>NC_140724.1:6700000-7035000 GCF_050655825.1 Lonchura striata
AGCTTGTGATGAAAAGCTCAGTTGGGATTTAAATGAAGATGGTGGGGAAAGGGTCTAAAATTGTCAAGGTTCCTGAGCAACACTTCAGGAACATCATTAAACCTTTGCAGCCTTCCCTTCCAAACCAGAAAGTTTTGACATCAATTACAGGGAAGGAAAGGACATTTTTCCAGTTGTCTGCACTTAGCACTGGTTTTAATAATTGCTGATTAAAAAAAAAATCTTTTACCTAACAGCTTCTCCACATATTTGTGTTTCAGAAAGAGGAAGAAATGGTTGCCTGAGCCCTCCAGAAAAAGCAAGGTACCAGTTTTGGTGAGGGTGGGCACCTGCAGCCAGGCTGGCTTCTCCCTTTTGGCCTGAAACACTTTAATTCCAGCTCCTTAATGCTGCACTTGTTGTTTTCCCCCTTCAGGAATAATTCCCTGACTAGCACCACATCCCTGCAAGAATAGAAGCCACCCCCACCCTTCCCACAGCAGAGCTGCATTTTAGATGTGATAAAGTTATCAATCAAAAAGAAAGAGAAAAGAAGCATTCAGTGGGTCAAGAAGGGCTCTCACCGTGAACATTCTCGTAGTAAATCTGCTCACTGGCCTGAAATCAGAGCAGATTATTAGTAATAAATCAATAATAGGAGCTTGTGAACAAGCTGTGCAGCAGAAAGGAGGGGCTGGTGGCAGTCAGGGTGTCACATCTGCAGCTCTGATTTCTGACTCACAGAGCAGGGCTCTTGCCTGGGCTTTTCTCTGCATTCCTGCAAGGTCTCAGCAGCAAACCCAGCCCAGAGCTGTCTCCCACTATTCTCCTCCCTGAAAACCCCATCCACTTCCATCCCTGAGGAGCATCCTGGGCCCAGTGCTAAATATTCCTCAGCAGCTCCAGCTCAGCTGCTCCAGCTGCAAACAAAGCAGCAGCTCTGCTGGGTCCCCTCAGCTCCTGCAGTGATGGGACAGACTTCCAGCAGTTCAAACCTCTCCCAAATACCCACGTGGGACAGAGGTGGGGGGAAATGCAGGAGCTCAGCTTTACAGAAACTCCTGAGCTTGTCAAATGTGGAAAAAACACGCCCAGGAGGAGAAGGCAATAAGGTCTGCAGTTACTTGGCCACCCCAGGTGTGAGCTGTGACCTCTCCCCACTCAGCCCAGGTAGGACTGAAGCTTCCCACTCCTCCTGGACCCAGTGCCACTGCCTCCCCCAAAGCAGAAAAGGCAGAAATAAAGAGAATTAGCAGAGCCTGCAGCTCCAACACGGAGCCCTCCCCTCCCTGTGCTGCTGCAGCACAGGGACAGGGTCCCACTCACCCAGCAGGGAATTTCCAGCCAGCCCCAGCCTTGTGCAGCTCCCGAGGAGCAGAGACCCTGCTCAGCCCCCCTGCCCCAGTTACCCTCTCAAATCCTTCGTGCATGTACGTGTCCCCTCCTGGCAGCACCTTCTGCAGCTCCTCCAGGCCCTGGCGGATCTGCTCCCTGCAAGGAAGGCAGGCACTGTCAGGGCAAAGGCACCGGCAGGTCCTGGTGGGCACTGGCAGGGCAAAGGCACCAGCAGGTCCTGGCAGGCACTGTCAGGGCAAAGGCACCAGCAGGTCCTGGCGGGCACTGGCAGGGCAAAGGCACCAGCAGGTCCTGGCAGGCACTGTCAGGGCAAAGGCACCGGCAGGTCCTGGCAGGCACTGTCAGGGCAAAGGCACCAGCAGGTCCTGGTGGGCACTGGCAGGGCAAAGGCACCAGCAGGTCCTGGCAGGCACTGTCAGGGCAAAGGCACCAGCAGGTCCTGGCAGGCACTGTCAGGGCAAAGGCACCGGCAGGTCCTGGCAGCCTGCAGAGGTGGCTGATGGACACGGCAGGTCCTGGCAGCCTGCAGAGCTGGCTGATGGACACATCAGGTCCTGCAGGGCACAGCCAGGCACAGAGACTGCAACTGTTTGTGAGAGGTTGGTACTGGCATTTTTTAGAGTATGCAGCAAAAGTCATTGAGGTTTGTCATGCCAGACCCTTTAGAGGCACAGAGTTTTCCCAAAAGGAAGCTCAGCACCCTCAAGCCCCACCTGCAGATGCTGAAACACCCCCAGAGCAGGGAAGCTCTCCCAGGTGACAGAGCCCAGCCCAGCCCTTGTTTGTCAGTGCCAGGTAAAACCCAGCAGAGAGCTGGCTCTGAGGCCATCCCAAAGCAAAATCTGCTCCCAGCCAGCACTTCTGGGATAGCTGGGCAAGTATGGAACACAAAATATGGAATACACCCCACGTGGGAGCATTTCATAGCTCAGAGCCTGAGCAGAAAGGAGATCCCTGCACTGGGGTTTGCTCCAAGGGTGGGACAGCAAGAGCAGGAACAGGTTTTGCTTTGGCACCCGGTTAAATAAATGTGCCTCATTCTCTTCATCCCTGCTGCTGCAGAAAGTGGCAGGAGAGGCTGGCTGGGCTTTGGGACGTTTTCAAGGCTGGTGTGAGTGTGCACTGCCCTGCAGGAAGGCAGCCAGCTGCTCTGGTATGTGATTTCAGACGTCCAATATGTAAAACACATGCTGCCTCCTACACTGCACACATGTGGTACGTATATTGCTGCTCCACGTGGCAATGAAGTTAACAGAGGAAGCGAGAGCGATTTAAGGACCTCATCCAGCTCTCCTTGGAAGCCAGAATAAAATAATAATAATAAAAAAAATCCATCCTGTAGGTTTTACTGGGATTAACTTGGGGGTCTGTAAGGGGGTGGCAGGGACGCGCTTCACAAACAAAGCAATCTGCTAGTGCCCAAAAATCCACCCCAGACATCCTTTGTCTGTGGCACACCTTCAGACCTTCCAGGAAACCACATCCCCCTGCCCCAGGAGCGTGGGTGTCACCTCTGCCCGCCCAGCCTGTTTCTGTGGGAAGGGAATTTCAGCTCTTCCAGGAGAAACTCCCAGAGGATGTCCCACAGACACCGAGCCTCTGCTGCTCTGACAAAATCCTGATCCCTCAGGGAAAGCAGGGGAGCTGAAAGCCTGGCAGCTGCCTGGAGCATTTTGGAAATTGAAATGGAGCAGGGAACCTCTGCCTTGAGAGGCCCCAGTGCATTCCAGCAGCTGAGGATGGGCACGGGACTCTGCCAGTGAAATGGGCAGCACAGAGGTGCCACAGCACGTTCCCAGTGGGATGGAAATCACTGAGGAAGAGGAGGGAGGAAGCTGCTGTTGACCTTCAAACCTCTCCTTACCTGTCTTCTGTTAACCTCATTAGAATTGTCCCTCTGGTTGAAAAAACAATGAAGGACATCCTCAGCTGAGGGCTGGAGGAGAGAAAAAAGGGAATTAATGTGGGCAGAGCTCTGTGTGTGTAACACAGTCACACTCTGCCAGTCCCAGCTCACCAGGATGAAAATGGGTTTGCCCTTCCCAGCCCAGGGAATCCTTGGGCAATCCTTGTAAAGGATGCAGAGAACTCCTGTGCACAGCCTTGGCATGGCCACAGCCAGAAAGTGCCCTGAGAGAAGGGAGGGCTGGTTGTGTTTGCCACAGCCCCTTCCAGCCCTGCCCAGGCTCAGGGAATTCGGGGCCCGGGAGCCGCAGCCAGGGGCTCTCCTGCCACCCAACCCTGTGCAGCCCAGGCAGGAGAACTCCTGCCCCAACCCCAACCTGGGGAAGGCAGGCAGGAAAAAATGGAATTCTCTTCTCTCCCCCTGTGCCCAGAACAGGAGCTGGGGAGGGCAGCCAGTGGAGGTGTGAGGAACTATGAAGAGCAGTCAATGGAGGGTGTGAGGAACCATCAGGATCAATGGAGGGTGTGAGGAACCATGAGGAACAGTCAATGGAGGTGTGAGGAACCATCAGGATCAATGGAGGGTGTGAGGAACCATCAGGAGCAGTCAATGGAGGGTGTGAAGAACCATCAGGTTCAGTCAATTGAGGGTGTGAGGAACCATCAGGAGCAGTCAATGGAGGTGTGAGGAGCCATCAGGATCAATGGAGGGTGTGAGGAACCATGAGGAGCAGTCAATGGAGGTGTGAGGAACCATCAGGAGCAGTCAGTGGAGGTGTGAGGAACCATGAGGAGCAGTCAATGGAGGGTGTGAAGAACTACCAGGAGCAGTCAATGGAGGTGTGAGGAACCATCAGGTTCAGTCAATGGAGGTGTGAGGAACCATGAGGAGCAGTCAATGGAGGTGTGAGGAACCATGAGGAGCAGTCAATGGAGGTGTGAGGAACCATGAGGAGCAGTCAATGGAGGTGTGAGGAACCATGAGGAGCAGTCAATGGAGGTGTGAGGAACCATCAGGAGCTCTCTCTCCAGCACTTTTCCCCATGGGCAGCAGCAGTGCTGGGGCTGGGAGGCGCTGGCAGCCCAGAGCCCAGCAGGGACCTGAGCCCTCCTTACCTGATGAACTTGCGGGCCAGGTGCTCCACAAAGTGATAGATCTCGTTCCAGTGGTGCAGGACACTGCCTGACCTGGGGACACAGGGATCACAGGACACGTCAGGGTCACCTTTCTGTCCCACATTGCTCCAGCTTTGTTCAGCACTGGCTGCCCGTGCTCTTCTTTAAAGGGATCAAACTGAACTGACATTTCCCAGTTTTCTCTGAAAAGCAGGAATAATTCCTGCCCCATGCAGGTGTTTGAGGCTGCCCTTGGCAGGGGCCCATGGCACTTAGGCTGGGCTTTGACAGAGCCTTAACCAAACAAACCCTGTGAGGGTGAGGAGCTGGTTCTCTGCACGACATTTCAGATTAATTCCACCCACTCGCTTCCAAACCATTACACAGAGCTTTGAGCTCCAGTGTGTTCTGAGAATTACATGCAGTTGGAGGAACAGATTATTAAACTCCTCCAGTGTTTCCACTGTGCCAGAGACTATGAAAAGTAAAACACCTTAGTCCACATCTCAACTGCTCTGGTTAATTCTTTCACACCTCAGCTAAAGACAAAACAAACTAATTTTGCTCCTCAGGAGAATAAACCATAGGATGTAATGGGGTTGGATTATTCTTCTTTATGTTGTAAGAACGAGGAAAAAATTAGGTTAATCAGAATCTTTCAGCACAAAATGCCCCTTCTGGCATAAACACTTCTGTGAACACTGGAATATTAATATCGGGAAAAAAAATTTCTTTCCTAGAGTTGGAAAATAAATGTGTCATCACTTATTCAATTCATTGAGTACAATTAGAAATATTTATAGGGGAAACAACCATTCCATCTGCAACAGAAACTTCATTGATCTGCAGCCTGAGGAAGAAAAGATGAAGGCTCGAGGTGGTTTTCCACTTCCCAGGAAGAAAAGGCAAACGAGCAGTTGTGTCCTGGCTGAGCTCTGGGAATAAATGAGAGGCAGAGCAGGTCCCAGCCTGGCTGCTCGGGGAATAAAGCACAGGATGCAATGCTGTGCTTTGGTGCTGTTGATTCTTGTTTATTTAATGCAGTGATGCTGCACCTGCAGAGGCACCAGGAGCACGCAGAGCTCGTCCTGGGGCTCCCAGACATTTCCTGCCCTTTCCCCACTCCTGCTTTTCCTTCTCAGCCATTCCCTCCTGCCCCACAGTTCCTGGAGCTGCTCTTTCCCTGCCTGACCCCCAGCAGCCCATGCAGAGATGGCATTTAGCTGTGAAGCTGTGCAGCACCTCTTTATTGAGCTCTTCAAAAATAACCCAAACGGGCCCAAATGAGGAAAAAAATCCAGGCCCTGTGCAGAAACTGTGACCCTGTGCCTTGCTGCACAAAGGACTGGAGCCCAAAAGTTTAGGATGAGTTTAAGGCTGGCCTTAGTGGCACCCTGATGGCAGAGCAGGCAGGATCATCAGCAGATGCTCTCAGTGCTGAACTCTTCCTTCCTTTCTTTCCTCACACCAGGACAGGACAAAGTGGCTTCTTCCCCACTCAGATGTTAATCAGAGGAACAAAGGAACAGCAAAACTCTTGATAAACCAATTAAACCACACAGTGAGAAAATTGGCATCCTAAGAGGTGAGGGGTGACACGCATCAGGACTCGCTCTCAGGCAGGAAACTCAAACCCTGCTGCATGCAAACCCCAAATTGATAGAGCAGAGACACACAGGGCTCAGCCCCAGGTGCAAATTCCCCTTGGATGTATGGGATAACTCGGAGAGCTTGAATTCCACAGCCCTCCAGTCCCAAATCATTTCCTAGAACCGGCCTGGAAAAGATTAATTGTCTTTAGATGGCGAGGCATAAAAACCACTTGACTTTACTGCAAGGGTTGCATCAATCTCCAGAAGACTTGGAGAAGCAAGGCTTGGTTAATCAGAATGAGCTAGTCCTCGCTTCAGATAAACAGGGGCCCAAAATCCAAGTTCCCACTTTTGCTGAGCACACAATTGTCCTCCCTGCACAGCAATTCCCACCTGGGCCAGCCCAACCTGCCTGGGTTCATTTCTGCCAGGCCTGCACTTAGGAAAAAGCTCTCCTTGGAAATAAAATGCATTTTCTGAAACACCCTTCAGGCTTCTCACGTTCTTCACTCGGCCTAAAATGGACAAACCAAATCCAACCAACATTTCTGCAGCCAGTGCAAAGCTGACAAAAGCAGCCTTAGCTCCCAGCGCCCACCTCCCTGAGCTGTGTCACTCAGCACCACTCTGTAAGACACCTCCTTTGCACAGTGAGGCAGGCCAAGAACTCTGAGAAGGATGAGTATTTCTAAAGTCCAACTGTAAGATAAGAAAAGCCAATTTTCAAATAGTTCTCTCCTCATATTCCCAGAAGAAACAAGATCAGTGAGCCAAGGCTTTGCAGCTGAATGGCTAATGCTTTAAACTTGGAATTTAAGAAAAGACTCATCCTGAAGATGCCAAAATCTCTTCTGGAGAAGGGCCCAATAAATGGAAATTAAACCCAAGTGAACCATTCTCTTTAACAAGCGAGTTAGACACTCTGTGGCCATCTCCACTGGCCTCTGTACCCCCACAGGGGATGCAGGTGTTGAGAGAGACCTGCAGAGGCTCCAGCCAGCCCTGCCCTTCTGCAGGTGCCCTCCTCCTCCTCACTGGGACAGGATGCTCCAGAACCCAAAGCTGCAGCCCTCAAGCCTCCCTAGACTTGGCCTTCCTTGCACTTTTTAGACTCCACTTTTCCATTTCTGCTGTGGAACCTTCTCATAGCCTTGGGTTTATCCAGGTCCAGAAGGGTCAGAGGATCAGGCCCACACTCTTACACCAAGAGCCCCCAGGAGTTAATGCTCTGCAGCTGGCAGGAGGACACGGAGACACTTGGTTCAGAGGCTGATGCTGATCCAAAAATCTCCTTAAGCTTGCCTGGGTTTGGAGTAACTCCCAGAAGCCTCACGGCTCTCAGAGGTGCCATTTACCCAAGCAGTTGTGCAGCATCTCTTTATGAGCTCTTCAAAACCAGCACAAATGAGCCCAAAAGCATCCTTTATCTTTCCAAATGCTCCAGGAGCAACCCTGAAACCTCTCCACAGCACAGAGGCGTCCCAGAGGTGATGCAATTCTTGGAGGAAACGCTGTTATCTCCTGCCACACTTCACAGCAGGCACTCACTGCCAAGCCCTGCAGGTCACAGACCCACAGGGTCAGAGCAGGACAAGCCTCCAAGCCCAGCTCAGCCCAAGAACATTCCTTGCTCTGGAATGGCCAGAGGGGGTATGCAAAAACAAAACAAAAAAATTAATAAGCAAGTAGCCATGAGTTGATTGGCATCCATCAGCAGGCAGAGTGCTGCAGGCACACACTCAGGCCTGCTGGAAGGAGCTCCTGCCCATTCCTTTCACCAAGGAATTCTTCATCTAGAGGCAGCACTGGGTCAAAAACACATCCATGGCTCCTGACTCTGGCAGGGATTGCACACATGAGCTCAGCTCACTGCAGTTGCCTGCCCTTGGCAGAACTGGGAGTTAATTCCGTTCCTTCAGGCAAGAAGACACAAAAATGCACAAATTTCTCCACCCTGCCTTGCTGGCATCCCTCAGCCTTCATGCTAGCAGAGAAAAATCATCCCTCCACATCCTTGCAAGCTCCTCCATCCCAACCAAATGCACATCTGGCTCTGGGTGCAGGCACCAGCCTGGGGTGTTCCCAAATTCCAGCTGTGCTGGGGAGGTTTGCTCACTGCAGGTCAGCTTGGTGTGAGCATTAATCAATCACACAGAGAACATTTTTACAATAGCTGGGACAATTTATCAGTAAGGACAAACGTTTGGGCTTTTTTAGCAACATCTCACTGCTTCCTCATTGTTCTGTACCTCAATTTGCAGCCTGCTGTTGATTCCTTGGCACCAACTCCTCCAGTGTGTGGAGCCTGAACCCACAAACCCTCTCAGCACCACAGAACACAAAAGGAGAGGCCACCCTGGACCAGCTCTCCCAGAGTAAGCCAGGCCTACCTTCCACAGCTCTGGGCTTGTCTTGGTGTGACCTCCACCCTGAGGTGCTCAGCACCTGCACAGAACCCAAACTGCAAACAGGACACAACCCTAAACAGCAAACAGCTCCTCCAAATAACATAAAGCTACTCCAAATAACATACAGCTTGAGACTAAATTGAGAAAATAGACACAGTGTGAGATTTTGCCATCAAGGACAAGAGGCATGGTCTGTGGAAGGTTCCTCACCCATGGCATGGGGTGGAGCCAGATGATCTTTAAAGACCTCCCAGCTCAAGCCATTCCATGATTCCATCAGAGTGTTAAAGGAAATGTGATAACCAGCTCCACCACAGTAAATCTCTCACCAGAGCTTAAAGAGCCAGGTCCAGTGGTGTACTGTACCCAGGAACAGCTGAAAAGCCACAATGCTCTTCCAGAATTCCACTGGAGACCAAGGAAATTTTTACAGCACATCCTGCTCATTTCTGCACCAAGAAAATCCCAGGAAGAGGAGCTCTGCAATGTCAGAGCAGGGTTTTTGTGGGATACCTTGATACCTACACGGGGGCCAGCCTGCCTGCTTTAAAGCTTGTGCCAAGGCTGGTGTTTACACCCAGATCCTCAATCCTGGGAGCAAAGCTCACAAGTTCTGGATTTTACTGGGGGAACAGCACGGAACTTGGATTAAGGACCTGCTGAAGTTACATTAGCTCAGAGGTGGAACACAGCACATCCATGAGATCTGAGAAATCCTTCAGTCCTGCTTCAGCTTCCAGCTGACAAAAGCTCTCTGCACTACAAATCATGCTCTGGGTTTGTTTGGGTTCAGGGTTTTTCCATTTGTAGCAGTAGAGTTATTCCAATTAATAACTGGAAATGAGGAAGCCAGGTAGACCTTTCCACTGAATAAAAGAAATTAATCTTCCCCCTGGAGCATCAGGACAACTGGCACACTGAGGTGGCCGGTGTCTCTGTTAGATTTTTACCCAGTGTTTTGTGAGAAAGGGTTATGTAATTCCAAGTCATTTATACGAATGGAATGTGGGAGCTACTGCAAAACACCCCAGAGGATCACTTAGAAACTTCATCTGTGAGCACTTCTGGCAGTGTGCAAATACTTTCCCGTCTCTGAAATTTATGGTTATTAATGTCAGTGCCATGGCTCTGGCAGGCACCACCTCCAGTATTTCCAAGCCTTTGGTTCAAGTGAACTGCTCTTGATCAAGAAAATCAGGACACTCATTTCAGCTCGTACCTTTTAGAGTTTGTTTTTCTTTCTTTTTTTTTTTTTTAATTGTTGTATTGCTTTAGTAAGAAGCTTTCCAAAGCTCAGCACAAAATGATTCCACATTGCTCCATCCCCACTGGAAAAAAAGCAGCACTCCTACAGTGCCAAGGAGGTGACAGTGCCACAATTAGTGATGAAAAAGTGAGGTAGGAAGTTATCTCCAGCACAAACAGCTAAACAGTCAAAAGATGCATTTGATTAACAGAAGAAACAAAGGTAGTGTGACTCAGCTAGGGAAAATAAAGCTCTTTAAATGAGGCACTCGAGCCCTTCTCCATCCCAGCAGCTGAATTCAGCCCCCTCCGAAGGGAGCAGCCCCTCTCTGGGCTGGTTTGTACCAAAGCTGCTGCTCTGGGCACAGGGACAGGGACACGAGCAGAGCTCCCTGCACATCCCAGTGTTGGAATTGGTGCCTGCAGACCAGTTCTGCATTCCCTGCACTGGAATTGGTGCCTGCAGGAGCAATCCTGCTCTCCCTGCACATCCCAGCGCTGGAATTGGTGCCTGCAGGAGCAATCCTGCTCTCCCTGCACTCCCTGCACTGGAATTGCTGCCTGCAGGAGCAATTCTGCACTCCCTGCACATCCCAGCGCTGGAATTGGTGCCTGCAGGGACAATTCTGCACATCCCAGTGTTGGAATTGGTGCCTGCAGGAGCAATCCTGCTCTCCCTGCACATCCCAGTGTTGGAATTGCTGCCTGCAGGAGCAATTCTGCACATCCCAGCTCTGGAATTGGTGCCTGCAGGAGCAATCCTGCTCTCCCTGCACATCCCAGTGTTGGAATTGGTGCCTGCAGGAGCAATCCTGCTCTCCCAGCTCTGGAATTGGTACCTGCAGGAGCAATCCTGCTCTCCATCCCAGCTCTGGAATTGGTGCCTGCAGGAGCAATCCTGCTCTCCCAGCCCTGGAATTGGTGCCTGCAGGAGCAATCCTGCTCTCCCTGCACATCCCAGTGTTGGAATTGCTGCCTGCAGGAGCAATCCTGCTCTCCCCTGCACATCCCAGTGTTGGAATTGCTGCCTGCAGGAGCAATCCTGCTCTCCATCCCAGCTCTGGAATTGCTGCCTGCAGGAGCAATCCTGCTCTCCCAGCTCTGGAATTGCTGCCTGCAGGAGCAATCCTGCTCTCCCTGCACATCCCAGCTCTGGAATTGGTGCCTGCAGGAGCAATCCTGCTCGCCATCCCAGCTCTGGAATTGGTGCCTGCAGGAGCAATCCTGCTCTCCATCCCAGCTCTGGAATTGGTGTCTGCAGGAGCAATCCTGCTCTCCCTGCACATCCCAGTGTTGGAATTGCTGCCTGCAGGAGCAATCCTGCTCTCCCTGCACATCCCAGTGTTGGAATTGGTGCCTGCAGGAGCAATCCTGCTCTCCATCCCAGCTCTGGAATTGGTGCCTGCAGGAGCAATCCTGCTCTCCCTGCACATCCCAGTGTTGGAATTGGTGCCTGCAGGAGCAATCCTGCTCTCCCTGCACATCCCAGCTCTGGAATTGCTGCCTGCAGGATCAATCCTGCTCCCCCTGCCCTGGGGGCAGCCCCAGCCTCCCCGGCCCCGGGGAAAGCAGAGGGGTCCGGGCACTGCCCGGCTCCCAGGCACAGTTTTCAGCAACTCGAGCTCGGGCCACACAAAGCTCCCGCAGCGGAACATCTCTAAGGATGGGATGGCAGAGCACAACGGGGATTTGGGCGCCGGACCCACCGAAGAATACCAGTACAACACAGCAATAACCACGGCAGTAACGGAGCTGCAGAGGTCCCCTGGGGACACAGGGACTCCTACAAAACCCAAACGCAAAGAAAACCTCCTCGGTATCAGCGTGTGCCCTTCCAGCTCGTGCCTAGCCAAAGAAAAAGAACAAAGCAGGGCTGACTTACTTGTCCAGGATGAAATACAAATCAAACCCTCCGTAGCAGGCAGGACCACCGTTCTCCCTCTTCCCGCCGTGCCCATCGCAGGTGAGTGTAAAAATCGCTAGGAAGGCACACTTGAAGCCAAATCTCAAGATGCTTTGCTTTGCAATGGCCATTATATCCAGAGAGGAGGAGAAAAAAGAAATCTCTTCTTCCAAAGCTCCTTTATTTCACAGGTTTTTCCACAAAAGCCATCCAATGACCATTAAAAGCTATAGATATATATTGTATTCCTTAAAACTCCACTCGCCACAGTTGTCCACGGGAATCGCAAGACTTTCCCCCTTGTTTCCCTTGCACTTCTGTTTCTTGGTTTCAGATTTCAAGATGCACAATACTGTATTTCACTTTTTTTTTTTTCTTTAAAGGGACTTGACCCTCAGTCTCCCTCGCAGCTCTCGGGAGGCAGCAGCATTGTTTGCCAAGAGCAGCAGCAGCCTCCTCACAAATCTCGCTTTGTCGCGGACTTCAGAAAACACAGGGAGGGTTTGTGGCTTTTCCTCCCCCCCACCCCCCCTTAATTATTATTGTTATTATTAAAGATGGCAAGCTCTGCTTTGCCTTAGCCAGAGCAGCTCAGAGAATGCCACCTCGCGGCCAGAACTCGAGCACAGGAGCCGGGACAGAGGCTGAGCGATCCAGGGCTGAATTCCAGCCCGGGCTGCCTTAGGATGGACCCGAATCCCAGTTTGGGCTGCCTTAGGATGGACCCAAAGCCCAGCCCGGGCTGCCTTAGGACGGACCCAAAGCCCAGTTTGGGCTGCCTTAGGACGGACCCGAATCCCAGCTTGGGCTGCCTTAGGACGGACCCGAATCCCAGCCCGGGCTGCCTTAGGACGGACCCGAATCCCAGCCCGGGCTGCCTTAGGACGGACCCGAATCCCAGCTTGGGCTGCCTTAGGACGGACCGGAATCCCAGCTTGGGCTGCCTTAGGACGGACCCGAATCCCAGCTTGGGCTGCCTTAGAACGGACCCGAATCCCAGTTTGGGCTGCCTTAGGACAGACCTGAATCCCAGCCCGGGCTGCCTTAGGACGGACCCGAATCCCAGCTTGGGCTGCCTTAGGATGGACCCGAATCCCAGTTTGGGCTGCCTTAGGACAGACCTGAATCCCAGCCCGGGCTGCCTTAGGACGGACCCGAATCCCAGCTTGGGCTGCCTTAGGATGGACCCAAAGCCCAAATCCCAGCCCATCCCTGCCCTGCCAGGGACACCTCCACTGTCCCAGCTGCTCCAAGCCCTGTCCAGCCTGGCCTTGGGCACTGCCCGGGGAGCCACAGCTTCTCTGGGAATCCCATCCCACCCTCACAGGAGGAATTCCTTCCCAATATCCCACTAACCCTGCCCTCAAGGCCGTTCCCCCTCATCCTATCACTACATCTTTGTTTTCCACACAGCCAGAAGAGATGTGCAGAGCTGCCTTTGTTCCCCACGTAGGCAACATCTGAGTTTAAAGATCTTTAAAAACCTGGGGCAGCTTCACAGGAGTGAAAAGCCACGTCAGGCTTCCTGCCTTGCATTTTCTCATACCTCAGGAGCACTCAGCAGTGCCCGTGCTCATCAAAGTCTGCCCCAAATCACCACCCTCACCAAACTCAGCTCAACCTCTAAAGCCTAAACTGAGTTCCAAGGAAATGGAGTGGAAAATATAACCCTGCACTCACCTCCCTTGTCTCCTTCCACAAACAGCACCACGGGCTCTAAAAGCAGGCAGGACAGCTTGAAAGGAGCACCAACCCCCAGAGAGGGACCCCAGCACCTCCAGCTTGCTTTCATTGGTACAGCAGCTCCCAAATTTCCCTCCCAGACCCCCAGGCCACACCAACGAACCCAATCTCCTAAGTGCCAACACCTGGTGAGTGGAGCAGCTGTCAGTGGGGGTTTCAGGGGATACAATGCACCTGTGCCAGGCTTCAAGCATGGCATTTGTCCTTCAAACATCCTTAGCCAAAGTGGGGGAGATCAGATTCTCTGTGGGTTCAGAGTGACACGAGCCCCAGCAAAGCTTGGGGAAAAGCCAAGGAACTGATGGAGCTGTGAGTGCTCTGAGATGGGGGGAGCTGCTGACCAAGGGAACACCGAGCTGTATCCTGAAATTCTGAATTTCTTCAGGGCTAATCCCCTCCATATGCCTGCCTGAAGATTGTGCATTTTTCTTTATGATCTGGCAAGAGCAGCACCAACACTCTGGCTCGTGTGGGACACAGGAGGGGTGTTGGAATATTTCTGCCCTTTCCCCCCTCACTAAAAGTGCCAGAATAAAAACATTTTGAAGATTGCAGGTTGTGTGTGAGAGACCTTGGGAAGACTGAGTGTGCTTTAGGCTCTGTGTGAGAGGCAATAACGAGGTGATTTAATTGCACACAGCTGTGCAAAGGCTAATGAAGCTCCAGTAGGTGCCTTTGGGTTCAGGAGCACCTTTGGGTGACTCTGGGGTGGTTCCCTTTGGCTCTCAGGTGGCTGACCTGGATGATGGGTAGTGGCTTTTGTCAACACCTAAAAATCACATTCCCTGTTTTTCAGGACCTCGGGAAGCTGTCACAGCACCATGTGGAAGCTGCCCACACTCCCCAGTGTTATTCTCACGATTAAATGATCACTGCACAGGAATTCCTGCTGCAGCCACCTCAGAGTCCCTGGCTGTGTCTGCAGTGCTGTAACCCAGCTCAGCTGGGCTGGAACTGGACCCACTGCACTCTCCTGGTGCTCTGGGACAGTCCTGGGATAGTCCTGGGATAGTCCTGGGAGAGACTCCTCTGGATGGGAGTCGAGGGCCTTTTCCATCTCAGCTGTGCAACTCGAGGCTGACACTCAGTGGCTAAGAGGATTTTTTTCTTCCCTGGACTGCTATAATTTTTCAAGGGATCAGGAGCTCCCTGGGGTGAAAAGGTCTCCAGTGAGTGCCATGGGCTGATCCAGACCTCCCCAGAAGGTGCTGAGGCTCCCCAGCAGCCCCAGTGCATTGCCATGCCACGTCAGCAGAGGCTGAGTGGCTCAGCTCGGGGCACGCTGCCTTTTGGGTTAGAGAAAGGGAAATACTCAACCTTGATTGTAAAGATTTGAGGAACAAGAATCTCAGCTTTGCATTATGGTAGGGACAGAACAACTCTGTAAATCCTACAAAGGAGACTCCCTCTAAAAAAGGTAAATTCACTGCTTTGCACTTCTTTTCTTCTGCCTTTTGTGCCCCCTGAAACAAGATTTTTAATGAGAAGCATCTTTCCCCAGGCAGGGAAGGAAGGTCCTACCTGTGAGTGCCTGGTTTGTACCATGGGCCTGCCCAGCTCTCTGGGTGTGCTGAGATGAAAAGAGCAGTGGAAGGGCTCAAATGGGGCAAAATATTTTCGTGGAGGTGTTCTTAGAAGAAAAAGGGTAGAGTAATGACAAACAGGCCAGAGTTATTCCATGATGAAGGAATTTAATTGATAGCTCTGCTCACCAACTGATCTGTTCCAGTCCTCAATCCTCAGGAAGGAACCTCTTGAAGGAAGAGATGCCAGGGAATAACTCCAGCAGGGCTGGCTTTGGGCAGCAGCTGCAAGGCTGCTGCTGGAGCATCCCCACAAGGCTCAGGAAAGGCATGATTTACACAAAGTCACCATTATGGCAGTAGGTGAGGGCCAAATATTGAAGGACATCGAGCTTGATGCATGATCCAAGATTGAATTGGGGTCCTTCAAAAACCAGAAAAGAAAAGCAATTACCATGAGACATAGATTAAGATGCTGTTAAGTTCTCTGGGTCAAGTCAGCTCTGAGTTGAAGGACAGAGGTGCTTAGAACCACCCTTTTTATTGACTGGGAATTACAGGAGAGCTCAGTTTGAGCTGAAACACTCTGGGACCAAAATTAAGCTTCCTGGGGAGGAGCTCTAAGGATTTGCTTTGGGTTATTTATGGGGGCTGTGACCCCACCCTGTTCCAGTTCTGATCTGCAAGGATGTTGAACCCTTTGTACAACTACTGAAGCCCTTGGTTTCTGTTTGCTTCAAGGTGGAAGAGCAGCAATTGTGCATTGGTCATTCCCAAGGGAAACAAATGCCAGGTCACTCAGAGACAGAATTCTTTTGCTTGCACTCACCATGAACCTCATAAGCCACATAAGTTGAGAGCCCTCTGCACATAGAGAAGATGTCTGGTCCATATGATTCGAGGTCACGAATAATTCTCTTCACAAGGGTGAATGTGATCTCCTTTGTAGGGGTTCTTGGACGATTCTGGTTCTAAACATCAAAACCCAGCATTCAGCAAGATCCGTGCCCTGCTCCATTTAACTCCAGGCATATTCCCAGCTTTAGCTGTTATAAACATTTTAAGAATAATCTAACTGAGCTACAACATTGGCCAAACATGTAAACCCTCTACTGGAAGCATCTGAACAAGGGTATTCCAATTGTCAAACGTTTAAAGTCACATTGCTCTAAAATGTCAGTGAAATTGATAAAAATATCTAATTACTGGTGTGACAAACCTGGTCTTTAAAGTACCTGTGGGTTTTGAAAATAGCAAGGCTTCCCATATCAGTAGACTTTGCATTAAGTACAACTTTCCAAGTAACTGCTCCTTTTCAACCTTACCCTGATGTCTGCAGCCAGCTGGGGAAGAGCATCAAAGTTGGGCATCTCTGTTCTGTTCATTATGGAAATGTAGCAAGCTCTCTCTGGCAGCACTTTGGTTGCCATAAAGCCCTGTAAAATAAAGTTATGGACCACTGGGAATTTAATCACTAATACTGGAATTTAATACCTATTTAAAAACTTATAAAAGGAGATTTTATTGAATGTATGAGCAAGAACAAGAGACTGCACTCACTGTGTCATAGTTCCAGATGGTTTTCCAGTACCCATAGCTGGTCTTTTGCTCAATACTTGCCACCAGCCATTTCTTATTGATGGTCATAATTTGGTAGGCTCCACCAATGGAGATTTTCTTGCTTACTTCAGTCTGTTGATGCTAGAAAAGCAAATTAAAGAGCACTTTGGCTTTCAAGTGATTATCTGCCCAAGGCTTTAGAAAAATGAAAGGCTCAAGGAGATCTCTGAAGCAGAGATCATAGAAAGAGCAGCAATGTGGAAATTGTTTATTTGTACTCACATAATCAGCAAGGGCTGGAGTCAGGATGAGTCCAAGAAGGACTGCAGTCAAAATCTGAAATGAAAATCAAATACAAAATGTAACTGCAGCTCTGGCTGACAAATCTGGCCATGACAATCCTCCTCCCCTTTTCCTGTTCTGATGTTCAAGGCTCCTCTTTGGATCCTTTTTTTGCTTTCAACCTGGGATTGCACCAGTGCCCCCAAAGGGAGGCACCCTTGCTTTAGCCCAGGGTGCTCAAAGCAGACACATTTCACACTTGCTCTCTCAAGAGCTGCTTCTCAGACCTGTGCAGGCACACACAGGTATTTTACAGGAGTGAGGAGAAAGCTTTGCCATTTCTCCTGCTCTGGCATTACAGGGAAGGGCTTGATGCACTAGTGCAGTGCTCCAGTGGTGCAAAAGCGTTGACAAGAATGGGCATGGATTAGGCTTCCTGTTTTCTGAATCAGGTACAGCCAAGCCGTGAAGAAATCCTTACCTCCTCAGCTCCTCTGGGGAGCAGGGGCTCAGCTGCTCCTTCTGCAGGAGCACAATGGCCCCAGAGAGGCAGAAGCCCTTCTGAGAGAGAAAGGAATGGGTTTGAATCAAAGTTTCAGTGTGTAAGGAAGAAAAGCATGCATACTTACAGGGAGATGCATCCTGACTGCAGAGCTGATGCTGCTGAAGGCAGAATAAATGATGTGAGCCTCCCACCTTTTATTTGTTTTCAGAATTAGGTGTGGAAGGGCTGAATGCTGCAATAAAATTATTTTGTCATTTGTTTCCCCACTGCATGTCCCTGATAATTATTTCCTGGTGTAACTACTTGATAAATGTGGGGATTGTACTTCTGGAAATTTTGATTTGCTGGTGTCTGATGATTGTGAGGTAGGAATCTGTTGGTAGGTTAAAAAAAAAAAAAAAGGTTTTTTTGCCTCCTCCAGCAATGCCACGTGTATGATATTTCTCCTGCTCAAGCATAACCCCAGTGGCAGAGTGGTGTGAACTTTCATTGTGGTGCTCCTTGGAGTTTTTCCTGCTGTTCCAGTTTTTGGAATAGATTAAAGGAAGTAAGGATTTTGTTGATTCCCAGCAGTGTATAAAGCTGCAGTGTCCCTGTTTTGGGGAATGATTGCTCTTGGAGGTCAGACTAAAGGGGAGCTGGTTTCTGGCCTCAGAGGGAGGCTGGGAAGCCCATCTGGGAAGCCCACAGGAGCCATCAGTGCTCTTGTGTCAGAATTTGCACTCAGGCTTTACCCAGACCTGGTTTTCAGGATTGTACTGGGAACTCCGAGAGGGAAACATGGGAGTGACACTGCTTAAATCAGGAACGCTGCTTGCCTGACCCAGGCAGGGAACAAGGGACAATCACTCACCCCCTGACAGCCTTGGAACATTATCTACCTGTATCACAGCCTGAGTGGAACGGGACCATTGTTACCAACTTGGGATAGGCCAGGGCACGAATCTCCTGGGAATGAAGGGCACGAATCTCCTGGGAATGAAGGGCACAAATCTCCTGGGAATGAAGGACAGCCATCTCCTGCCTCCATGAACAGCAGTGCTAGGGGGTCTCTGAGCTGCCCTGGGCTGCAGTGGGCTCCACGAGCATCTCCCTGGAGTGGGCTCTCTCCTGGAGCTTGCCAAGCCTCAGGGCTGCAGTACTGAAAAGACTCCCTGAAGTCTGGGCTGGTGCCCCCCTCTCCTCGAGACTCACTCCTCACCCACTGAGAAAGGCAAAGGTGTTTGTCCCCTCCCAGGGGAATTTTTAACAGGTCCTTTTGCACACATTGATAGAGATGTAAACAGCTCTGGGCCTGTGTGTGTGCATGAGGAGTGATTAGGGTATAATGTTGCTATCTTGAATCTATATTTCAGTCTTTGTTGTAATTGTAGTAAACACTATCGAACCACCTTGTCAATGAGTCAGTGTTTAAATGCTCTTAAACCCATTGCCCCCTCACCCTTTGCAGCCCTGGACTCTGTGTATGCCATTCTGAAATAATTTTAATTTGATTTTCCTTTGCAGGTTTAATCTATGCAGTAAGCAATAGACTAACCCTTGCCATTGAATTCTGTACTTCCACAAACTGATGTTGAAACCTGCTTTTTTATTTTCTTTAAGTGACTGAAACCACTCATTCACAACACCCTGGAAGCTAGAGCAGGAGCCAGGAAACCACCAAGAAAAGAAGCAATCACAACCTGAAAGGAGCATTTGAATCTCACAACATTTTAACATTGTGACTGATTATCTTGCATCAAGTTATTTTCTGTCTTAAAATAATTCTGACTTCCAGTTTACTTTGTGGACAGGCTCAGCTCTTTCTGCAGTGGGATCCAGCTGAACAGGATTTAAGTATGCAGGAGAATTATTTGTTATGATGATAAATTCATTTGTGTTAAATGTTGTGAACAATTATTATCATGGAGACATTCTCTTGAATGTTGAATTGGTCCAAATTTTCATTTCAAAGGATTCTGATGAGGAGGATCTGAGTGCACAGGGGGGGTCTCTCATGTCTCATGGTTCTCCTAAGCTCTCAGCAAACAGCTGAGCCCTAACTTTATGTGACTTGCTGAGACTGTTGATTTGCCTCTGAGTGGTGAAGGAGAGAATATTGTCCTGTGGACATGTCACGAGTGTGTGTCACCCCTGGAACACAGCACTTTCATATTTGAACACGTAGAGTTCCATCCCTGCCAAAAGGGAGATTTCTCCCCTGTAGTCCCCACCCTTTTGGCATTTTCACTTTGTCAGAAATCACTAAGAGTTCTCTCAGTGCCAAGAAAAGCTCAAAACCACTTAAAAGCTGCCCAGCCTTAAGAGTTTTATGAGAAAGCAATAGGTATACTTACAGGGAACTTCATTTGGATGGCAGGCCTGGCCAGCTCTGCTGCTAATTGATGTGTACTCTTGCTTTTTATACATAATATCCCAAAGTTAAATCTGAAAATGGGTTTGCCTTATTGGCAGGTGCCCTGTGTTCACAGAAGCATGACGAGTTTCCTGGGGAAGTGCTCTGATAAGAGGAGGCTTTGATACCTGCCTGATTGAATTCATGGCATACAGGGAGGTGAGAGGAAAGTGGTCATGGTAAGCTCAGTGTATTGATCAGTCACTTTTAAATGAAAACCAATGATCATCAGAAGCAGAGCACAGATTCCCAGGAAACTTGTAGTGATGCTTTGTGCCAATGTGCACCAGATTATGAACTGAGGGCTGATTTGGGTGTGCCAGAAACTGAGGGATGGTGTTGGTACTAAAGGCAGATTTGTATTCACCTGGATAATTTGGGGCATCCTGACATTTTTGTTAGAGAAAAGGAAATAATCTTGATTGTAAAGATTTGAGCAACAGGAATCCCAACCTTGCCTTTTTTTAGGAACAGAACAACAGAACAACACAAAGGAGACTCCTCTTCCCCTAAAGAAGGCAAATTCACTGCTTTGCCTTCTTTCTTTCTGCCTTTTGTGCCACCTGAATCAAGATTCTTAACGTGAGACATCTTTCCCCAAACTGGGAAGGAAGGTCCTAACTGTGAATGCCTTATTTGTACCATACGCACCGTGGGGCTTGCCCAGCTCTTTGTCTGTGCCCTGTGTTGAGAGCTGGCAATGAAAAGAGCATTTGAAGGGCTCAAATGGGGCAGAAGGGAGACAATAAAAATATTTTTGTGGAGAGTTCTTAGATGAAAAAGGGTAGAGTATCGACAAACAGGCTGGAGTTAATACATTATGAAGGACTTTATTTGAAAGATGTGGCCACCAGTTGATCTGTGTCAGCATCTAAATCCCCAAGACCATCTCTAAAAGGAGATGTGAGGGAAGAATTGCATCAGGGTTTGCCTTGGGCAGCAGCTCAGAGTCTCTGCTCTTGACTGAAGAAAGATAAGGTTTTCAGGCCTTGATATTGCCACCACAATAATTCAGGTCCACAAGTTTGAGGACATCAAGTGAGAGACACGATCCCTGATTCAGCTGGGTTCCTATACAAACAACATCAAAAAAAGAAAAAAAAAGGATAAAAAAAAAAGAGTCACTGGCTTAGAGGCTGTTAAGTGCTCTGTGCATTCGCTGACAGCCCTTCAACCTGGCACATTGCACTTGCCTTTTCAATCACATCGAGCCCTTTCAGCTGCCAAAGCAAGCTTAAAGCAAAGCAAGCAGTGAGTACGTGGAACTGCTGCTAAGCCAGAATGCAACAGCTGGAGCCTGAGCTGCAGAGTGTTTTCCAAAAGAGGCTTGGAGACCAACAGCTGGAGAAAGGCTCGGAATACTTTGAGGGTGCCTCAGGATTAACTCCTCTGAGTAAAAGAATTACCTGAATATATTTCAAAATAATATAGTTTTTGACTTTAGTACAAGAACCTCTGTGATTAAGAAACTGACACCAACTCAGTAGATTTATACACATCTCCATAGCAGCAGCTGCTCTTCTACAAGGATGCGCCGATCTCAAGGTGGAAGAGCAGTAATTGTGCATTGGTCATTCCCAAAGGAAACAAATGCCAGGTCACTCAGAGACAGAATTCCTTTGCTTGCACTCACCATGAACCTCATAAGCCATGTAGGTGGTGAGTCCGCTGCACATAGAGAAGACATCTGATCCATAAGACTGGAGGTTGCTGACCAATCCATTGGTGACAAAGGTGATCTTCTTGGTAGGTCTTCCATGGCCGATCTGGTTCTAAAGGACAAAGTACAGCATTCAGCAAGATCAGTGCCTGCAGCTGGCTCCTCCAGGGGCTATTCCTCACTCTGGAAGGAAGGATGACTCGGGGCTGGGTGTTGGAGTCCCAGCTGCCTTTAGAAACGCCTTTCAGTCCCTGGGACACTCTGGGCCCACCAGCAAGCCCTGAAGGCAGCTCCCAGGTCAGGTGGTTCTAAGGGAGTCAAGGTGCAGGGAGCCAGCGGGGAAGCGCTGAGGAGGAGGAGTGCAGCTGCTCTGAGGAGCCAGAGCTCCTTCCAAGGCACTTGCTCAGTCGCTGCCCTCGCCCCTCAGGGGCACTCGGGCTGTGGCTGGCAGGAGGAGTCTCCTCCTGATTCCCTTCTGCCCTACTGCTCTTCCTGCTATTTAAAGTGTGTTTTTTTTACAGACTCAGTTCTCAGACTTCAGTGGGAGCCAGTGTTTAGCAAATGTGAATACTCTGAATGCTGATATAATTTTTATAATGTCTGTGCTAATGTGGATGGCTGAACTAAAGAAACACTGAGCATAATTTTCTTCAAAATGTTTGAAAGCTTTCTAAAATATTTTTGCTGTAAAATCAAAGTATTTGTTCTTCCTCAATTTGATGTTATGAAAAAAATATTTTTCTAGACTTTCAGAATGAGACTTTATATAACATACTTAGCAAAGAATCTAAAGTCTTGGCTACTAAGGTAATATAAAAAGCCAATTGAAATCATTATTTAAATCACTGTAAAAATTATCTAACTAATCTAGGACTTGAACTCAACATGATGAACCTGCACTAAAGGCATCTAAATGAGGATATTGTCATTTTTGAAAGCCTTCAAAAGATGTACCTGAAAAGCATCACTGAAAATAACCATGAAAATAACCATTAAAATGGATTTTAATTTACTAATTAGTTAAGAGGGTTTTGAAAACAGCAGTGTTTCAGGCATAAAAAGGAATTTCAAATACACTACAATATTCCAAGCAACTGCTGACTTTGAATCTTACCCTGTTCTCTGAAGCATATTGGACGAGGGCATCAAAGGTGGGCATCTCATGTCTGTTCATGGTGGAAATGTAGCACGTTCTCTCCTGCACCACTTTGGTTGCAATGATGCCCTGTAAAATAAAGTTATTGAGCACTCACAGTTTGGTTTTCCACCCAAAAGGACGGGATAGACTCTGACTAACAAGAGTAACAAATGCTGAGAGGTTCTGCCCCAGTCTTGCACTCAGGACAGTGAGGACACAGAAACATGCCCTGTCCCTGGGACAGCTGTGCCAAGAGCCAGTCTCCCAGTAAACTTTTTGACGAGCCCCCTCCCTGCCACTCACCGTGTTGTAGTTCCAGATGGTTTTCCATGAGAGCTGCTCGCTCCTTTGCTCGATAATCACCTCACGGGTTTGGCTGCTGAGGGTCATGTTTTGGTAAATACACGCACCAGAGAAATGGCAGTTGTTACCTGTCTGCTGAGACTGAAAAGCCAAGGGAACAAAGATGTTTTGCCTTTGAAGGGAGACAGTGATGTCCCCAAAGATTCTAAAAAATCCCTGTTACAATTGAAGAAGTGCTGCCCCCCGAGAAGTGCCTGCACTGCCCTCAGTCTTTTCCAAAAAAACCCTGAATCAAGGCAGTGGCAGTGGGCCGTGGGCATAAGAATTCTTTTCATTAATTCAGTGAATTATTGCTGCATCTGACAGTTGTCATCTGCTGCCTTTAGAGGTTGATGCATGCTAGGTCAGAGGCTAGAGTAAATCCACGCTTAAGGTCCTGAACAGAAACTTCTGCTGACCCATTGCTGTATCAGCATGCACCCTCAGGCAGGAACCTCTCAAAAGAGGAGATGTCAGGCAAGAAGGGCATCAAGGTTGGGTTTGAGTAGAAGCTTTGAGTCCCTCAAACTGCTTTAACAAATCTAAGGGCTAAGGTTTTCTCACCTGTCCATTGCCATGGAAATTACCAAGGCAGTACTTCAGATCCACAACACCCAGGACATCGAGGGTAATGCATGATCCAGGATTCACCTGGGGCCCTTGGAAACCTGGAAAAGAAAAGACAAAACCCCTTGAGCTGATGCAGAAGACATTGGTTGATCTTCTACCGGAGGGTGGTGGTGTTGCTCAGAGCCAGACAGGTTCTGAAGGATTGCAGCTCTGGGAATGTTTGAGCTGTGCAAGGGACAGATTCTCTTGCAGTCCCCAGAGAGCACCGGCTCTGTGGCTCCGCCAGGAATGCTCACAAAGACCTGCTCTTGAACACCCTTTGGGATTTCCTGTGCAGGATTTGGGGCTCTATTGCACTTTGTCCCGAGAGTGGCTGGGCATTGCATAGTGAGGCTGCTGCCAATTCATGGGTCCAGACTAATAAAGATTACTGGAAAAGAACTGTAAAGGTTTGGTTTGGGTCATTTATGGGGGCTATGACCATACCCTTTTCCAGTCCTGATCTGCAAAGATGTTGAACCCTTCGTACAACTGCTGAAGCCCTTGGTTTCTGTCTGACTTGAGGTGGAAGAGCAGCAATTGTGCATTGGTCATTCCTCAAGGGAAACAAATGCCAGGTCACTCAGACACAGAATTGTTTTGCTTGCACTCACCATGAACCTCATAAGCCATGTAGGTGGTTAGTCCACTGCACATAGAGAAGACATCTGATCCATAAGACTGGAGGTTGTTGACCAATGCACTGGCGACAAAGGTGATCGTCTTGGTAGGTCTTCCAAAACCAATCTGGTTCTAAACCAGAAATTACAGCAATGAGCAAGATTGGTGTCAGAATCTGTTTTCTGCTAAGAATATTCCCTAGGGGAAAAGCTGTGGAAGAGGGATTCACTCTCTCACATCCCAAAGGAAAAGGAGAGTCTAGCCAAGAGCATCTGCAATGCCAAGTTCTGAGCAGACGAATTGAGTTTGGTACTGAATAGTGTGTGTAGGACTTTAAGATCTTGGCATGCCAAGAGAATCAATAATTGAAGGGCTCCTTGCTCCACAGAGCAAGGGTTTGCCCAGCAAGCTGCAGGTTCTCAGACAATGTGAAGCTGGGGGAGGGAATGGTGTCCCTTTTTCTCTTTCAGCATGCCATTCCTCTGAAAAATTCCCAAACCAAACTACTCTTGAAAGAAAGAAAATTCTACCACTATTGACAACCTTGTCCCCTCCTGAAGATATAATCACATGAAGATATGGCCCAATAAGCTCCAGGGTCATGAAACTGCTACAGCTTGGGAACCTTACCCTGCTCTCTTCTGCCAGGTGGGCCAGGTTATCAAAGTGGGGCATCTCACTTCTGTTCATGATGGAAATATAGCAGGTGTTCTGCTGAGTGACTTTGGTGGCAATGACACCCTGTGAAATAAAAGTATTCAGCACTCATAATTCTGTTTTTTCCAACTAATAATTTTGAGATAAAGTCAGGATGGAAACCATAGGAGTTGATGAGAGTTTCTATGCTGCATCACTAACACCAAATGTTTTCAATAAAGAAACAATCTCTGTCCCTGGGCCAGCTCTATGAGCAGCCTGACTCCTTGGATGCTTTTTGAAGCAGACCCCTCGCTGCCACTCACCGTGTTGTAGTTCCAGACGGTTTTCCAGGACCCGCTGAAGCTCCTTTGCTCAATGATGGCCACACGCCATTGCCTATTGATGGTCACAATTTGGGACTGGCCACCAATGATGACTTGGGTGTTGTTGAAGATGCTGCCCTGTGTGTTGTTGAAGATGCCTCCAGGAATCTGCTGAGACTAAAAAGCCAAGGGGAGGAGGACATTTCACTTTTGAATGGTGACAGTGATGTCCCCAAATTTTCCACAAAATCCCTGCTACAATGGAAGAAGTGCTGCTCCCCGGAGACTGCAGACACTGCCTCAGTCTTTTCCAAATGACCCAGAATCAAGGCTGTGGTGTTGAGCAGAGGCCATAAGAATTATTTTATGGATTCCGTGAATCATCTGAGAGCTGTCATCTGCTGCCTTTAGAGGTTGATGACTGCAAGAGGACTGGCCACATTTAATCTGGGCTCAAGGTCTGGGATGGAAACCTTTCCAGACCCATTGCCCTCTTTCAGCATCTCCACCCTCAGGAAGGAATCACTCAGAAGAGGAGATGCCAGGCAAGAAAGGCAGCAGGGTTGGCTTTGGGCAGAAGCTTAGGTCCCCCCCCCAGTTTGGTTAATCAAAGGTAAGGATAAGGATTTCTCACTTGTCCATTGCCATTGCCAGTGCAGTACTTCAGATCCACAACTCGCAGGACATCGAGGGTAATGCATGATCCCAGATTGACTTGGACTCCTTGGGAAGCATAAGAGGAAGAAATAAAAACCCATCAGCGGATGTCTAGGACACTGGCTGCCATTCCAATTGTCACTCAGATATGACCTGAAGGACAGCGGCCCTTAGAGTGACACATTTGCTTGACTGGGAATTACAGGAGAGCTCAGTTTGAGCTGAAACACACTGGGATCAAAATTATGGCTCCTTAAACTTCCTGGGAGGGAGCTCTAAGGATTTGCTTTGGGTCATTTATGGGGGCTGTGACCCCACCCTGCTCCAGTCCTGATCTGCAAGGATGTTGAACCCTTTGTACAACTGCTGAAGCCCTTGGTTTCTGTTTGATTCAAGGTGGAAGAGCAGCAATTGTGCATTGGTCATTCCCAAGGGAAACAAATGCCAGGTCACTCAGAGACAGAATTCCTTTGCTTGCACTCACCATGAACCTCATAAGCCATGTAGGTGGTGAGTCCACTGCACATAGAGAAGACATCTGATCCATAAGACTGGAGGTTGCTGACCAATCCATTGGTGACAAAGGTGATCTTCTTGGTAGGTCTCCCAAGACTGATCTGGTTCTAAAGAACAAATACCAGCATTCAAGAAGATCAGTGTTAAAATCTTTTTCCTGCTATGAATATTACCTAGAGGAAAGATTGTGGAATAGGGAGATGCTTTCTCAAACCTCAAAGTAAAAGGAGAGTCTGGCCAAGAGCATCTGCGATGCCAAGTTCTGAGCAGACCAATTGATTTTGGAACTGAATAATCTGTGTAGAACTTACACATCTTGGCACACCATAAGAATCAAGGTCCTTGAATGGCTGCTCACATCAAGGTTTGCCCAGCAAACTGCACAGCCCAACATCCTCAGAGAAAGAAGGGAGGACGAAAGGAATGGTGCAGCCCCTTTCTTCTTTCTGCAAACAATTCCCATGTAAAATTTCCAAAACCCACTACTATTGGTAGTCACCTGCCACTTGTGAAAGCATCATCCTGTCCAGAAGGAAAAAGCACATGAACAAATAGGCCAATGAACTCAGGGTCAGGACTCTGCTGCTCCTTAGGAACCTTACCTTGCTTTCTTGTGCCAGGTGGGCCAGATTATTGAAGCTGGGCATCTCATTTCTGTTCATGGTGGAAATGTAGCAGGTGTTCTGTTGTGTGACTTTGGTAACAATGATGCCCTGGAAAATAAAGTTATTAAGAAGTCACACTTCAGTCTTTCAAGCTTTAGGATTGGAGAAAACCCTTTATTAAAACAGAAACAAGTTCTGAGAGTTCCTACCCCCAACTGTGCACTCAACACGGTCAGAACAAGGACACAAACCCCATCCATGGGCCAGCTGTACCAGCCAGTCACCTCATATGCTTTGTGAACAACCCCACTCCCTGTCACTCACCGTGTTGTAGTTCCAGATGGTTTTCCAGGACTGAATGCCAGCCTTTTTCTCAATGATTGCCACATGCCATTGCCTGTTGATGGTCACAATTTGGGACTGGCCACCAATGATGACTTGGGTGTTGCCCTCACCACCAGGAATCTGCTGAGACTAAAAAGCCAAGGGAAAGAAGACATTTCACCTTTGATGGAGAATCTGATATCCCCAAATTTTCCACAAAATCCCTGCTACAATGGAAGAAGTGCTGCCCCCTGTGAAGTGCCAGCCCTGCTCTCAGGGTTTTCCAAATGAGCCAGAATCAAGCCTGTGGCGTTTCGCAGCAGCCATAAGAATTCTTTTATGGATTCAGTGCATCACTGCTGCATCTGGCATCTGCCCTCTGATGCCTTTGGAGGTTGGTGCAAGAGCACTGCCCAGAGTAGGATGGAAATCTTTGCTGAACCATTGTCTCTTTCAGCATCTGAACCCTCATGAAGGAACCAGTCAAAGGAGGAGGTGCCAGGCAAGAAATGCAGCAGAGTTGGCTTTGGGAAGTAGATCAGTTACCCCACAACATTTGGTTCAAGAGAGGTAAAGGTAAGGTTTTCTCACTTGTCCATTGCCATTGCCAGTGCAGTACTTCAGATCCACAATTCGCAGGACATCGAGGGTAATGCATGATCCCAGATTGACTTGGTGTCCTTGAAAATGCAAGAAAGGAAGAAATAAAACTCCCTCAGCTCTTGCCTGCGCCCTTGGCTGCCATTCCAATTGTGACTCAGATCTGATCTGAAGGACAGTGGCACGCAGAGTGACCATTTTCTTGGCTGGGCATTACAGGGGAGCTGTGTTTGAGCTGAAACACTCTTGACCCTAAATTCAGCCTCCTTAAGCTTCCTGGAAAGGATCTGTAAGGGTTTGGTTTCGGTTGTTTATGGGGGCTGTGACCCCACCCTGCTCCAGTCCTGATCTGTAAAGATGTTGAACCCTTTGCACAGCTGCTGAGGACCTTGGTTTCTCTACAGCTCAAGGTGGAAGAGCAGCAATTGTGCATTGGTCATTCCTCAAGGGAAACAAATGCCAGGTCACTCAGAGACAGAATTCCTTTGCTTGCACTCACCATGAACCTCATAAGCCATGTAGGTAGTGAGTCCACTGCACATAGAGAAGACATCTGATCCATAAGACTGGAGGTTGCTGACCAATCCATTGGTGACAAAGGTGATCTTCCTGGTAGGTCTTCCATGACCTATCTGGTTCTAAAGAACAAATATCAGCATTCAGTAAGATCAGTGCTGAGATCTGGTTCCTGCTTGGAATATTCCCTAGGGAAAAGTCTGTGGAACAGGGAGTCGCCCTCTCACACCCCAAAGGAAAAGGAGAGTCTGGCAAAGAGCATCTGCAATAAGAAATTCTGAGCTGGCAAATGTAATTTAGTACTGAATAGTCTGTGTAGGACTTTGAGATCTTTGCACATCAAGAGAATCAAGGCCCTTGAAGGGCTCCTCTCAGCACCATTTGCCCACCATACTGCAGAGCTCAACATCCTCAGAGAAAGATGGAAGGAGGAAGGAATCATACAGCCCCTTTCTTCTTTCTGCAAACAATTTCCATGTAAAATTCCCAAGTCCAACTGCTGTTGAAAGAAAATCCTTCTACCTGTCATATCGTCCTGTCAAGAAAGAAAAAGCACATGAACAAATGGGCCAATGAACTCAGGGTCAGGACTCTGCTGCTCCTTAGGAACCTTACCTTGCTTTCTTGTGCCAGGTGGGCCAGATTATTGAAGCTGGGCATCTCATTTCTGTTCATGGTGGAAATGTAGCAGGTGTTCTGTTGTGTGACTTTGGTAACAATGATGCCCTGGAAAATAAAGTTATTACGAAGTCACACTTCAGTCTTTCAAGCTTTAGGATTGGAGAAAACCCTTTATTAAAACAGAAACAAGTTCTGAGAGTTCCTACCCCCAACTGTGCACTCAACAAGGTCAGAACAAGGACACAAACCCCATCCATGGGCCAGCTGTACCAGCCAGTCACCTCATATGCTTTGTGAACAACCCCACTCCCTGTCACTCACTGTGTTGTAGTTCCAGATGGTTTTCCAGGACTGAATGCCAGCCTTTTTCTCAATGATTGCCACATGCCATTGCCTGTTGATGGTCACAATTTGGGACTGGCCACCAATGATGACTTGGGTGTTGCCCTCACCACCAGGAATCTGCTGAGACTAAAAAGCCAAGGGAAAGAAGACATTTCACCTTTGATGGAGAATCTGATATCCCCAAATTTTCCACAAAATCCCTGCTACAATGGAAGAAGTGCTGCCCCTGTGGAGTGCCAGCCCTGCTCTCAGGGTTTTCCAAAGGACCCTGAATCTAGGCTGTTGTCAGAGGCTCTAAGATTTCCTTTCATGGGATCAGTGCATCATTGCTGCATATGAAAGCTGCCATCTGGTTCCTTAAGATGTTGATGTCTGCAAGAGGACAGGCCACAGTTAATCCACTCTCAAGGGCTAGGATGGAAACCACTGAATCCTCTTTGCTCTCTTTCATCATCAGCACCCTCAAATTCGAACCTCTCCAAAGAGGAGATTCCAGGCAAGGAAGGCAGCAGGGTTGGCATCCAGCAGCAGCTTGGGTACCCCCCTCCCAACACACTTGGTTCAAGAAGGTAAAGGTAAGGTTTTCTCACTTGTCCATTGCCATGGCCAGTGCAGTACTTCAGATCCACAACTCGCAGGACATCGAGGGTAATGCATGATCCCAGATTGACTTGGACTCCTTGGGAAGCATAAGAGGAAGAAATAAAAACCCATCAGCTGATGTCTAGGACACTGGCTGCCATTCCAATTGTCACTCAGATCTGATCTGAAGGACAGCGACACTCAGAGTGACACATTTGCTTGACTGGGAATTACAGGAGAGCTCAGTTTGAGCTGAAACACACTGGGATCAAAATTATGGCTCCTTAAACTTCCTGGGAGGGAGCTCTAAGGATTTGCTTTGGGTCATTTATGGGGGCTGTGACCCCACCCTGTTCCAGTCCTGATCTGCAAGGATGTTGAACCCTTTGTACAACTGCTGAAGCTCTTAGTTTCTGTTTGATTCAAGGTGGAAGAGCAGCAATTGTGCATTGGTCATTCCCAAGGGAAACAAATGCCAGGTCACTCAGAGACAGAATTCCTTTGCTTGCACTCACCATGAACCTCATAAGCCATGTAGGTGGTTAGTCCACTGCACATAGAGAAGACATCTGATCCATAAGACTGGAGGTTGTTGACCAATCCATTGGTGACAAAGGTAATCTTCTTGGTAGGTCTTCCAAGACTGATCTGGTTCTAAATAAGAAAGTACAGCATTCAAGAAGATCAGTGCTGGGATCTCTTTTCTGCTAAGAATATTCCCTAGGGGAAAGTCTGTGGAACAGAGAGTCACTCTCTCACATCCCAAAGGAATAGGAGAGTCAGGTAAAGAGCATTTTCAATGACAAGTTCATAGCTGACCAATTGATTTTGGAACTGAATAATCTGTGTAGAACTTTCACATCTTGGCACGCCATGAGAATCAAGGCACTTGAATGGCTGCTCACATCAGGGTTTGCCCAGCAAACTGCACAGCCCAACATCCTCAGAGAAAGAAGGGAGGACGAAAGGAATGGTGCAGCCCCTTTCTTCTTTCTCCAAACCCTGTAAAAATCCTAAATAAATTCCCAATCCCCGCTACTGTTGAAAGAAAGAAAATCCTGCCACTTGTGAAAGCATCATCCTGTCCAGAAGGAAAAAGCACATGAACAAATAGGCCAATGAACTCAGGGTCAGGACTCTGCTGCTCCTTAGGAACCTTACCTTGCTTTCTTGTGCCAGGTGGGCCAAATTATTGAAGCTGGGCATCTCATTTCTGTTCATGGTGGAAATGTAGCAGGTGTTCTGTTGTGTGACTTTGGTAACAATGATGCCCTGGAAAATATAGTTATTAAGAAGTCACACTTCAGTCTTTCAAGCTTTAGGATTGGAGAAAACCCTTTATTAAAACAGAAACAAGTTCTGAGAGTTCCTACCCCCAACTGTGCACTCAACACGGTCAGAACAAGGACACAAACCCCATCCATGGGCCAGCTGTACCAGCCAGTCACCTCATACGCTTTGTGAACAACCCCACTCCCTGTCACTCACCGTGTTGTAGTTCCAGATGGTTTTCCAGGATCCAATGCCAGCCTTTTTCTCAATGATTGTCACATGCCATTGCCTGTTGATGGTCACAATTTGGGACTGGCCACCAATGATGACTTGGGTGTTGCCCTCACCACCAGGAATCTGCTGAGACTAAAAAGCCAAGGGAAAGAAGACATTTCACCTTTGATGGAGAATCTGATATCCCCAAATTTTCCACAAAATCCCTGCTACAATGGAAGAAGTGCTGCCCCCTGTGAAGTGCCAGCCCTGCTCTCAGGGTTTTCCAAATGAGCCAGAATCAAGCCTGTGGCGTTTCGCAGCAGCCATAAGAATTCTTTTATGGATTCAGTGCATCACTGCTGCATCTGGCATCTGCCCTCTGATGCCTTTGGAGGTTGGTGCAAGAGCACTGCCCAGAGTAGGATGGAAATCTTTGCTGAACCATTGTCTCTTTCAGCATCTGAACCCTCATGAAGGAACCAGTCAAAGGAGGAGGTGCCAGGCAAGAAATGCAGCAGAGTTGGCTTTGGGAAGTAGATCAGTTACCCCACAACATTTGGTTCAAGAGAGGTAAAGGTAAGGTTTTCTCACTTGTCCATTGCCATTGCCAGTGCAGTACTTCAGATCCACAATTCGCAGGACATCGAGGGTAATGCATGATCCCAGATTGACTTGGTGTCCTTGAAAATGCAAGAAAGGAAGAAATAAAACTCCCTCAGCTCTTGCCTGCGCCCTTGGCTGCCATTCCAATTGTGACTCAGATCTGATCTGAAGGACAGTGGCACGCAGAGTGACCATTTTCTTGGCTGGGCATTACAGGGGAGCTGTGTTTGAGCTGAAACACTCTTGACCCTAAATTCAGCCTCCTTAAGCTTCCTGGAAAGGATCTGTAAGGGTTTGGTTTCGGTTGTTTATGGGGGCTGTGACCCCACCCTGCTCCAGTCCTGATCTGTAAAGATGTTGAACCCTTTGCACAGCTGCTGAGGACCTTGGTTTCTCTACAGCTCAAGGTGGAAGAGCAGCAATTGTGCATTGGTCATTCCTCAAGGGAAACAAATGCCAGGTCACTCAGAGACAGAATTCCTTTGCTTGCACTCACCATGAACCTCATAAGCCATGTAGGTAGTGAGTCCACTGCACATAGAGAAGACATCTGATCCATAAGACTGGAGGTTGCTGACCAATCCATTGGTGACAAAGGTGATCTTCCTGGTAGGTCTTCCATGACCTATCTGGTTCTAAAGAACAAATATCAGCATTCAGTAAGATCAGTGCTGAGATCTGGTTCCTGCTTGGAATATTCCCTAGGGAAAAGTCTGTGGAACAGGGAGTCGCCCTCTCACACCCCAAAGGAAAAGGAGAGTCTGGCAAAGAGCATCTGCAATAAGAAATTCTGAGCTGGCAAATGTAATTTAGTACTGAATAGTCTGTGTAGGACTTTGAGATCTTTGCACATCAAGAGAATCAAGGCCCTTGAAGGGCTCCTCTCAGCACCATTTGCCCACCATACTGCAGAGCTCAACATCCTCAGAGAAAGATGGAAGGAGGAAGGAATCATACAGCCCCTTTCTTCTTTCTGCAAACAATTTCCATGTAAAATTCCCAAGTCCAACTGCTGTTGAAAGAAAATCCTTCTACCTGTCATATCGTCCTGTCAAGAAAGAAAAAGCACATGAACAAATGGGCCAATGAACTCAGGGTCAGGACTCTGCTGCTCCTTAGGAACCTTACCTTGCTTTCTTGTGCCAGGTGGGCCAGATTATTGAAGCTGGGCATCTCATTTCTGTTCATGGTGGAAATGTAGCAGGTGTTCTGTTGTGTGACTTTGGTAACAATGATGCCCTGGAAAATAAAGTTATTACGAAGTCACACTTCAGTCTTTCAAGCTTTAGGATTGGAGAAAACCCTTTATTAAAACAGAAACAAGTTCTGAGAGTTCCTACCCCCAACTGTGCACTCAACAAGGTCAGAACAAGGACACAAACCCCATCCATGGGCCAGCTGTACCAGCCAGTCACCTCATATGCTTTGTGAACAACCCCACTCCCTGTCACTCACTGTGTTGTAGTTCCAGATGGTTTTCCAGGACTGAATGCCAGCCTTTTTCTCAATGATTGCCACATGCCATTGCCTGTTGATGGTCACAATTTGGGACTGGCCACCAATGATGACTTGGGTGTTGCCCTCACCACCAGGAATCTGCTGAGACTAAAAAGCCAAGGGAAAGAAGACATTTCACCTTTGATGGAGAATCTGATATCCCCAAATTTTCCACAAAATCCCTGCTACAATGGAAGAAGTGCTGCCCCTGTGGAGTGCCAGCCCTGCTCTCAGGGTTTTCCAAAGGACCCTGAATCTAGGCTGTTGTCAGAGGCTCTAAGATTTCCTTTCATGGGATCAGTGCATCATTGCTGCATATGAAAGCTGCCATCTGGTTCCTTAAGATGTTGATGTCTGCAAGAGGACAGGCCACAGTTAATCCACTCTCAAGGGCTAGGATGGAAACCACTGAATCCTCTTTGCTCTCTTTCATCATCAGCACCCTCAAATTCGAACCTCTCCAAAGAGGAGATTCCAGGCAAGGAAGGCAGCAGGGTTGGCATCCAGCAGCAGCTTGGGTACCCCCCTCCCAACACACTTGGTTCAAGAAGGTAAAGGTAAGGTTTTCTCACTTGTCCATTGCCATGGCCAGTGCAGTACTTCAGATCCACAACTCGCAGGACATCGAGGGTAATGCATGATCCCAGATTGACTTGGACTCCTTGGGAAGCATAAGAGGAAGAAATAAAAACCCATCAGCTGATGTCTAGGACACTGGCTGCCATTCCAATTGTCACTCAGATCTGATCTGAAGGACAGCGACACTCAGAGTGACACATTTGCTTGACTGGGAATTACAGGAGAGCTCAGTTTGAGCTGAAACACACTGGGATCAAAATTATGGCTCCTTAAACTTCCTGGGAGGGAGCTCTAAGGATTTGCTTTGGGTCATTTATGGGGGCTGTGACCCCACCCTGTTCCAGTCCTGATCTGCAAGGATGTTGAACCCTTTGTACAACTGCTGAAGCTCTTAGTTTCTGTTTGATTCAAGGTGGAAGAGCAGCAATTGTGCATTGGTCATTCCCAAGGGAAACAAATGCCAGGTCACTCAGAGACAGAATTCCTTTGCTTGCACTCACCATGAACCTCATAAGCCATGTAGGTGGTTAGTCCACTGCACATAGAGAAGACATCTGATCCATAAGACTGGAGGTTGTTGACCAATCCATTGGTGACAAAGGTAATCTTCTTGGTAGGTCTTCCAAGACTGATCTGGTTCTAAATAAGAAAGTACAGCATTCAAGAAGATCAGTGCTGGGATCTCTTTTCTGCTAAGAATATTCCCTAGGGGAAAGTCTGTGGAACAGAGAGTCACTCTCTCACATCCCAAAGGAATAGGAGAGTCAGGTAAAGAGCATTTTCAATGACAAGTTCATAGCTGACCAATTGATTTTGGAACTGAATAATCTGTGTAGAACTTTCACATCTTGGCACGCCATGAGAATCAAGGCACTTGAATGGCTGCTCACATCAGGGTTTGCCCAGCAAACTGCACAGCCCAACATCCTCAGAGAAAGAAGGGAGGACGAAAGGAATGGTGCAGCCCCTTTCTTCTTTCTCCAAACCCTGTAAAAATCCTAAATAAATTCCCAATCCCCGCTACTGTTGAAAGAAAGAAAATCCTGCCACTTGTGAAAGCATCATCCTGTCCAGAAGGAAAAAGCACATGAACAAATAGGCCAATGAACTCAGGGTCAGGACTCTGCTGCTCCTTAGGAACCTTACCTTGCTTTCTTGTGCCAGGTGGGCCAAATTATTGAAGCTGGGCATCTCATTTCTGTTCATGGTGGAAATGTAGCAGGTGTTCTGTTGTGTGACTTTGGTAACAATGATGCCCTGGAAAATATAGTTATTAAGAAGTCACACTTCAGTCTTTCAAGCTTTAGGATTGGAGAAAACCCTTTATTAAAACAGAAACAAGTTCTGAGAGTTCCTACCCCCAACTGTGCACTCAACACGGTCAGAACAAGGACACAAACCCCATCCATGGGCCAGCTGTACCAGCCAGTCACCTCATACGCTTTGTGAACAACCCCACTCCCTGTCACTCACCGTGTTGTAGTTCCAGATGGTTTTCCAGGATCCAATGCCAGCCTTTTTCTCAATGATTGTCACATGCCATTGCCTGTTGATGGTCACAATTTGGGACTGGCCACCAATGATGACTTGGGTGTTGCCCTCACCACCAGGAATCTGCTGAGACTAAAAAGCCAAGGGAAAGAAGACATTTCACCTTTGATGGAGAATCTGATATCCCCAAATTTTCCACAAAATCCCTGCTACAATGGAAGAAGTGCTGCCCCCTGTGAAGTGCCAGCCCTGCTCTCTGGGTTTTCCAAATGAGCCAGAATCAAGCTTGTGGCGTTTTGCAGCAGCCATAAGAATTCTTTTATGGATTCAGTGCACCACTGCTGCATCTGGCATCTGCCGTCTGATGCCTTTGGAGGTTGGTGCAAGAGCACTGCCCAGAGTAGGATGGAAATCTTTGCTGACCCATTGTCTCTTTCAGCATCTGAACCCTCATGAAGGAACCAGTCAAAGGAGGAGGTGCCAGTCAAGAAATGCAGCAGGGTTGGCTTTGGGAAGTAGATCAGTTACCCCACAAAATTTGGTTCAAGAGAGGTAAAGGTAAGGTTTTCTCACTTGTCCATTGCCATTGCCAGTGCAGTACTTCAGATCCACAACTCGCAGGACATCAAGGGTAATGCATGATCCCAGATTGACTTGGACTTCTTGGGAAGCAAGAAAAGAAACAAAACCCCATCAGCTGATGCCTAAGACCTTGGCTGCCATTCCCATCATCCTCCTTAAGCTTCCTGGAAAGGATCTGTAAGGGTTTGCTTTGGGTCATTTTTGGGGGTATGACCCCACCCTGTTCCAGTCCTGATCTGCAAAGATGTTGAACCCTTTGTACAACTACTGAAGCCCTTGGTTTCTGTTTGCTTCAAGGTGGAAGAGCAGCAATTGTGCATTGGTCATTCCCAAAGGAAACAAATGGCAGGTCACTCAGAGACAGAATTCTTTTGCTTGCACTCACCATGAACCTCATAAGCCATGTAGGTGGTTAGTCCACTGCACATAGAGAAGACATCTGATCCATAAGACTGGAGGTTGCTGACCAATCCATTGGTGACAAAGGTGATCTTCTTGGTAGGTCTTCCATGGCTGATCTGGTTCTAAAGAACAAATATCAGCATTCAGCAAGATCAGTGCTGGGATCTGGTTCCTGCAGAGCATGTTCCTTAGCAGAAATAGGGGGAGGCTCTCTCACACACCAAAACAAAAGGGTGTCTGGGCTGAAGCAGCAGCCATGCAAAGTTCTGAGCTGACCTCTGCAGTTTGAAACTGAAAGGCCTGTGAAGGAATTTAAGATCTTGGCATGCCAAGAGAAATAAGGCCTACAAAGAGCTGCTCAGAGAAAGAGGTTTCAGTGAGCTGCAGAGCTCACGGTTCTCAGAGAAATCAGATCTCAGAAAGGGAATGTGCAACCATTTTCTCCTTTCAGCAAAGCAATCCTTTGGAAAAATTCCCAAGCCCCACTACTGTTGAGAGACAGAAACTTCTGCCACTTTTGATCGCATCATCCTGTCCAGAAGGAAAAGGCACATGAAGAAACTGATCAGTGATCTCCAGGGTCATGAATCTGCTACTCCTTGGGAACCTTACCCTGCTCTCTTCAGCCAGGCGGGCCAGATTATTGAAGCTGGGCATCTCATTTCTGTTCATGATGGAAATGTAGCAGGTGTTCTGTTGTGTGACTTTGGTTGCAATGACACCCTGTAAAATAAAATTATTGATCATGTGGACTTCCATTTTTCATGTCTTGAGATGGGAGAAAACCATTTGTTAAAAGAGGAATGAGTGCTGGCATTTCCTACTTGAAATTTTGCACTCATCCTAGTCAGCATAAGGAAACGAGTCCTGTCTGGGGGACAGCTCTGCCAGGAGCCAGTCTCCCCACAGACATTGTGAACAAGCCCCCTCCCTGCCACTCACCGTGTTGTAGTTCCAGACGGTTTTCCAGGACCCACTGAAGCTCCTTTGCTCAATGATTGCCACATGCCATTGCCTGTTGATGGTCACAATTTGGGACTGGCCACCAATGATGACTTGGGTGTGGTTGAAGATGCTGCCTTGCGTGTTGTTGAAGATGTCACCGGGAATCTGCTGGGACTAAAAGGACAAGGGAAAGAAGTTTTGCCTTTGAAGGGAGACAGTGATGTCCCAAGGCTTCTGAAAAATCCCTGCTACAATGGAAGAAGTGCTGCCCGGGGGAGTGCCTGCACTGCCCTCAGTGTTTTCCAAAGGACCCAGAATCATGGCTGTGGTGTTGGGCAGAGGCCGTAAGAATTATTTTAAGGATTCCGTGAATCATTGCAGCATTTGGCAGCTATCATCTGCTGCCTTTAGAGGTTGATGACTGCAAGAGGTCGGGCCACAGTTAATCCATGCTCAAAGTCCCTGACAGAAACATTTACTGATCCATGGCTCTGTTTTAGCTTCCGCACCCTCAGGAAGGAACCACTCAGAAGAGGAGATGCCAGGCAAGAAAGGCAGCAGGGATGATTTGGGCAGAAGCTCTGGTACCCCCCGACATTTGGTTCAAGAGAGGTAAGGATAAGGATTTCTCACTTGTCCATTGCCATTGCCAGTGCAGTACTTCAGATCCACAACTCGCAGGACATCGAGGGTAATGCATGATCCCAGATTGACTTGGACTCCTTGGGAAGCAAGAAAAGAAACAAAACCCCATCAGCTGATGCCTAAGACCTTGGCTGCCATTCCCATCATCCTCCTTAAGCTTCCTGGAAAGGATCTGTAAGGGTTTGCTTTGGGTCATTTTTGGGGGATGTGACCCCACCCTGTTCCAGTTCTGATCTGCAAAGATGTTGAACCCTTTGTACAACTGCTGAAGCCCTTGCTTTCTGTCTGACTTGAGGTGGAAGAGCAGCAATTGTGCATTGGTCATTCCTCAAGGGAAACAAATGCCAGGTCACTTAGAGACAGAATTCTTTTGCTTGCACTCACCATGAACCTCATAAGCCATGTAGGTGGTTAGTCCACTGCACATAGAGAAGTCATCTGATCCATAAGACTGGAGGTTGCTGACCCATCCATTGGTGACAAAGGTGATCTTCTTGGTAGGTCTTCCATGGCCGATCTGGTTCTAAACAACAAATATCAGCATTCAGCAAGATCAGTGCTGGGATCTGGTTCCTGCAGAGCATGTTCCCTAGCAGAAATAGGGGGAGGCTCTCTCACACACCAAAACAAAAGGGTGTCTGGGCTCAAGCAGCAGCCATGCAAAGTTCTGAGCTGACCTCTGCAGTTTGAAACTGAAAGGCCTGTGAAGGAATTTGTGATCTTGGTATGCCAAGAGAAATAAGGCCTACAAAGAGCTGCTCAGAGAAAGAGGTTTCAGTGAGCTGCAGAGCTCACGGTTCTCAGAGAAATCAGATCTCAGAAAGGGAATATGCAACCATTTTCTCCTTTCAGCAAAGCAATCCTTTGGAAAAATTCCCAAGCCCCACTACTGTTGAGAGACAGAAACTCCTGCCACTTTTGATCGCATCATCCTGTCCAGAAGGAAAAGGCACATGAAGAAACTGATCAGTGATCTCCAGGGTCATGAATCTGCTACTCCTTGGGAACCTTACCCTGCTCTCTTCAGCCAGGCGGGCCAGATTATTGAAGCTGGGCATCTCATTTCTGTTCATGATGGAAATGTAGCAGGTGTTCTGTTGTGTGACTTTGGTTGCAATGACACCCTGTAAAATAAAAGTATTGATCATGTGGACTTCCATTTTTCATGTCTTGAGATGGGAGAAAACCATTTGTTAAAAGAGGAATGAGTGCTGGCATTTCCTACTTGAAATTTTGCACTCATCCTAGTCAGCATAAGGAAACGAGTCCTGTCTGTGGGACAGCTCTGCCAGGAGCCAGTCTCCCCACAGACGTTGTGAACAAGACCCCTCCCTGCCACTCACCGTGTTGTAGTTCCAGATGGTTTTCCAGGACCCGCTGAAGCTCCTTTGCTCAATGATTGCCACACGCCATTGCCTGTTGATAGTCACAATTTGGGACTGGCCACCAATGATGACTTGGGTGTGGTTGGAGATGCTGCCTTGTGTGTTGTTGAAGATGCCATCGGGAATCTGCTGAGACTAAAAGGACAAGGGAAAGAAGAAGTTTTGCCTTTGAAGGGAGACAGTGATGTCCCCAAGGCTTCTGAAAAATCCCTGCTACAATGGAAGACGTGCTGCCTCGGTGAGTGCCAGCGCTGCCCTCAGTTTTTTCCAAAGGACCCAGAATCAAGGCCGTGTTATTTGGCAGAGGCTGTAACAATTCTTTTCATGGATTCAATAAATCATTACTGCATCTGAGAGCTGTCATCTGATACCTCTAAAGGTTGATGACTGCAAGACGACTGGCCAGAGTTAATCCATGCTCAAGGTCCTGGATGGAAATTTCTCCTGACCCATTGCTGCGTTTTAGCATCTGCACCCTCAGGAAGGAACCACTCAGAAGAGGAGATGCCAGGCAAGAAAGGCAGCGGGTTGGCTTTGGGCAGAAGCTTCGGTTCCCCCCCCCCCACCCCGATTTGGTTAATCAAAGGTAAGGGTAAGGTTTTCTCACTTGTCCATTGCCAATGCCAGTGCAGTACTTCAGATCCACAACTCGCAGGACATCGAAGGTAATGCATGATCCCAGATTGACTTGGACTCCTTGGGAAGCAAGAATGGAAGAAGCAAAACCCCATCAGCTAATGCCTAAGACCTTGGCTGCCACTCCAATTGTCACTCAGATCTGACCTGAAGGACAGTGGCTCTTATAGAGACCCTGTTTCTTGGCTGGGCATTACAGGGGAGCTGTGTTTGAGCTGAAAAACTCTTGGCCCTAAATTCAGCCTCCTTAAGCTTCCTGGAAAGGATCTGTAAGGGTTTGGTTTGGGTTGTTTATGGGGCCTGTGACCCCACCCTGTTCCAGTCCAGACCTGCAAGGATGTTGAACCCTTTGTACAACTGCTGAAGCCCTTGGCTTCCCTGCAGCTCAAGGTGGAAAAGCAGCAATTATGCATTGGTCATTCCCAAGGGAAACAAATGGCAGGTCACTCAGAGACTGAATTCCTTTGCTTGCACTCACCATGAACTTCATAAGCCATGTAGGTGGTGAGTCCACTGCACATAGAGAAGACATCTGACCCATAAGACTGGAGGTTACTGACCAATCCATTGGTGACAAAGGTAATCTTCTTGGTAGGTCTTCCAAGACTGATCTGGTTCTAAAGAAGAAAGTACAGCATTCAAGAAGATCAGTGCTGGGATCTCTTTTCTGCTAAGAATATTCCCTAGGGGAAAGTCTGTGGAACAGAGAGTCGCTCTCTCACATCCCAAAGGAAAAGGAGAGTCAGGTAATGAGCATTTGCAATGCCAAGTTCATAGCTGACCAATTGATTTTGGTACTGAATAATCTGTGTAGGACTTTGAGATCTTCGCATGCCATGAGAATCAAGGCCCTTGAAGGGCTGGTCACATCAGGGTTTCTCAGCAAGCTGCAGAGCTCAACATCCTCAGAGAAAGAGAGGAGGGGAAAAGGAATTATATAGCCTCCTTCTCCTTACGGCCAAGTATTTCTTTGGAAAAATTCTTAAAACGCACTACTGTTGGGAGAAAGAAAATCCTGCCACTTGTGAAAACCTCATCCTGTCCAGAAGGAAAAGGCACATGAAGAAAATGATCAGTGATCTCCAGGGTTATGAATCTGCTACTCCTTGAGAACCTTACCCTGCTCTCTTCAGCCAGGTGGGCCAGATTGTTGAAGCTGGGCATCTCGTTTCTGTTCATGATGGAAATGTAGCAGGTGTTCTGTTGTGTGACTTTGGTTGCAATGACACCCTGTAAAATAAAATTATTGAGCACTCACACGTCAGCCCTTCACATGATGGAACTGGAGAAAACCCTTTATTAAAACAGAAACACATTCTGAGAGTTCCTACAGCAAACAGTGCACTCATCATAGTCAGAATAAGGAAAGAAGCCCCGTTCATGGGCCAGCTCTACCAGAAGCCAATCTCCTCATAGACTTTATGAACAAATCCCCTCGCTGCCACTCACCGTGTTGTAGTTCCAGACGGTTTTCCAGGACCCGCTGAAGCTCCTTTGCTCAATGATTGCCACACGCCATTGCCTATTGATGGTCACAATTTGGGACTGGCCACCAATGATGACTTGGGTGTGGTTGAAGATGCTGCCTTGCGTGTTGTTGAAGATGTCACCGGGAATCTGCTGGGACTAAAAAGACAAGGGAAAGAAGTTTTGCCTTTGAAGGGAGACAGTGATGTCCCAAGGCTTCTGAAAAATCCCTGCTACAATGGAAGAAGTGCTGCCCGGGGGAGTGCCAGCACTGCCCTCAGTGTTTTCCAAAGGACCCAGAATCATGGCTGTGGTGTTGGGCAGAGGCCGTAAGAATTATTTTAAGGATTCCGTGAATCATTGCAGCATTTGGCAGCTATCATCTGCTGCCTTTAGAGGTTGATGACTGCAAGAGGTCGGGCCACAATTAATCCATGCTCAAAGTCCCTGACAGAAACATTTACTGATCCATGGCTCTGTTTTAGCTTCTGCACCCTCAGAAATGAACCACTTAAAAGAGGAGATGCCAGGCAAGAAAGGCAGCAGGGTTGGTTTGGGCAGAAGCTCGGGTACCCCCCAACATTTGGTTCAAGAGAGGTAAGGATAAGGATTTCTCACTTGTCCATTGCCATTGCCAGTGCAGTACTTCAGATCCACAACTCGCAGGACATCGAGGGTAATGCATGATCCCAGATTGACTTGGACTCCTTGGGAAGCAAGAAAAGAAACAAAACCCCATCAGCTGATGCCTAAGACCTTGGCTGCCATTCCCATCATCCTCCTTAAGCTTCCTGGAAAGGATCTGTAAGGGTTTGCTTTGGGTCATTTTTGGGGGTGTGACCCCACCCTGTTCCAGTCCTGATCTGTAAAGATGTTGAACCCTTTGTACAACTGCTGAAGCCCTTGGTTTCTGTTTGATTCACGGTATAAGAGCAGCAATTGTGCATTGGTCATTCCTCAAGGGAAACAAATTCCAGGTCACCCAAACACAGAATTCCTTTGCTTGCACTCACCATGAACCTCATAAGCCATGTAGGTGGTTAGTCCACTGCACATAGAGAAGACATCTGATCCATAAGACTGGAGGTTGCTGACCAATCCATTGGTGACAAAGGTGATCTTCTTGGTAGGTCTTCCATGGCTGATCTGGTTCTAAAGAACAAATATCAGCATTCAGCAAGATCAGTGCTGGGATCTGGTTCCTGCAGAGCATGTTCCCTAGCAGAAATAGGGGGAGGCTCTCTCACACACCAAAACAAAAGGGTGTCTGGGCTGAAGCAGCAGCCATGCAAAGTTCTGAGCTGACCTCTGCAGTTTGAAACTGAAAGGCCTGTGAAGGAATTTAAGATCTTGGTATGCCAAGAGAAATAAGGCCTACAAAGAGCTGCTCAGAGAAAGAGGTTTCAGTGAGCTGCAGAGCTCACGGTTCTCAGAGAAATCAGATCTCAGAAAGGGAATGTGCAACCATTTTCTCCTTTCAGCAAAGCGATCCTTTGGAAAAATTCCCAAGCCCCACTACTGTTGAGAGACAGAAACTTCTGCCACTTTTGATCGCATCATCCCGTCCAGAAGGAAAAGGCACATGAAGAAACTGATCAGTGATCTCCAGGGTCATGAATCTGCTACTCCTTGGGAACCTTACCCTGCTCTCTTCAGCCAGGCGGGCCAGATTATTGAAGCTGGGCATCTCATTTCTGTTCATGATGGAAATGTAGCAGGTGTTCTGTTGTGTGACTTTGGTTGCAATGACACCCTGTAAAATAAAATTATTGATCATGTGGACTTCCATTTTTCATGTCTTGAGATGGGAGAAAACCATTTGTTAAAAGAGGAATGAGTGCTGGCATTTCCTACTTGAAATTTTGCACTCATCCTAGTCAGCATAAGGAAACGAGTCCTGTCTGTGGGACAGCTCTGCCAGGAGCCAGTCTCCCCACAGACGTTGTGAACAAGCCCCCTCCCTACCACTCACCGTGTTGTAGTTCCAGACGGTTTTCCAGGACCCACTGAAGCTCCTTTGCTCAATGATTGCCACACGCCATTGCCTGTTGATGGTCACAATTTGGGACTGGCCACCAATGATGACTTGGGTGTGGTTGGAGATGCTGCCTTGCGTGTTGTTGAAGATGCCACCGGGGATCTGCTGAGGCTAAAAAGCCGTGGGACAGAAGATGTTTCACTTTTGAAGGCCAACTGTGATGTCCCCAAAGCTTCTGAACCATTCCCCCAACTTCTGGTACATTAAAATGGAAGATGTAAGGTTTTCTCACCGGGATATTGCCATTCCAATTGCCATTGCCATTGCAGTACTTCAGCTCCACAATTCTTAGGACATCAAGGGTAATGCATGATCCAGGATTCTCCTGGGGTACATGCAAAGCTAGAAAAGAAAAGACAAAACCCCTTGAGCTGATGCAGAAGACATTGGCTGATCTTCTGCAGGAGGGTGGTGGTGTTGCTCAGAGCCAGCCAGGTTCTGAAGGATTGCAGCTCTGGGAATGTTTGAGCTGTGCAAGGGACAGATTCTCTTGCAGTCCCCAGAGAGCACCGGCTCTGTGGCTCCGCCAGGAATGCTCACAAAGACCTGCTCTTGAACACCCTTTGGGATTTCCTGTGCAGAATTTGGGGCTCTATTGTACTTTGTCCTGAGAGTCCCAAAGGCTGGGCATTGTATGGTGAGGCTGCTGCCAGTTCATGGGCCCAATCTTGTGTGCTGTGATGTTCTGGAAGAATCCTACCAAGTGTAGGTCATTTTAGCCCCAGGGAATGGGATCATTGCCCCGGGCAAAAAGTTACAGGGGATGAAACCACTTGGTTTAATATTGTGAAGTACAAGGTTTTGTTTGCTGCCAGGGTCAACTGATTACCAATCTCTGCTTTGAAGGGTATCAGTTCTTAGAACAACCCTTTTTCTTGACTGGGTATTACTGGAAAGTGCATTGTGAGTCAAAACACTCCAGGCCCCAATTACAGCCCCATTAAGCCTCCTTGGTAGAAGCTTTAAAGGTTTATTTTGGGTCACTGATGGGGGCTGTGACCCCTACCCTGTTCCTGTCTCAATCTGCCAAGGTGACAAACCCTTTGTGCAACTGATGAAGCCTTGGTTTCTGTTTGGCCCAAAGGGGAAGAGCAGCAACTGTGCCCTAGTCATGCCCCAGGAGACAAAAAGGCCAGATCTGTAGCACTCAGAATTCCCACACTTACACTCACTGTGAACTTCATAAGCCATGTAGGTGGTGAGTCCACTGCACATAGCCGCAATTTCTATTCCGTAGGAGTTGAGGTTGTTGACCAATCCATTGGTGACAAAGGTGATCTTCTTGGTAGGTCTCCCAAGACTGATCTGGTTCTAAAGGACAAAGTACAGCATTCAGCAAGATCAGTGCCTGCAGCTGGCTCCTCCAAGGGCTATTCCTCACTCTGGAAGGAAGGATGACTCGGGGCTGGGTGTTGGAGTCCCAGCTGCCTTTAGAAACGCCTTTCAGTCCCTGGGACACTCTGGGCCCACCAGCAAGCCCTGAAGGCAGCTCCCAGGTCAGGTGGTTCTAAGGGAGTCAAGGTGCAGGGAGCCAGCGGGGAAGCGCTGAGGAGGAGGAGTGCAGCTGCTCTGAGGAGCCAGAGCTCCTTCCAAGGCACTTGCTCAGTCGCTGCCCTCGCCCCTCAGGGGCACTCGGGCTGTGGCTGGCAGGAGGAGTCTCCTCCTGATTCCCTTCTGCCCTACTGCTCTTCCTGCTATTTAAAGTGTGGTTTTTTTACAGACTCAGTTCTCAGACTTCAGTGGGAGCCAGTGTTTAGCAAATGTGAATACGCTGAATGCTGAGATAATTTTTATAATGTCTGTGCTAATGTGGATAGCTGAACTAAAGAAACATTGAGCATAATTTTCTTCAAAATGTTTGACAGCTTAATTAAAGATTTTCTCGGCAATACTGCAATATTTGTTCTTCCTCATTTAGAATGTCTGAAGAAAAATTATTTTTTTATACTTTGATAATGTGATATTATGAAACATACTTAGTGAAAAATATAAATCACAGATATTAAGACAGTAAACAAAGAGTGAACTGTACAATAATTTACATAATTTTAAAAATAATCTAATCTGGGATTTGAGCTCAATATGCGAACCTGCACTAAAGGCATCTAAATAAGGATATTTTAGGTTTTGAGTATTTACAAATAATATAACTGAAAAATATTACCAAAAGCATCAGCAATAAAATGTCTTTTTATTTGCCCATTGTTCAAGAAAGTTTAGAAAAAAGCAGTGTTCCAGAAAAAAAAATGAATATCAACTACAGTACAGATTTTGAATCTTACCCTGTTCTGTGAAGCCAGTTGGAGCAGATTTTCAAAGCTGGGCATCTCATTTCTGTTCATGACAGAAATGTAGCAGGTGTTCTGTTGCACCAATTTGGTTGCAATGATGCCCTGTAATGAAAAGTTATTGACCACCTGCAATTTAGTTTTTCCACCCTTGGGATTGGAGAAAACCCTTTGTTAAAAGAGGAAGGAATGCCAACAGTCGCTGCCCCAAATTATGGTCTGCAGACAGTCACAATAAGGAAACAATCCCCATCCCTGGGCCAGCTCTACCAGGAGCCAATCTCCTTACACTCTTTGTGATCAAACCTCCTCCCTGCCACTCACTGTGTTGTAGTTCCAGATGGTTTTCCATGAGAAGTGCTCGCTCCTTTGTTCAATAACCACCACACGTGTTTGGCTACTGAGAGTCAGATTTTGGAAAACGCCACCAACAGAGACCTGGCAGTTGTTACCCGTCTGCTGAGACTGAAAAGCAAGGGAAAGAAGATGTTTAGTCTTTGAAGGGAGGCAGTGATGTCCCCAAAGTTTTAGAAAACTCCGTGCTACATTGGAAGGCCTGCTCTCTGGTAAGTTCCATCACAATCTGCAATTGGCCACTAGTGATGGGGACCTCAGTCTTTACCCCAAGGATAACCTGCTTTTAAGTTTTGCTGAGACTCAATTAAAAAATGAGACTTTTTTAGATTTTCAAACTAGCCAGCCATCTCCTAAAATATTTATAAAAATCCTTGCTAGACTAGAATAAGTTCGACCATATAGAGAGTGTCAGAGTTTCATCTGTCAGAGAAGATTCCAATTTGTTTTCTCCAAAGGGGAGGTGAAAGAATCAAGGAGATTTCATGAAGCAGGGAGCACAGAAAGAGCAGCAATGTGGAAATTGTTCATTTGTACTCACATAATCAGCAAGGGCTGGATTCAGGATGAGTCCAAGAAGGACTGCAGTCAAAATCTGAAATGAAAATCAAATACAAAATGTAACTGCAGCTCTGGCTGACAAATCTGGCCATTACAATCCTCCTCCCCTTTTCCTAATCTGATGTTCAAGGCTCCTCTTTGGATCCTTTTTTTGCTTTCAACCTGGGATTGCACCAGTGCCCCCAAAGGGAGGCACCCTTGCTTTAGCCCAGGGTGCTCAAAGCAGACACATTTCACACTTGCTCTCTCAAGAGCTGTTTCTCAGACCTGTGCAGGCACACACAGGTATTTTACAGGAGTGAGGAGAAAGCTTTGCCATTTCTCCTGCTCTGGCACTACAGGGAAGGGCTTGATGCACTAGTGCAGTGCTCCAGTGGTGCAAAAGCGTTGACAAGAATGGGCATGGATTAGGCTTCCTGTTTTCTGAATCAGGTACAGCCAAGCCGTGAAGAAATCCTTACCTCCTCAGCTCCTCTGGGGAGCAGGGGCTCAGCTGCTCCTTCTGCAGGAGCACAATGGCCCCAGAGAGGCAGAAGCCCTTCTGAGAGAGAAAGGAACGGGTTTGAATCAAAGTTTCAGTGTGTAAGGAAGAAAAGCATGCATACTTACAGGGAGATGCATCCTGACTGCAGAGCTGATGCTCCTGCAGGTAGAAAGAGCAGCGTGAACCCTCCACCTTTTATATGTTTTCAGAATTAGGCGTGGACGGGCCAAATGTTGCAATAAAATTATTTTGTGATTTGTATCCCTGCTGCATTTCACTGAAAATTATTTCCTGGTGTAACTACTTGATAAACATGGGGATTGTACTTCTGCAAATTTTGACCCAATAATTATCAGATAAAGCTCCATTTCTAGTAAAGAATTAAATATGCTTTGTAGTAACTTGCTGGCATGTACTAATTACTTCTGAAACTTCACATCAAACTTACAATCAGATATAGCCTTGACTTTAGGCAAACAAAAAAACCTGCTTTCAATTAGTCTGAATAAACAAAAGCCTATATGCACTTCATGTTCTTTGTAACCATAGCACCCACAAAAATACATGCCCCAAGTACAACATGGCCACTGAAAACTGTTTTACAAGAATCACAGAGAACCCACAAGAATCATCAGGTCCAGCTCCTGGGCCTGCACAAGAACAATTCACAGGAGGCCCACCTGAGAACATTGTCCAAACACTCCTTGAGCTCCATCCGGCTTGGTCCTGTGACAACTTTTCTGGGGAGCCTGTTCCAGCTCCCAGTCACCCTCTGGGTGAAGAATCTTTTTCTGATATCCGACCTAAACCTGCCCTGACTCAGCTCCAGCCATTCCCGTGTCACTGATTACAGAGAGCAGAGATCGGAGCTGTTTCTCCATCACCCCTTGGGAGGATACGGACGAGCTCCATCTCCCCTCCGTCTCCTCCAGCGGAACACACCAGATACCCTCAGCTGTTCCTCCCGTGGCTTCTCCTTGAGACCGTCTTCATAGCCCAATGCCAAGTTTTCAATTTCATCCTCTGAGCAACCCGGGTCTATGGCACGGAAACAACCTTTTAGCTGTAATCCAGCAGCCTGTTTTAAAAGGCAGTATGGCTAGGTGCAGGGGTTTATACACAAAAACAAGGTCTACACGTTGTTGCACGTGCAGTATGAAATTGAACACTTGTCTCAGTTTCACTTTTTGAATCTTCAAGCCCAAAGTGATGTTCTTGATACATACACCAAACGGGCATTACGTTTAACAGGCTGCTTTACGTGCAGCAGCACTGGTGTGGATTTGTGAGGGGCGGACCGCGCTTTCCCCCCCTCACTGCTGCCCTACCAGAAACACTGACAGAAGCCCTGTCCACGAGGAATTCGCCCTTTGCTCAAGGAATAAAAGATTGTGCTTTTGCTCAAGGAATAAAAACAATCGTACTTTTGCTCGAGGAATAAACGATCATACTTTTACTGCGGTGCGGGACGGCTGGAGAGGGCCGGAGGGAGCGGGGCTGAGGTGGCGGCGGGCCATGAGGGGATGCTGGAAAAGGGCGGGAAAGCCGCTCTGAGGCGGCACGGAGGAAAGGAACGCGGGGATGCTGGAAAAGAGTGGGAAAGCCGCTCTGAGGCAGCGGGGACAAGAGGAACAGGAGGATGCTGGAAAAGGGCAGGAAAGCCGCTCTGAGGCGGCAGGGACGAGAGGAACGCAGGGATGCTGGAAAAGGGTGGGAAAGCCGCTCTGAGGCAGCGGGGACAAGAGGAACAGGGGGATGCTGGAAAAGGGCGGGAAAGCCGCTCTGAGGCGGCAGGGACGAGAGGAACGCGGGGATGCTGGAAAAGGGCAGGAAAGCCGCTCTGAGGCGGCAGGGATGAGATGAACAGGGGGATGCTGGAAAAGGGTGGGAAAGCTGCTCTGAGGCGGCAGGGACGAGAGGAATGCGGGGATGCTGGAAAAGGGCGGGAAAGCCGCTCTGAGGCGGCAGGGACGAGAGGAACGCGGGGATGCTGGAAAAGGGCAGGAAAGCCGCTCTGAGGCAGCGGGGACAAGAGGAACAGGGGGATGCTGGAAAAGGGTGGGAAAGCCGCTCTGAGGCGGCAGGGACGAGATGAACAGGGGGATGCTGGAAAAGGGTGGGAAAGCCGCTCTGGGGCGGCAGGGACGAGAGGAACGCGGGGATGCTGGAAAAGGGTGGGAAAGCCGCTCTGAGGCGGCAGGGACGAGAGGAACGCAGGGATGCTGGAAAAGGGTGGGAAAGCCGCTCTGAGGCGGCACGGAGGAGAGGAACGCGGGGATGCTGGAAAAGGGCGGGAAAGCCGCTCTGAGGCGGCGGCGCCTCAGCGGACCCGGCAGAGCGGCGCTGGCACGTTTATGTCGTTGCAGATTGGTTGATTTACAGTTTTTCAGGTAATTTTTATTCACAAGACTGGTATTAGGTCTTCTGGTGGTGTGTCCAATAAGAATATCTATTTTGTGTTTTAAAAAAAAAAAAAAACAAACCCTCAGAAATCAGGCTCTCTCAAAATCTCCAATTTGTCTGAAAATACGTGAAGGAATTATAACAATTTATTAGATTGTGTGATAGCATTTTAATTATACTCAAATCACTCTTGAACATTTTTTTGTTCATAGTTTTTCAGGTGTTAACTTTATATTCTGTCTGCTGTAGGATGAGCAGAAAAACAGACTTAAGACTTGATAAAATCCTAACACTTTGTTACACTGATTTGAAATGCTTATGGGTTGGGCTCACAACTTAAATTTCAGTGAAGCACAGGCCTCACCCTTGTTGAGAGAGAGCTTTCCTGGCATGGTAAGCAACTCCAATCTTCTGCATTATTAAGAATATTTCTAGACCTGTGTACTTAAATAGACATTTTGAGAGTTGCAGTATTGATGTCTCCTGAGGCTCACTGGAGTTTTTGTGGCATGTCCCTATTTAGAAATCTCTTTTTCAGTCTCACTATCTTCTTCATCAGTCAAAACCAGAATCAATTTAAATTCTCTACTTGATCAGTCAAAACCTGAACTAATTTAAATTTGATTAGCAAACATTTGAAATGTAATGACGTCCCAGTTAGAGCAAGAAACCTTGCAGGGTGTCATATTGCAAGCCCATTCCCTGGGTCTGGAAAGAGCAAATGCTTTGCTTCATTCGTTCCACATTCTGTGCAAAAGTTTGAAGTTACTGTAGGACACATGGTGAATTAAGGCTTTTCGTGAAATGAAAAAAAAAAAATGGTTGGAGATGTATTAAGCATTACAATGTATAGTACTTTTATAAAAGCAGGAATCTGTGATGTTAAAGCAGTTTTGTGGGCAGCTGGACTTTGCTGACAGTGTTATACTCTCCTGGGGACGGTATTGCAGCAGGCAAGGTATTGCAGGTATTGCAGCTGCCAGGAGCATCTGTGCCCTGCTATTCCCTGCCTGGAGAACCAGGAGAAATATAGGTTGGATATTAGGAAAACGGTTTTTACTGAAAGGGAGATAAAGTACTGGAGTGGTCTGCCCGGGGAGGTGGTGGAGGCGCCGCGCCTGCATGTGTTTAAAAGCAGACTGGATGTGGCACTGGGTGCCATGGTCTAGCTGCGGTGCTGGGGCTGGTTTGGACTTGGCGATCTTGAAGGTCTCCTCCAACCCTGTGTTTCTGTGATTGTGTGTGATTCCCTGTGTGATTCCGTGTGTAATTCCGTGTGTGATTCCATGTGTGGTTCCATGTGTGGTTCCGTGTGTGGTTCCCTGTGTGATTCCTGTGTGATTCCCTGTGTGGTTCCCTGTGTGATTGCCTGTGTGGTTCCCTGTGTGGTTCCCTGTGTGGTTCCCTGTGTGATTCCATGTGTGATTCCCTGTGTGGTTCCCTGTGTGATTCCCTGTGTGGTTCCCTGTGTGATTCCATGTGTGGTTCCCTGTGTGATTCCCTGTGTGATTCCCTGTGTGCTTCCCTGTGTGCTTCCCTGTGTGATGCCCTGTGTGCTTCCCTGTGTGATTCCCTGTGTGGTTCCTGTGTGATTCCCTGTGTGATTCCCTGTGTGGTTCCTGTGTGATTCCCTGTGTGATTCCCTGTGTGATTGCCTGTGTGGTTCCCTGTGTGGTTCCCTGTGTGATTCCCTGTATGATTCCCTGTGTGCTTCCCTGTGTGGTTCCCTGTGTGATTCCCTGTATGATTCCCTGTGTGGTTCCCTGTGTGGTTCCCTGTGTGGTTCCCTGTGTGATTCCTGTGTGATTCCCTGTGTGATTCCCTGTGTGATTCCCTGTGTCATTCCCTGTGTGATCCCCTGTGTGATTCCCTGTGTCATTCCCTGTGTGATTCCCTGTGTGATCCCCTGTGTGATTCCCTGTGTCATTCCCTGTGTGATCCCCTGTGTGATTCCCTGTGTCATTCCCTGTGTGATTCCCTGTGTGATCCCCTGTGTGATTCCCTGTGTGATTCCCTGTGTGATTCCCTGTGTGATTCCCTGTGTGATCCCCTGTGTGATTCCCTGTGTCATTCCCTGTGTGATTCCCTGTGTGGTTCCCTGTGTGATTCCCTGTGTGATCCCCTGTGTGGTTCCCTGTCTGGTTCCCTGTCCGGTTCCCTGTGTCATTCCCTGTGTCATTCCCTGTGTGATTCCCTGTGTGCTTCCCTGTGTCATTCCCTGTGTGCTTCCCTGTGTCATTCCCTGTGTGATTCCCTGTGTGATTCCCTGTGTGATGCCCTGTATGATTTCCTGTGTGCTTCCCTGTGTCATTCCCTGTGTCATTCCCTGTGTGCTTCCCTGTGTGCTTCCCTGTGTGATGCCGTGGTCGGAGCGGGCAGCGCTGCCCCAGTTTGCCGGCGGGGCTGCCCCGCCGGGCTCTCTCTGTGCTGCGCGGTGACCGCGGGGCTGCGAGATCGGCATCCCAGGCTCTGCCCAGCTCCCGTCCCGGCTGCCCGGGGGCGTCTGCGATCATCACCCGTGACAGGGCTCACGGCCCCAGGGACACATTCCCGGTGCCTCCCCGCAGGATCAGAGAAGAGGGCTGTGCCTGTGGCATCCCAAGGAAAATGCGGTGTCAGGTTAGAAAAGGAGAGGAGAGTGTCTCCAGAAACTGCAGGCAAGGCAGACAGGAGCGGTTCTTTAAATACTGCAACCCTACCGTTGCTTTTCTTTGGAGGTGTAAAAAATTCTTGTGTGTACTTTGCTTTGATTTTCAGGTCAGTTGACCCTTAGAGTGCCCAAAAGGCTTTTTCTAAAGAGAGCAAGCTGCTGTGTCCTTCCTTTAGAGCAACCCTGGGGTGCTCCCGGTGGGAGTCTCTTGGAGTGACTCCTTTCCAAGAGCAAGGAAAAGGCTCCTGATTGAGGAGGGAAGGGGAAGCTGTGGTGTTTTCCAGACAGAGCGAGTTGCTGAAGTTTTCAATGAAGAAAGTGGGCTCGGGCTTTTTGCTTTACTTTTAACCTAACTATAATTTGACTCTTTCAAATTTCCAACTTGCAGTTGCTTAGTGTATGCTTCTTTTCTCCTGTGTTAAACCTTTATTAAACATTCTTGAATGGCATCTGTGTGCATCTCCAGACTGCCTTTAATACACTTCTCAATTCTGTTATTTTCACCTTGATTTCTGGGTTCATCAGAATAATAGTTCATCTGTGTATTTGCAATTTGCCAGATGGCATGACAATGCTTATTTCTAAAATAAACAATTGCAATACTTAGTATGTTGCTAAGATGTTAAAATAAAAATAGCTTAGTTATGCTGATCTCTATAAAACTTTAGTTCACCAGATTTTAAATGGTTAATGTAGAACATATAGCAAAGTAATAGGCAGTTAATTTATCTTAACTTTCAAGTGTGAAATATCTTGTTCTAAGAAATCTGAGTCTGATAAGAACTTTCATACTGAAAGAAAAAGAAATACTGATTAGACTGAGAAAATAAGAGAACATTGTAGTGGAAATTTTTCCAACTTAGTGTTGGAAATGTACCAGGAAAAGTCACTTAAAAACTGAACTGCATCATTCTAAATGTATACAGTGAGCTCTTGTTTATTTTGGAACACAAAGGCTGTCAGTAGCAAACTCACCAGGAGCTGGGTAAGCAAGGTAGGAGGGAATTCCTGTGCACAGGGCTTGGATGCATTTTCCAAATGGGCTCATTTGGAGTCTGTTCCTGGAGATAATGAAGTAATTCTCTCTGGGTGGCAATTGGTAGCCCAGGTCTCTGAGCATTCAAAGAAACAAAGCCAGAAAACAGTGTTTGGGAAAACCAGCTCTAGAGTTCAGAACCAGTACACATTTCTTTGGTTTGGGGAAAGGAGTTATCCTGGGAAATGCAACTTTTGAAGGAACTTTTAGAGCGACTCAGCCCTGCTGAGAAAGTTCTCTTCAGTTCTTGGAGACTTTTCCCCTGAGTGTGTAGGAACAATTGCTTTTCACTGACAATCTTTTGCCCCACTGTCAACCACCATCCTACCTTGTCTCCTGGAGGTGGTGTAGGAAAGGGTTTGCCAAGCCAAAACCTCTTGCTAGTTGAAGCAATAATGGAGGTGTTCTTTGAAAACACCTTGGTTGCAACGTAGCCCTATTAAAATGAAACAAAACCCCCTTTATGTTGCAAACAATATACAGGGAAAGAGAAGTGCGTAGCTGGAGAGAGGCACTGGTTAAAAGTGCAAATAGTGCAAATATTGGTCCTTTCAATTATATTGTTTAGGCAAATGTGTCATGGAGGCTGACGAGAGGCTTTGGTAAATGGTAAATTGCCTCCTCCAGCAATGCCACGTGTAGGATGTGTTCTCCTGCTTAGAGCAGGTGAAGGAATTTGCTGCTGAAAAGCTAACACAGCACACAGTGGGCAGCAGAAACAGTCCCAAGGCTAAAGGAGCATGCTTTTAAGCATCTGCTCTGAAATCTGGTGAAGTTTTACAGAATGAAAGAATCAGGTTGGAAAAAACCTTTGAGGTCATTGAGTGCCACATCTGGTCTTTTAAACCCCTCCAGGGACAGTGACTTCACCAGCTACCTGGGCAGCCCATTCCAATGGCCAGTCACGCTTTCTGTGAGGAAATTCTTCCTAATGTCCAGCCTATACTTCCCCTGGTGCTGAGTCCTCTTGTCCTATTGCAAGAGGCCTGGGAGTGGAGATCCATCCCACCTGGCTGCACCCTCCTATCAGGGAGTTGTAGGGAGTGGTAAGATCTCCCCTGAGCTTCTTCTCCAGGCTAAACACCCCCAGCTCTCTCCACGTAGGGCTTGTGTTCCAGACCCTCTGCCAACCTTGTTGCCCTTCTCTGGACACTCTCCAACATCTCAACATCCTTCCCTTTCATGGGAAATGATAGGTTTTACTTACAGGGAACTTCATTTGGATGGCAGGTCTGGCCAGCTCTGCTGCTAATTGATGTGTACTCTTGCTTTTTATACATAATATCCCAAAGTTAAATCTGAAAATGGGTTTGCCTTATTGGCAGGTGCCCTGTGTTCACAGAAGCATGACGAGTTTCCTGGGGAAGTGCTCTGATAAGAGGAGGCTTTGATACCTGCCTGATTGAATTCATGGCATACAGGGAGGTGAGAGGAAAGTGGTCATGGTAAGCTCAGTGTATTGAACAGTCACTTTTAAATTAAAAAAGAAATTATAAGCAGAAGCAGAGCACAGATTCCCAGGAAACTTGTAGTGATGCTTTGTGCCAATGTGGCAAAGGACTCAGCCAGAAGTTGTGCCTCTGACCAAAAGCAACACTCAAACCAAGGGGGTGGTATTCGTGCTATGTTAAAAAAGTTACATGAGTCCCTAGAGATCACATGGTCAGTTCTAAATCATAGGAATTGCCGAGTTCTTCTGCTGCCCTTCCTTCCTGAGCTCATTCAGGACCTGCTTTCTTCTTGTCAGACACGGTCCCTTAATCGTCACAGAGCCTCTTCAGGAGAGTCACACCTGATTATGGACTAAGGGCTGATTTGAGAAAGGGACCAGAAACTAAAGGTAGCAAAACATGTGTGAGGGAGGAGCAGTGACATGAGGCATTTTATATCCCCTGTTGTTTGGGAAGTAGATTTTAATCTTTCTCTGAATTTGATATACAGAGCCGTGGCCCAGGAGCCTGTGCTCATTTGGATTTGTTTCTTTGCTGTGCCTTTTTCAGGTTTCAGAAGCAGCAGTCCCAGAGGAGCTCACTTCCCAATTCCCCAAGTGCTTTGTATTTGACAGTTCTGCCAGTCCCCGTGTGCTGATTGTGCCCTTGGCTGCAGTTCAGGGTAGGTTTGCACACTAAAGCTTCCTGTGTAGTGCCAGACTGGCCTGATGGGGACTCAGTGTCTCTCTGATCTGATGTCTCTGAACACTCTTCTCCTCTGCCATCCATTGCCAAGGATCATTATTGCAGCTTTTCCTGGAAAAGCCAGGGGATCTTACTTTGTTTGGGAAGGGGAGGCCCAATTGTCACTTGTGCTGCTCAGGGCCACACTCTGTCCTTGTGCTCCTGCCTGGCGCCTTGCTGGAGCTCTGTGAGTGCTGAGGAGGTGCAGCAGTCTGCCAGCTGTGAGCAGAGTGCTCGGCTTTTCATCTGTTTCACATCCACTTCATCCTTTACTCGAGGTGTCAAATACAGTGAATGAAAGCAATAAACTACCAAGAGGGGGGATTTACAGGTCTTCTAATCAGACTGATTTCTGGATGTCAAATGGAGACAGGTTATGGCCTTATCTTCCAAGATACCAAACACACATCAAAGTCTTATTTTCATATGTTTATGTATGTTTTGTAAGAAAGTCCTCTTTTAGCCTCTGGAAATTCCATCAATTGAGCCCTCCTCAAGAGAGGCGAGACAAACCGAGCTGTACAATCCTCCTCCCTCCAGTGTCATTAGCAATGAGTTGGAAAGCAGCTTTGTCCCCGGCTGCCACCAGTCCAAGCCAACTTGGCCATTACAGAAATGGAACCCTGACCCTCCACATTTTCCCTCAGCTCCTGAGCACTTGAGCAGTTTGTGTGGCAAATGCAGATCTCAGGCACTTGCCATTAGCACAGCTTATGTAACCAGTGACAGTATCCAGGAAAAAGGACAGGTGTAGGGGGCTTTGCATAAAAAACCCTGTTTTATTTCAGTGCAGGTTTGTCTCTGTGTCCTTTTTAAAGCTCTGCTCAAGGCATTCTGATTCTGTAGTAAATTCTCGTCCCACTGTGCAGCAACCTCCCAAGGGTAAGAAACATTCCAGATTTCACCCTTTCCTCAAATGACTGTTTCATTCTGTGCACACACATTTTCATGTGTTTTTTCTACTCCTTGCAGTCTAGCAAGAGTAGAAGTGATGAAAATATTTCTGATTTCATCCTTTAAGCTGGAGCTTGAGGGTTTTCTTGTAAGTATGGAATGTGATTAATTCTGTCCTTGAGCCACAGTTTTCTAGGCTATGTCATGCTACCTTTATCTAGAACATGGCATGCCCACCTGAATGCAAATGCAAGCATGCAGAATTATGTTGATTTTTAGAGGTGTTGCTTCACTCTTTACCTTTTCTCCTACTACGTGCTGACTCCCTGGTAAAGTAAATATGTATGAAAAGTACCTGGAGAAAAACCCCATGTGTCACCTTGAGAGTTTATTGTGATCATATAATCTCAGCCTAACTTGATTGAAATCTTCCTTTTACATGTTTAAATTTCTGTTTGTTAATCAGACTTGAACTGAAATGCTGCAATTTTGCTTTTCACTTGAAGCTCAGGGTTCCCCTGTTTACCTGGTTTTTAGTGGATGACTAGTGTCAAATAATGGGTCAAAATTTTCTGGCAATTTTATAAGTAAAGATTAATTCTGTAGCTATATAAAGTAGAAGTACATGGGGATTGACATTTTGTCAAATTCTCTTGTTAGCTCAGCAGAAACATTACTCTGTTCCTAGCTTGATTTGTGTCCAATTCATACTACTGAACACTGGGAGGATCTCATAGAGAGAATCTGGAATTTGTTTCATCCACGTCAGTGTTCAACGTGATGTCCTGTAGCCAGTCTTTGCTATGCACTGGAAAATGGAGGGCTCTATAAGAACAACATGATACATTCCACAGAGACTGCCCTTGCCCTAAAGAAGGCAAATTCACTGCTTTGCCCTTCTTTCTTTCTGCCTTTTGTGCCACCTGAATCAAGATTCTTAACGTGAGGCATCTTTCCCCAAACTGGGAAAGAAGGTCCTAACTGTGAATGCCTTATTTGTACCATACACACCGTGGGGCTTGCCCAGCTCTTTGTCTGTGCCCTGTGTTGAGAGCTGGCAATGAAAAGAGCATTTGAAGGGCTCAAATGGGGCAGAAGTGAGACAATAAAAATATTTCCATGGAAATTTCAAAGATGATTGAAGGGTAGAGTAATGAGAAACAAGCCAGAGGTCATCTATGCAAAAGGTTTTTAATTGAAAGCTCTAGTCAACAAATGATCTGTTTCAGCTTCTGAACCATGAAGAACAAAACTCTTGAAAGAAGAGATGTCAGGGAAGGACGGTATCAGGGTTGGCTTTGGGCAGCGGCTCCGAAGGCTGGATCTCAGTTCAAGAAAGGTAAGGGTTTCCGACCTGTCCATTGCCACTGCAATACCTCAGCTCCACAAGTCTCAAGACGTTAAGTGCAATGCATGGTTGTTGATTGTATTGGGGTACTTTAAAAAAAACAAACAAAAAAATTACAATTAATTAATGGGGAAGATATTCTTAGGTTATCGATTAGAGCTCATTTTTGTTGCTTGAAGTAACCTAGGTAGTCCATAGCCGCTATATAAGAAATCATTGAATAGACAAAGAATCTCTTTGAAGTGATGATAAAACACTGGGTCTGTAATACAGAAATGAGAGAACAAAGGTGCTTAGAGCTACCCTTTCTCTTAATGTAGACATTGCTGAGGATGTCAGTGTGCAAAATCCTACGCAATAACTTAAGCCACCTTGAATTTCACAGAAAGGGCTAGCAGTGGTATAGATTAGGTCATTTGTGGAGGCTGTGACTCTGCCCTTGTTTTGGTCCTGAGCTTTGGAGATGTCGAACCCTTTGTGCAACTGGTTGGTTTCTCTGCAGCTCAAGGTAGAGGAGCAGCAATTGTGCATTGGTCATTCCCCAAGGGAAACAAATGCCAGGTCACTCAGAGACAGAATTCTTTTGCTTGCACTCACCATGAACCTCATAAGCCATGTAGGTGGTGAGTCCACTGCACATAGAGAAGACATCTGATCCATAAGACTGGAGGTTGCTGACCAATCCATTGGTGACAAAGGTGATCTCCTTGGTCGGTCTTCCAAAACCGAACAGGTTCTAAACAACAAATACCAGCATTCAGCAAGTTCTCAGGAACTGGTTCCCTTCTAAGCCTCTTCCTAGCACTGGAAGGATGACTGGGGCTGGGTGTTTGAGTCCAAACTGCCTTTTAATCCCCTGGGGGCCTGTGGGACCACTGGCAAGCCTTGAAGGCAGCTGCAAAGGCAGAGCTCTTTCTAAGGGAGTCAAACCTTGAAGCAAGCCATGATCTATAGCTAAAGCTGAATCTTTTTGCTATGCCTCTAGTGATAACACTCTGCAAGTTTTCTTCTGCCCTCTACGTGTTCTTGTTCTTTAAAGCCTTGGTTTTTTTAAGGACTCAATTCTGAGTCTTCAGTGGCAGCCAGTGCCTGCCAAAGGTGAGTATGCTAAACACTGATCCCATTTTTAAAAGGTCTGCATTAATTTAGTGGGCAGAGCTCACGTTAACATGGTACTTGTTTGCAAACATTTTGAAAGATGATTTAAAATTTTTAGCTTATTGGGATATTTGTTCTTAATCAGCTACATCTAAACCAAAGAAATTAATTTTTTTACCATGCAAGGAATGGAAGAATATAAAGGGCACCTTACCACATATCTACATTCTTGGATCATAAAAGAGTATTAAAAAGAGGTAAGCATAAAAACTCATTGCAAATTATGTAAAAATTACCCAGCATATCTACAACGTTAATTAAAAATGAGAAATATTAACCTTAAAGATATTATTCTTATTTTTGAACCTTTTAAAATAAAATATAATTCAAAATAAATTGAACTACATAATTAACAGTGTGATAGAAATCACTTCTGAACATCTAATGCTTTTAAAGGCTTTGAAAATAGCAGGCTTCCACAGCTGTTTACGTTCAAATACTGAGCAACATTCCAAGTGACTCCTCCATTAAATTCTTACCCTCCTCTCTGCAGCCACTCTGACAAGTGCAGCAAACGTAGGCATCTCACTCCTGTTCATGGTGGAAATGTAGCATGTTCTCTCTGGCATCACTTTTGTTGCAATGACACCCTGCAAAATAAAATTATTTAGCACTCGCAATTCAGTATTTTTCCAACTGTGAACACTAGAATAAAGTTTGGATTCAAACAATAATAAATGCCAAGAGTTTCTACCCAATATCATGGTCTCAAAAATTTAAGATAAAGGCAACAATCCCAGCCACTGGGCCAGCTGTATGAGCAGCCAATCTCATTGTATACTTTTTGAACAAGCCCCCTCCCTGCCACTCACCGTGTTGTAGTTCCAGATGGTTTTCCAGGATAAATGGTTGCTCTTTTGCTCTATAATTGCCCTTTGTGTTTGGCTATTGATGCTTATGCTTTGTGAGACGCCAGAGATGGAGATATGAGAGTTCCCACCAGAGATGGAGATGTGGGAATCTCCATCAGAGATGATTTGTTGGTTGTTATCCCACTGCAGAGATAAGAAAACCACATGTTTTCAGAAAAACAAATATTTTCAGACTGTGCAAGTAGCTACATCTCACACCATGTATGTACAAAAAATCCTTGCAAAAAATATTCAGCGCTTTGATCTAGGGAGGGATAGCAGTAGAGGTGTATTTTCAAGTGAGGGAGAGAGATTTAAAATAAAAAAATAAACAAACAAAAAAAGTTGTGGCATTTCGAAGAGGATATAAGAATTCTTTTCATGGATTCAGTGAATCACTGCTGCATCTGACAGCTGTCACTTCCTGCCTTTAGACATTGATACAAGCTAGAGCAATGACCAGAGTAAATCCACAGTCAAGGTCTCTGATGGAAACCATTGCTCAATCAGTCATCTTTTAAAGCATCCCCACGTTCAGGCAGGAACATCCAACAAGATTAGATGCCAGGCAAGAAGGGCATTAGGGTTGGCTTTGGGCAGTAGCTCGGGTTACCATCCTTTGGGCTCATGAAAGGAATGCCTAACGTTTTCTCACCTGTCCAGTGCCATTCCAATTGCCATTCCAATTGCCATTGCCGTTCCAATTGTTGTTCCAGTTGCCATTACCATTCCAAATGTTGTTCCAGTTGCCATTGCCATTCCAGTTGTTGTTCCAGTTGCCATTGCCATTCCAGTTGCCATTGCCAATGCCATTCCAGTTGTTGTTCCAGTTGCCATTGCCATTCCAATCGTTGTTCCAATTGCCATTGCCAATGCCATTGCCATTCCAATTGCCATTCCAATTGCCATTCCAGTTGCCATTCCAGTTGTTGTTCCAATTGCCATTCCCATTCCATTGGCCATTCCATTGGCCATTGCCATTGCCATTCCAGTTGTTGTTCCAGTGGCCATTGCCAATGCCATTCCATTGGCCATTCCAGTTGCCATTGCCATTGCCATTCCAGTTGCCATTGCCATTCCAGTTGCCATTGCCATTGCCATTCCAATTGCCATTCCATTGGCCATTCCAATTGCCATTGCTATTGCAGTACTGCAGCTCTACAACTCTCAGGACATCCAGGGTAATGCAGGAACCCAGATTCACCTGGGGTCCTTGGAAAGCTGGAAAAGAAAAGATAAATCTGCTTGAGCTGATGCCTAAGAGCTTGGCTGAAGTTCTACAGGAGGGTTTCTTTGGGTTTTGAGGTGGAAGAGCAGCAATTGTGCCTTTGTCATGCCCCAAGGACAATAAAGGCCAGTTCATAACCCTCAGAATTCGCATGCTTTCACTCACTGTGGACTTCAGAAGCCAGGTAGGTGGTGACTCCACTGCACATAGCCGCGATGTTTATTCCGTAGGAGTAGAGGTTGTTGACCAGTCCATTGGTGACAAAGGTGATTCTCTTGGTAGGTCTTCCAAAACCGCCAATCAGGTTCTGAACATCAAAAACCGGCATTCAGCAGTTGCATGCCAGAAGCTGGCTCCTGCCAGGGCTCTGGGAGGACAACTCTGCACTTAAGTTTGATTCCCACCTGCCTCTGGGGACATTTTGTAATCCCCAGGGGGGCCTGTGGGGCCACGAATAGGCCTTGAATGTAGCTGCAAAGGCTGAGCTTGTTCTACAGCAGTCAAGGTGCAGTGAACTTGAGGGGATGTGGCGGAACAACAAAGGCACTAAACGGTTTCACAAAGGACAGGTTTGCCCAGCAAGCTGCAATGGCCAACATCCTCAGGAGAAGTGGGAAAGAGAATGATGCAACCGTTTCTTTATGGAAAGCATTTCTGCTATGCATTTCTCCACTTCATTACTTTTAAGAAAAAGGAAACTCTGTCACTAGGTACAACCTGACCTTATCTAGAAATAAAAAGCACATGAAGAAATGGCCCAATGATCCCTATGGCCAGGAATACACTGCTCCTTTGGAAGCTTACCCTGCTCTCTTGTGCCAGGCGGGCCAGGTTATCAAAGCGGGGCATCTCATTTCTGTTCATGATGGAAATGTAGCAGGTGTTCTGTTGCGTGACTTTGGTTGCAATGACGCCCTGTGAAATGAAATTATACAGCACTCACAATTCTGTTTTTACCAACAGCTAATATAGGGATAAAGTTAGGATGGAAAGCCAACTAACAAATGCTGAGTGTTAGTGCCCAAAAGTGTGGACTCCAATCATTCAGAATTAAGAAACAATCACCATCCCGGGGCCAACTGTATGAACAGCCGGACTCCTTGCGTGGTTTTTGTAGCCCCCTTATTGCCACTGACCGTGTTGTAGTTCCAGATGGTTTTCCAGGACCCGCTGATGTTCCTTCTCTCAATGATTGCCACACGCCATTGCCTGTTGATGGTCACAATTTGGGACTGGCCACCAATGATGACTTGCGTGTGGTTGAAGATGCCGCTGGGAATCTGCTGAGACTAAAAAGGCAAGGGAAAGAAGATGTTTTGCCTTTGAAGGTAGACATTGATATCCCAAAGCTTCCCAAAAAATCCCTCCTACAATGGAAGAAGTTTTGCCCCCAGGGAGTGCTGGCACTACCCTCAGTCTTTTGCAAAGGACCCAGGATCAAGGCAGTGGCAGTGGGCAGAGGCCTTAAGAATTCTGTTCTGGATTCTGTGAATCATTGCTGCATCTGACAGCTGCCACCTGCTGCCGTTAGAGGCTGATGCATTCTAGATCACTGGCCAGAGTAAATCCACGTTCAACAGCTTGGTTGGAAACCACTGTTCACCCACTGGTCCCTTTAAAGGCACTGAAGCTTCAAGCAGGAACTTCTCAAAAGAGGAAATGCCAGGCAAGAAGGGCTGCACGGTTGGCTTTGGGCAGCAGCTCAGAAGACCCTCACCCCACCCCTATGAGGTTCAAAAATGTAAGGGCTAAGGTTTTCTCACCGGAAAATTGACACTGCCATTGCCAATGCAGTACTGCAGGTCCACAACTCTCAGCACATCCAGGGTAATGCAGGATCCCAGATTCACCTGGGGTCCTTGGAAAGCTGGAAAAGATAAATCTGCTTGAGCTGATGCCTAAGCCCTTGGCTGAAGTTCTACAGGGAGGGATTCTTTGGGTTTTGAGATGGAAGAGCAGCAATTGTGCCCTAGTCATGCTGCAGGAGACAAAAAGGCCAGGTCTGTAGCACTCAGAATTCCCACACTTACACTCACTGTGAACTTCATAAGCCATGTAGGTGGTGAGTCCGCTGCACATAGCCGCAATTTCTATTCCGTAGGAGTTGAGGTTGTTGACCAATCCATTGGTGACAAAGGTGATTCTCTTGGTATGTCTTCCAAAACCGCCAATCATGTTCTAAACATTAAAAACCACCATTCAGCAAGCTTAGTGCAGAGAGGCAATTCCTGCTAGGCCTGCTCCTCTGCAATGATGAATCAGGGCTGGGTGTTTGAGTCCCACCTGCCTCTAGGGACACTTTGTAATCCCCTGGGGGGCCTGTGAGACCACTAGCAAGCCTTGGCAGGTGCTCCAAAGGGACAGAGCTCATTCTAAGGGAGTCATGGTGCATGGAACTTGAGGTGAGATAGAAGCACAAAGAAAGCACTAAAGAGCTCCACAAAGGATGGATTGGCCCAGCAAGCTGCAGAGCATAACATCCTCCAGGAAAGTGGGGGTGGGAATAATGCAGCATCTTTCTTTTGGAAAACATTCCAGCAACAAATTCCTAATTGGCATTACGTTTGAGAGAAAGGAAACTCTGCCACAAGACGCAACCTGATCATGTCCAGCAAGAAAAAGCACATGAAGAAATGTCCCAGCGGTCTCTACAGCCAGAAACCTGCTACTCCTCCAGAATCTTACCCTGCTCTCTTGTGCCAGGTGGGCCAGGTTATCAAAGCGGGGCATCTCATTTCTGTTCATGATGGAAATGTAGCAGGTGTTCTGTTGCGTGACTTTGGTTGCAATGACGCCCTGTAAAATAAAAGTATTTAGTTCTCAAATTCAATTTCTTTCAAGTATTAGTATTGGGATAAAGTTGGGATGGAAAGCATAAATAATGCTGAGATTCACTGCCCCAGACTGTGGACTCTAAAAGTCAAGAATAAAGACACAATCACTGGCTCAGGCCAGCTGTACAAGCATCCAGCCTACTTGGATGATTTTTGAAAGGGTCCTGTCCCTGCCACTCACCGTGTTGTAGTTCCAGACGGTTTTCCAGGACCCGCTGAAGCTCCTTTGCTCAATGACAGCCACACGCCATTGCCTGTTGATGGTCACAATTTGGGACTGGCCACCAATGATGACTTGCGTGTGGTTGAAGATGCTGCCTTGCGTGTTGTTGAAGATGCCACCGGGAAACTGCTGAGACTAAAAAGGCAAGGGAAAGATGTTTTGCCTTTAAAGGTAGCCAGTGATATCCCCAAAGTTTCTGAAAAAGCTCCCTGCCACAATGGAAGAAGTGCTGCACCCAAAGGAACACCTGAACTGCCCTCAGGCTTTTCCAAAGGACCCAAATCATGGCTGCAGCAACGGGCAGTGGCCTTAAGAATTCTTTCCATGCATTCCGTGAATCATTGCTGCATCTGACAGCTGTCATTTGTTGCCTTTAGAGGCTGATGCATGCTAGATCACTGCCCACAGTAAATCCATGCTCAAAGGCTTGGATGAAAAGCTCTGCTCATTCATTGCTCACTTTCAGAATGTGCACCCACAAGCAGCAACCTCTCAAATGAGGATATACCAGGCCAGAAGGGCTGGCTTTGGGCACCATCTTGGTTTCCCCCTGATTAGGTTCACGGAATCTAAGGGCTAAGGTTTTCTCACCGGGAAATTGCCATTCCAGTTGTTGTTCCAGTTGCCATTGCCATTCCAGTTGTTGTTCCAGTTGCCATTGCCATTCCAATTGCCATTGCCAATGCCATTCCAGTTGTTGTTCCAGTTGCCATTGCCAATGCCATTCCAATTGTTGTTCCAATTGCCATTCCCAATGCCATTCCATTGGCCGTTCCAGTTGCCATTGCCCATGCCATTCCAGTTATTGTTCCAGTGGCCATTGCCATTGCCGTTCCAATTGCCGTTCCATTGGCCATTCCATTGGCCATTGCCATTGCCATTCCAGTTGTTGTTCCAATGGCCATTGCCAATGCCATTCCAGTTGCCATTGCCATTGCCATTCCAGTTGCCATTGCCATTGCCATTCCAATTGCCATTCCATTGGCTATTCCAATTGCCATTGCTATTGCAGTACTGCAGCTCTACAACTCTCAGGACATCGAGGGTAATGCAGGATCCCAGATTCACCTGGGGTCCTTGGAAAGCTGGAAAGGAAAAGATAAATCTGCTTGAGCTGATGCCTAAGAGCTTGGCTGAAGTTCTACAGGAGGGTTTCTTTGGGTTTTGAGATGGAAGAGCAGCAGGCACCGTTGTCATGCACCAAGGACAATAAAGGCCAGTTCATAACCCTCAGAATTTCAATGTTTTCACTCACTGTGAACTTCAGAAGCCAGGTAGGTGGTGATTCCACTGCACATAGCCGCGATGTTTATTCCATAGGAGTAGAGGTTGTTGACCAGTCCATTGGTGACAAAGGTGATTCTCTTGGTAGGTCTTCCAAAACCACCAATCAGGTTCTAAACATCAAAAACCGGCATTCAGCAGTTGCATGCCAGAAGCTGGCTCCTGCCAGGGTTATTCCTAGCTTTGGGAGGAGGACTGTGGACCCAGTGTTTAATTCCCATCTGCCTTTAGAGACACTTTGTAATCCCCTGGGGGCCTGTGGGGCCACAAATAGGCCTTGAATGTAGCTGCAAAGGCTGAGCTTGTTCTACAGCAGTCAAGGTGCAGTGAACTTGAGGGGAAGGGGGAGCAGAACAATAGCCCTGAAGGGCTCCTCAAAGAACAGGTTCACCTAGCAAGCTGCAGAGGACAAAATCCTCATGCAAAGTGGCAAAGGGAATGATGCAGCCCTATTCTTCTGGCAAAGCATTCCGACAAAGCATTTCTCATCTTCATTACTTTTAAGAGAAAGGAAACTCTGTCACTATGGACAACCTGATCATGTCCAGAAAGAGAAAGCACATGAAGAAATGGCCCAGTGATCTCTACAGCCAGGAACCTGCTACTCCTCTGGAATCTTACCCTGCTCTCTTGTGCCAGGCGGGCCAGGTTATCAAAGCGGGGCATCTCGCTTCTGTTCATGATGGAAATGTAGCAGGTGTTCTGTTGCGTGACTTTGGTTGCAATGACGCCCTGTGAAATGAAATTATTCAACACTCACAATCCTGTTTTTACCAACGGCTAATATTGGGATAAATTTGCAATGGAAACACTAACTAGCAAATGCTGAGTGTTAGTGCCTCAGACTGTGGACTCCAAACATTCAGAATAAAGAAACAATCACCATCCCTGGGCCAGCTGTATGAACAGCCAGATACCTTGGATGCCTTTTGACAGAGACCCCTTGTTGCCGCTCACCGTGTTGTAGTTCCAGATGGTTTTCCAGGACCCGCTGATGTTCCTTCTCTCAATGATTGCCACACGCCATTGCCTGTTGATGGTCACAATTTGGGACTGGCCACCAATGATGACTTGCGTGTGGTTGAAGATGCCGCTGGGAATCTGCTGGGACTAAAAAGGCAAGGGAAAGAAGATGTTTTGCCTTTGAAGGTAGACACTGATGTCCCAAAGCTTCCCAAAAAATCCCTCCTACAATGGAAGAAGTTTTGCCCCCAGGGAGTGCTGGCACTGCCCTCAGTCTTTTGCAAAGGACCCAGGATCAAGGCAGTGGCAGTGGGCAGAGGCCTTAAGAATTCTGTTCCTGGATTCCGTGAATCATTGCTGCATCTGACAGCTGCCACCTGCTGCCGTTAGAGGCTGATGCATTCTAGATCACTGGCCAGAGTAAATCCACGTTCAAGAGCTTGGTTGGAAACCGCTGCTCACCTACTGGTCCCTTTAAAAGCACTGAAGCTTCAAGCAGGAACTTCTCAAAAGAGGAAATGCCAGGCAAGAAAGGCTGCACGGTTGGCTATGGGCAGCAGCTCAGAAGACCCTCACCCCACCCCTATGAGGTTCAAGAAATGTAAGGGCTAAGGTTTTCTCACCGGAAAATTGACACTGCCATTGCCAATGCAGTACTGCAGGTCCACAACTCTCAGCACATCCAGGGTAATGCAGGATCCCAGATTCACCTGGGGTCCTTGGAAAGCTGGAAAAGATAAATCTGCTTGAGCTGATGCCTAAGAGCTTGGCTGAAGTTCTACAGGGAGGGATTCTTTGGGTTTTGAGATGGAAGAGCAGCAATTGTGCCCTAGTCATGCCCCAGGAGACAAAAAGGCCAGGTCTGTAGCACTCAGAATTCCCACACTTACACTCACTGTGAACTTCATAAGCCATGTAGGTGGTGAGTCCGCTGCACATAGCCGCAATTTCTATTCCGTAGGAGTTGAGGTTGTTGACCAATCCATTGGTGACAAAGGTGATTCTCTTGGTATGTCTTCCAAAACCGCCAATCATGTTCTAAACATTAAAAACCACCATTCAGCAAGCTTAGTGCAGAGAGGCGATTCCTGCTAGGCCTGCTCCTCTGCAATGATGAATCAGGGCTGGGTGTTTGAGTCCCACCTGCCTCTAGGGACACTTTGTTATCCCCTGGGGGGCCTGTGAGACCACTAGCAAGCCTTGGCAGGTGCTCCAAAGGGACAGAGCTCATTCTAAGGGAGTCATGGTGCATGGAACTTGAGGTGAGATAGAAGCACAAAGAAAGCACTAAAGAGCTCCACAAAGGATGGATTGGCCCAGCAAGCTGCAGAGCTTAACATTCTCCAAGAAAGCGGGGGTGGGAATAATGCAGCATCTTTCTTTTGGAAAACATTCCAGCAACAAATTCCTAATTGGCATTACGTTTGAGAGAAAGGAAACTCTGCCACAAGACGCAACCTGATCATGTCCAGCAAGAAAAAGCACATGAAGAAATGTCCCAGTGATCTCTACAGCCAGAAACCTGCTACTCCTCCAGAATCTTACCCTGCTCTCTTGTGCCAGGTGGGCCAGGTTATCAAAGCGGGGCATCTCATTTCTGTTCATGATGGAAATGTAGCAGGTGTTCTGTTGCGTGACTTTGGTTGCAATGACGCCCTGTAAAATAAAAGTATTTAGTTCTCAAATTCAATTTCTTTCAAGTATTAATATTGGGATAAAGTTGGGATGGAAAGCATAAATAATGCTGAGATTCACTGCCCCAGACTGTGGACTCTAAAAGTCAAGAATAAAGACACAATCACTGGCTCAGGCCAGCTGTACAAGCATCCAGCCTACTTGGATGATTTTTGAAAGGGTCCTGTCCCTGCCACTCACCGTGTTGTAGTTCCAGACGGTTTTCCAGGACCCGCTGAAGCTCCTTTGCTCAATGACAGCCACACGCCATTGCCTGTTGATGGTCACAATTTGGGACTGGCCACCAATGATGACTTGCGTGTGGTTGAAGATGCTGCCTTGCGTGTTGTTGAAGATGCCACCGGGAAACTGCTGAGACTAAAAAGGCAAGGGAAAGAAGATGTTTTCCCTTTGAAGGTAGACACTGATGTCCCAAAGCTTCCGAAAAAACTCCCTGCCACAATGGAAGAAGTACTGGCTCCCAGGGAGTGTTGGAACTGCCCTCATTCTTTTCCGAAAGACCCAGAATCATGGCTGTAGCAGTGCACAGTGGCCTTAAGAATTCTTTCCATGGATGCAGTGAATCATTGCTGCATCTGACAGATGACATCTGCTGCCTTTAGAGGTTGATGCATGCTAGATCACTGCCCACAGTAAATCCATGCTCAAAGGCTTGGATGCAAAGCTCTGCTCATTCATTGCTCACTTTCAGCATCTGCACCCACAAGCAGTAACCTCTCAAAAGAGGAGATACCAGGCCAGAAGGGCATCAGGGCTGGCTTTGGGCACCATCTTGGTTTCCCCCTGATTAGGTTCACGAAATCTAAGGGCTAAGGTTTTCTCACCGGGAAATTGCCATTCCAGTTGTTGTTCCAGTTGCCATTGCCATTCCAGTTGTTGTTCCAGTTGCCATTGCCATTCCAATTGCCATTGCCAATGCCATTCCAGTTGTTGTTCCAATTGCCATTGCCAATGCCATTCCAATTGTTGTTCCAATTGCCATTCCCAATGCCATTCCATTGGCCGTTCCAGTTGCCATTGCCCATGCCATTCCAGTTGTTGTTCCAGTGGCCATTGCCATTGCCGTTCCAATTGCCGTTCCATTGGCCATTCCAGTTGCCATTGCCAACGCCATTCCAGTTGTTGTTCCAATGGCCATTGCCAATGCCATTCCAGTTGCCATTGCCATTGCCATTCCAGTTGCCATTTCCATTGCCATTCCAATTGCCATTCCATTGGCCATTCCAATTGCCATTGCTATTGCAGTACTGCAGCTCTACAACTCTCAGGACATCAAGGGTAATGCAGGATCCCAGATTCACCTGGGGTCCTTGGAAAGCTGGAAAAGAAAAGATAAATCTGCTTGAGCTGATGCCTAAGAGCTTGGCTGAAGTTCTACAGGAGGGTTTCTTTGGGTTTTGAGGTGGAAGAGCAGCAGGCACCGTCGTCATGCACCAAGGACAATAAAGGCCAGTTCATAACCCTCAGAATTTCAATGTTTTCACTCACTGTGAACTTCAGAGGCCAGGTAGGTGGTGACTCCACTGCACATAGCCGCGATGTTTATTCCGTAGGAGTAGAGGTTGTTGACCAGTCCATTGGTGACAAAGGTGATTCTCTTGGTAGGTCTTCCAAAACCACCAATCAGGTTCTGAACATCAAAAACCGGCATTCAGCAGTTGCATGCCAGAAGCTGGCTCCTGCCAGGGTTATTCCTAGCTTTGGGAGGAGGACTGTGGACCCAGTGTTTAATTCCCATCTGCCTTTAGAGACACTTTGTAATCCCCTGGGGGCCTGTGGGGCCACAAATAGGCCTTGAATGTAGCTGCAAAGGCTGAGCTTGTTCTACAGCAGTCAAGCTGCAGTGAACTTGAGGGGAAGGGGGAGCAGAACAATAGCCCTGAAGGGCTCCTCAAAGAACAGGTTCACCTAGCAAGCTGCAGAGGACAAAATCCTCATGCAAAGTGGCAAAGGGAATGATGCAGCCCTATTCTTCTTCTGGCAAAGCATTCCGACAAAGCATTTCTCATCTTCATTACTTTTAAGAGAAAGGAAAATCTGTCACTAGGGACAACCTGATCATGTCCAGAAAGAGAAAGCACATGAAGAAATGGCCCAGTGATCTCTACAGCCAGGAACCTGCTACTCCTCTGGAATCTTACCCTGCTCTCTTGTGCCAGGCGGGCCAGGTTATCAAAGCGGGGCATCTCGCTTCTGTTCATGATGGAAATGTAGCAGGTGTTCTGTTGCGTGACTTTGGTTGCAATGACGCCCTGTGAAATGAAATTATTCAACACTCACAATTCTGTTTTTACCAACTGTTAATATAGGGATAAAGTTAGGATGGAAACACTAACTAGCAAATGCTGAGTATTAGTGCCTCAGACTGTGGACTCCAAACATTCAGAATTAAGAAACAATCATCATCCCTGGGCCAGCTGTATGAACAGCCAGATACCTTGGATGCCTTTTGACAGAGACCCCTTGTTGCCGCTCACCGTGTTGTAGTTCCAGATGGTTTTCCAGGACCCGCTGATGTTCCTTCTCTCAATGATTGCCACACGCCATTGCCTGTTGATGGTCACAATTTGGGACTGGCCACCAATGATGACTTGCGTGTGGTTGAAGATGCCGCTGGGAATCTGCTGGGACTAAAAAGGCAAGGGAAAGAAGATGTTTTGCCTTTGAAGGTAGACATTGATATCCCAAAGCTTCCCAAAAAATCCCTCCTACAATGGAAGAAGTTTTGCCCCCAGGGAGTGCTGGCACTGCCCTCAGTCTTTTGCAAAGGACCCAGGATCAAGGCAGTGGCAGTGGGCAGAGGCCTTAAGAATTCTGTTCCTGGATTCCGTGAATCATTGCTGCATCTGACAGCTGCCACCTGCTGCCGTTAGAGGCTGATGCATTCTAGATCACTGGCCAGAGTAAACCCACGTTCAAGAGCTTGGTTGGAAACCGCTGCTCACCCACTGGTCCCTTTAAAAGCACTGAAGCTTCAAGCAGGAACTTCTCAAAAGAGGAAATGCCAGGCAAGAAGGGCTGCACGGTTGGCTATGGGCAGCAGCTCAGAAGAGCCTCACCCCACCCCTATGAGGTTCAAGAAATGTAAGGGCTAAGGTTTTCTCACCGGAAAATTGACACTGCCATTGCCAATGCAGTACTGCAGGTCCACAACTCTCAGCACATCCAGGGTAATGCAGGATCCCAGATTCACCTGGGGTCCTTGGAAAGCTGGAAAAGATAAATCTGCTTGAGCTGATGCCTAAGAGCTTGGCTGAAGTTCTACAGGAGGGTTTCTTTGGGTTTTGAGATGGAAGAGCAGCAATTGTGCCCTAATCATGCCCCAGGAGACAAAAAGGCCAGGTCTGTAGCACTCAGAATTCCCACACTTACACTCACTGTGAACTTCATAAGCCATGTAGGTGGTGAGTCCGCTGCACATAGCCGCAATTTCTATTCCGTAGGAGTTGAGGTTGTTGACCAATCCATTGGTGACAAAGGTGATTCTCTTGGTATGTCTTCCAAAACCGCCAATCATGTTCTAAACATTAAAAACCACCATTCAGCAAGCTTAGTGCAGAGAGGCGATTCCTGCTAGGCCTGCTCCTCTGCAATGATGAATCAGGGCTGGGTGTTTGAGTCCCACCTGCCTCTAGGGACACTTTGTAATCCCCTGGGGGGCCTGTGAGACCACTAGCAAGCCTTGGCAGGTGCTCCAAAGGGACAGAGCTCATTCTAAGGGAGTCATGGTGCATGGAACTTGAGGTGAGATAGAAGCACAAAGAAAGCACTAAAGAGCTCCACAAAGGATGGATTGGCCCAGCAAGCTGCAGAGCTCAACATCCTCCAAGAAAGCGGGGGTGGGAATAATGCAGCATCTTTCTTTTGGAAAACATTCCTGCAACAAATTCCTAATTGGCATTACGTTTGAGAGAAAGGAAACTCTGCCACAAGACGCAACCTGATCATGTCGAGCAAGAAAAAGCACATGAAGAAATGTCCCAGTGATCTCTACAGCCAGAAACCTGCTACTCCTCCGGAATCTTACCCTGCTCTCTTGTGCCAGGTGGGCCAGGTTATCAAAGCGGGGCATCTCATTTCTGTTCATGATGGAAATGTAGCAGGTGTTCTGTTGCGTGACTTTGGTTGCAATGACGCCCTATAAAATAATAGTATTTAGTTCTCAAATTCAATTTCTTTCAAGTATTAATGTTGGGATAAAGTTGGGATGGAAAACATAAATAATGCTGAGATTCACTGCCCCAGACTGTGGACTCTAAAAGTTCACAATAAAGACACAATCACAGGCTCTGTGCCAGCTGTACGAGCATCCAGTCTTCTTGGATGATTTTTAAGCAGACCCCTTGCTGCCACTCACCGTGTTGTAGTTCCAGACGGTTTTCCAGGACCCGCTGAAGCTCCTTTGCTCAATGACAGCCACACGCCATTGCCTGTTGATGGTCACAATTTGGGACTGGCCACCAATGATGACTTGCGTGTGGTTGAAGATGCTGCCTTGCGTGTTGTTGAAGATGCCACCGGGAAACTGCTGAGACTAAAAAGGCAAGAGAAAGAAGATGTTTTCCCTTTGAAGGTAGACACTGATGTCCCAAAGCTTCCGAAAAAACTCCCTGCCACAATGGAAGAAGTACTGGCCCCCAGGGAGTGCTGAAACTGCTCTCATTCTTTTCTGAAAGACCCAGAATCATGGCTGTAGCAGTGCACAGTGACCTTAGGAATTCTTTCCATGGATGCAGTGAATCATTGCTGCATCTGACAGATGACATCTTCTGCCTTTAGAGGTTGATGCATGCTAGATCACTGCCCACCGTAAATCCATGCTCAAAGGCTTGGATGCAAAGCTCTGCTCATTCATTGCTCACTTTCAGCATCTGCACCCACAAGCAGTAACCTCTCAAATGAGGAGATGCCTGGCCAGAAGGGCATCAGGGCTGGCTTTGGGCACCATCTTGGTTTCCCCCTGATGATGTTCACGAAATCTAAGGGCTAAGGTTTTCTCACCGGGAAATTGCCATTCCAGTTGTTGTTCCAGTTGCCATTGCCATTCCAGTTGTTGTTCCAATTGTTGTTCCAGTTGCCGTTCCAATTGCCATTGCCATTCCAATTGTTGTTCCAGTTGCCATTGCCGTTCCAGTTGTTGTTCCAGTTGTCATTGCCAATGCCATTCCAATTGTTGTTCCAGTTGTCTTTGCTGGTGCCATTCCATTGGCCATTCCAGTTTCCATTGCCATTGCCATTCCAGTTGTTGTTCCAGTGGCCATTGCCAATGCCATTCCATTGGCCATTCCAGTTGCCATTGCCATTGCCATTCCAGTTGCCATTCCATTGGCCATTCCAGTTGCCATTGTTATTGCAGTACTGCAGCTCTACAACTCTCAGGACATCGAGGGTAATGCAGGATCCCAGATTCACCTGGGGTCCTTGGAAAGCTGGAAAAGAAAAGATAAATCTGCTTGAGCTGATACCTAAGCCCTTGGCTGAAGTTCTACAGGAGGGTTTCTTTGGATTTTGAGATTGAAGAGTAGCAACTGTGCCTTAGTCACACCCGAAGAATGAAAAAGCCAGGTCATTAGCATTCAGAATTCCCATGCTTGCACTCACTGTGAACTTCAGAAGCCAGGTAGGTGGTGACTCCACTGCACATAGCCGTGATATCTGCTCCATAGGAGTAGAGGTTGTTGACCAATCCATTGGTGACAAAGGTGATTCTCCTGGTACGTCTTCCAAAAACACCAATCAGGTTCTAAATATCAAAAACAGCATTCAGCAAGATTAGTGCCAGGTGTTCGTTCCTGTTTGGGCTGTTCCTAGCTCTGTAATGATGACTCATGGCTGGATGTTTGGGTTCAAATACACTGTAGGACACCTTTTAATCCCCTGGGGGCCTGTGGGACCACTAGCTATCTTTGAAGACTGCTTTAAAGTCAGCTGGTTCTAAGGGAGTCAAGGTGCTTGGAGCCTGAACGAAAGTGGTAGTGCAAGGAAAGTGCTGAAGAGGAGGAGTGTGACCACTCTGTGGAGCCAAAGCTCCTTCCAAGGCATTTGCTCAGTCACTGCTCTCACCCCTCTGGGGCACCCGGGCTATGGCTGCAAGGCTGGCAGAAGTCTCATCCTCCAGCCCCTTCTAAACTGGAACCAAAGAGGGTTACAGCAAGCCCGGGCAGATACATTTGCTTTCGGACTAGTTGCAAATGTTGCTCACCGCCCCTCTTTGAGACCACTGGGTTCTCAATTGGAACATGTGTTTCTGAAAGCCCTCTGTGAGTTTCATTTCACATTAATTGCCACTCTAATTTCCTCCTGGAATGATTTGTGGCCTGGCCCAAGTCGTTGTCTGCTTTCCTGCTCTTTTCTCTGAGGCCCTCAGTTCCCTCTGCTCTCTCAGCTAGGTCCAGGAGCCTCCTGTTGTGGCTTATCCCATGAATTTGGGAGAAAAGCTGAGGAATGGGGAGATGCATTCTCAGGCCCCAAATCAAAAGGAAGCCTGGCCAACAGCAGCTACAAGGCAAAGTTCTGAGCTGACCGATGCAAATTGTTAGCGACAAGTCTGTGAAGGACATTGAGATCTTGGAACGCCAATAGGATTAAGGCCATTAAAGGCTTCTCAGAGCAAGGTTTTGCCCAGCAAGGTGCTGAGCTCAATATCCTCAGAGTTTAGCTGGTTGAGGGAACAATGCAGCGCCATTCTTCTTTTGGCACAGCATTCCTGCAACAAATTCCCAATCTGCATTACTGTTGAGAGATGGGAAACCCTGCCACAAGTCACAGCCTGATCATGTCCAGCAAGAAAAAGCACATGAAGAAATGTCCCAGTGATCTCTACAGCCAGGAACCTGCTACTCCTCCAGAATCTTACCCTGCTCTCTTGTGCCAGGCGGGCCAGGTTATCAAAGCGGGGCATCTCATTTCTGTTCATGACGGAAATGTAGCAGGTGTTCTGTTGCGTGACTTTGGTTGCAATGATGCCCTGTGAAATGAAATAATTCAGAACTCAAAATTCAGTATCTTCCAGCTGTTTACACTCGACAAAGTTGGAATGGAAACCACAACTAATGCTGAGAGTTTCTACCCTACATCATGGACTCCAAACATTCAGAATAAAGAAATTATCACTGTCTCTGGGCCAGCTATAATAGCAGCCAGTCTCCTTGGATGTACATGAACAAGCCCCCTCCCTGCCACTCACTGTGTTGTAGTTCCAGACGGTTTTCCAGGACCTGCTGATGCTCCTTTGCTCAATGATTGCCACACGCCATTGCCTGTTGATGGTCACAATTTGGGACTGGCCACCAATGATGACTTGCGTGTGGTTGAAGATGCTGCCTTGCGTGTTGTTGAAGATGCCACCAGGAAACTGCTGAGACTAAAAAGGCAAGAGAAAGAAGATGTTTTGCCTTTGAAGGGAGACAGTGAGGTCCTCTAATTTTCCAAAAAATCCCTGCTACAATGGAAGAAGTGCTGGTCCAGGGAGTACCTGCACTGCCCTCAGTCTTTTCCAAAGGACCCAGAATCAAGGCTGGGGCAGTGGGCAGAGGCCATAAAAATTCTTTCCATGGATTCCGTGAATCATTGCTGCATCTGACAGCTGTCATTTGTTGCCTTTGGAGGCTGATGCATGCTAGATCACTGCCCACAGTAAATCCATGCTCAAAGGCTTGGATGGAAAGCTCTGCTCACTCATTGCTCTCTTCCAGCATCTGCACCTGCAGGCAGGAACCTCTCAAAAGAGGAGATGCCAGGCCAGAGGGCATCAGGGTTGGATTTGGAACACCTGCTCAGGTTCCCCCCATTTTCTTAATGAAAAGAAACAGCTAGATTTTTCTCACCTGTCCATTACCATTCCAATTGCCAGTGATATTCCAATTGCCATTCCAATTGTTGTTCCAGTTGCCATTGCCATTCCAATTGCCATTGCCATTCCAATTGCCATTCCAATTGCCATTACTGTTGCAGTACCTCAGATCCACAGCTCTCAAGACATTGAGGGTAATGCAGGATCCCAGATTCACTTGGAGCCCTTGAAAAGCAAGAAAGGAAGAAACAAAACCCCATGAGCTGATGCAGAAGACCTTGGCTGCCTTTCTACAGGAGGGTGGTGGTGTTGCTCAGAGCCAACCTGGTCCTAAAGGAGAGCTGCTGTGGAATGTTTGAGCTGTGCAAGGGACAGATTCTCTTGGAGTCCCCAAAGAGCACCGGCTCTGTGGCTCCGCCAGGAATGCTCACAAAGACCTGCTCTTGAACACTCTTTGGGATTTCCTGTGAAGAAGTTGGGGCTCTATTGCACTTTGTCCTGAGAGTCCCAAAGGCTGGGCATTGCATGGTGAGCTTGCTGCCAGTCACATGAGCTGTGACTCTCTGGAAGAATCCTACCAAGTTTAGGTCATTTTAGCCCCGGGGAATGGGATCATTTCCCCAGGGACAAATCTCCAGTGATCAGAGAAACTTGGCTCTGTGTTGTGAAGCACAAGGCTTTGGAGGCTGACTGAGTCAACTGATTATCAAGCTCTGACCTGAAGGACAGCAGTTCTATGGACAACTCCTCTTCTTGGCTGAGTATTACAGGGGAGCTTAGGTGTGGGATAAAACACTCATTAAGTTTCCCGGAAATGTGCTGTAAGGGTTCAGTTTGGGTTATTTATGTGGGCTGAGACCCCACCTTGTTCCATTCCTGATCTGCAGTCATGCCAAACCACAACTGCTGAGCTCTTGGTTTCTGTGGGTTTTGAGGTGGAAGAGCAGCAACTGTGCCTTAGTAACGCCCGGGGAAGAAAAAGGCCAATTCAGAATTTCCATGAATTCACTCACCATCAACTTCATAAGCCATGTAGGTGGTGAGTCCACTGCACATAGCTGCAATTTCTATTCCATAGGAGTTGAGGTTGTTGACCAATCCATTGGTGACAAAGGTGATCTCCTTGGTAGGTATTCCAAGACCAATATGGTTCTAAACATTAAAAACCAAAATTCAGCCACATCAGTGCCAGGAGCTGATTCCTGCTTGAGATATTCCTAGTTCTGGGACGAAGACTCGGGGCTGCATGTTGGAGTCCAAACTGCCTTTAGGGAAACCTTTTAATCCCTTGTGGTTTGTGGGACCACTAGGAAGCCTTGAAGGCAACAGCAAAGGGAGAATATTTGCCCAGCAACCTACAGAGCTCAGCACCCTCAGAGAAAGCGGAGCTGGTTGTGGGAGTAATCGAGACCCTTTCTTCTGGCAAAATATCCCTACAACAGATTTCTAATCTACATTACTGTTGAGTGAAACTAAATCCTGCCACTAGACACAACCTGATCCTCTCCAGAAAGAAGAAGCAGGAGAAGAAACAATCTAATAAACTCCAGGGTCAGGAACGTGCTACTCCTTTGGTTTCTTACCCTGCTCTCTGCAGCCAGTCGGGCCAGGTTGTTAAAGCTGGGTATCTCAGTTCTGTTCATGATGGAAATGTAGCAGGTGTTCTGTTGCAAGACTTTGGTTGCAATGACACCCTGTAAAATAAAAGTATTTAGCATTCACAATTCAGTTTTTCCAACTTTTGAGGTTGATTCAAAGTCAGGATGGAAGCAGTTACAAATCAGTATTTGTTTCTACCCTACACAGTTTACTTCAGATGATCAGAATACAGAAACAAGCCCCATCCCTGGGTCACCTTTTTAACCACCCCACTCCCATCCACTCACCCTGTTGTAGTTCCAGATGGTTTTCCATGATAAATTTTGGCTCTTTTGCTCGATGATTGCCACCCTTGTTTGACTATTGATCTTCACGCCTTGTGAGATACCAGTGATAGTGATTTGGGAGTCTCCACCAAAGATGATTTGCTGGTTTCCATTTGTCTGCTGAGACTGGAAAACCAAATGGAGCACTTTTAGATTGTAACATTAGTCAGTGTTGTCCCCATTGCTTTTAAAAAACCCTTGCTACAACAGAAATTCTGTTCCCCCCTCTAAGAGTCAGAAGTGGCCTCAGAATTTTCAAACAGACCCAGAATCAAGGCATTGGCATTGGGCAGTAGCCATAAAAATTCTTTTCAAGGATTCCATGTATCATTGCTGCATCTGACACCTGTAATTTCGTTCTTTTAGAATTTCATCTCTTTGAGAAGATTTCCATTCTTTTCCTTCAAAGTGTTGGAGAAAGAATCAAGGAGATTTCATGAAGCAGGGAATAGAGGCAGAGTAGCCATGCACATGGAAATTGGTCATTGTACTCACATAATCAGCAAGGGCTGGATTCAGGACAAGTCCAAGAAGGACTGCAGTCAAAATCTGAAATGAAAATCAAATACAAAATGTAACTGCAGTTCTGGCTGACAAATCTGGCCATGACAATCCTCCTCCCCTTTTCCTGTTCTGATGTTCAAGGCTCCTCTTTGGATCCTTTTTTTGCTTTCAACCTGGGATTGCACCAGTGCCCCCAAAGGGAGGCACCCTTGCTTTAGCCCAGGGTGCTCAAAGCAGACACATTTCACACTTGCTCTCTCAAGAGCTGCTTCTCAGACCTGTGCAGGCACACACAGGTATTTTACAGGAGTGAGGAGAAAGCTTTGCCATTTCTCCTGCTCTGGCATTACAGGGAAGGGCTTGATGCACTAGTGCAGTGCTCCAGTGGTGCAAAAGCGTTGACAAGAATGGGCATGGATTAGGCTTCCTGTTTTCTGAATCAGGTACAGCCAAGCCGTGAAGAAATCCTTACCTCCTCAGCTCCTCTGGGGAGCAGGGGCTCAGCTGCTCCTTCTGCAGGAGCACAATGGCCCCAGAGAGGCAGAAGCCCTTCTGAGAGAGAAAGGAACGGGTTTGAATCAAAGTTTCAGTTTGTAAGGAAGAAAAGCATGCATACTTACAGGGAGATGCATCCTGACTGCAGAGCTGATGCTCCTGCAGGTAGAAAGAGCAGCGTGAACCCTCCACCTTTTATAGGTTTTCAGAAATCACTGTAGAAATGCTGAGTGTTACAATAATATTATTTTGTCATTTGTTTCCCTGTCATTTGTCCGTGAAAATTATTTCCTGGTGTAACTACTTGATAAACATGGGGATTGTACTTCTGAACCTTTTGACCTCCTGGAGTCTGATAGTTATCAAATTGGAATTCATTTGTAGTGAAAAATTAAATATGTTTCTAGTATTTTTCTAACATGTACTATTTACTTTTGAAAATTCACATCAAACCTAAGACCGGAGATATCCTAGAGCTTAAACAAGAACATAAAAAGCTTTGCATTAGACAAAATATGTGAAAGCCTTTTTACCTTCCAAAATATACTGTATGTTATCAGGTCACCATAGCACCCACTAAAATGCAGCGGTGAGGTCTGAGGCATCTGTGCCTCTGTGGACTTGTCAAAGCAGCCCTGAGACATTTGCACGTTTCGAGTTTTATTAATTTACAGTTGTTGACAGATTTTCCCTCTTAAGTTCATGAAGTTAAAGCAGTTTTGTGGGCAGCTGGATTTTGCTGACAGTGTTTTAGTCTCCTGGGGACGGTATTGCAGCAGGCAAGGTATTGCAGGTATTGCAGCTGCCAGGAGCAGCTGTGCCCTGCTATTCTCTGCCTGGAGAACCAGGAGAAATATAGGTTGGATATTAGGAAAACGGTTTTTACTGAAAGGGAGATAAAGTACTGGAGTGGTCTGCCCGGGGAGGTGGTGGAGGCGCCGCGCCTGGATGTGTTTAAAAGCAGACTGGATGTGGCACTGGGAGCCATGGTCTAGCTACGGTGCTGGGGCTGGTTTGGACTTGGCGATCTTGAAGGTCTCCTCCAAGCCTGTGATTCTGTGGTTGTGTGTGATTCCGTGTGTGATTCCGTGTGTGATTCTGTGTGTGATTCCCTGTGTGATTCCCTGTGTGGTTCCCTGTGTGGTTCCCTGTGTGGTTCCTGTGTGATTCCCTGTGTGTAATTCCGTGTGTGATTCTGTGTGTGATTCCATGTGTGATTCCCTGTGTGATTCCCTGTGTGATTCCCTGTGTGATTCTGTGTGTGATTGCCTGTGTGATTCCCTGTGTGGTTCCCTGTGTGATTCCCTGTGTGATTCCCTGTGTGGTTCCTGTGTGATTCCCTGTGTGTAATTCCGTGTGTGATTCTGTGTGTGATTCCGTGATTCCCTGTCCGGTTCCCTGTGTGGTTCCCTGTGTGATTCCCTGTGTGATTCCGTGATTCCCTGTCCAGTTCCCTGTGTGATTCCCTGTGTGGTTCCCTGTGTGATTCCCTGTCCGGTTCCCTGTGTGATTCCCTGTGTGATTCCCTGTGTGGTTCCCTGTGTGGTACCCTAAACTGATCTCATCTTAAATATGGGTAATGTAGTAGGTACAGCACCATCTTCTTCTAGTATTGATGAATAATTACTCAAGGCAGTATGTGAACTCTCCCTGAGAAATTGTACTGTAAGAGGTTTAAGTGCCAAAATTAGGATTTTGCAAGAACATTAGTTTTGCAACTTGTGTTTGGAATTGCTTCTGCTTTTTCAAAGGCTTTGTAAAAACACAGCACAGACTAGTGTAGGTTGATGATTAATTTTACTGAGACTCAGCAGCTTCCATACAGAGCAGAAGAAAGATAAATGATTGAAAATATGATCAAGAGAAGATAATCAAGGAGAAAAATCATACTAATGGGTGCAAAGTTCTATGAATTTTCTTCTGCAAACTTTGTCAGGAGCAACCACAGTAATAAACAGGCAGTTCATTAGTCTTAAATTTCAGTCATTAAATATCTCACTCTAAGAAGTTTCATCCTGATGAGATGTTTGATCCTCTTAAGAAGTTTGATCCTGAAAGAAGAAGAAAAAACCTATTAGATTTGGACTGAGAAAATATGAAAATAAAAATGTAGCTGAAATGCTTCCAAGTAGTTGCCTAAAAATTCCAGATTTATGTCAAGAGCTAGAGCCCAGAACGTTCCTGAGAATGGCTGGGCTCCAGGTCGTTGTACACAGGAGAGTGACAGACCTGCTGGGTTTCCTTAGATATGTATAAATGGATGTATAAAAACTCACAGAAAAGCACAGGATCTCAGTAAGTGACAGGATTTTGCAATCCTGTTAACCTGTGCTAATTCTGGAGCACCAGGGCTGTCAGTAGCAGACTCACCAGGAGCTGGGTAAGCGAGGTAGGAGGGAATTCCTGTGCACAGGGCTTGGATGCGTTTTCCATACGGGCTCAAGCTTTGGAGTCTGTTCCTGGAGATAATGAAGCGATTCTCTCTGCGTGGCATCTGGTAAGGCCCAAGTACCTGAGCATCAAAGGAACAAAGCCAGAAAACAGCGTTTGGGAAAACCAGGACGAGATCAGAACTGGCCGTGCACGTATCGAGGGCAGCCCTGGCAAGAAGGAGCTGGGGCCTGGTGGGTGACAGGCTGGATGTGACCCACCAACGTGCACCAACAGCCCAGGAACCCCCCAGCATGGGCAGCAGCTCCAGGGGGATTCTGCCCCTCTGCTCGGGTGAGACCCATCTGCAGAGCTGTCCCCACCCTGGGGACCAGCACGGGAAGGACCTGGAGCAGCTGGAGAGAGTCCAGAGGAGGCACCAGCATGACCAGAGGGATGGAGCAGCTCTGCTATGAGGAAAGGTTGAGATAATTTGGATTGTTCATCCTGGAGGAGAGAAGTTTCAGGTGACTTCATGGTGGCCCTCCAGTACCTGAAGGAGCCGACAGGAAAGATTGGGCAGGACTGTTTACAGGGGTCTGGAGTGAAAAGGAGAAATCACTCCCACTGCCAGAGGGCAGGGTTAGATGGGAAAAAATTCTTCCCCATGAGGGTGGGGAGGTGCTGACACAAATTGCCCAGAGAAGCTGTGGCTGCTCATCCCTGGAAGTATCCAAGGCCAGGCTGAACAGTAGTTGGGGTTGTTCCTGGGCAATGCAACTTTTGAAGGAACTTTTAGAGCGACTCAGCCCTGCTGAGAAAGTTCTCTTCAGTTCTTGGAGACTTTTCCCCTGTGTGTGTAGGAACAATTGCTTTTCACTGACAATCTTTTGCCCCACTGTCAACCACCATCCTACCTTGTCTCCTGGAGGTGGTGTAGGAAAGGGTTTGCCAAGCCAAAACCTCTTGCTAGTTGAAGCAATGATGCAGGTGTTCTTTGAAAACACCTTGGTTGCAACGTAGCCCTATTAAAATGAAACAAAACCCCCTTTATGTTGCAAACAATATACAGGGAAAGAGAAGTGCGTAGCTGGAGAGAGGCACTGGTTAAAAATGCAAATAGTGCAAATATTGGTCCTTTCAATTATATTGTTTAGGCAAATGTGTCATGGAGGCTGACGAGAGGCTTTGGTAAATGGTAAATTGCCTCCTCCAGCAATGCCACGTGTAGGATGTGTTCTCCTGCTTAGGGCAGGTGAAGGAATTTGCTGCTGGAAAACTAACACAGCACAGTGGGTAGCAGAAACAGTCCCAGGGCTGAAGGAGCACATTTTCAAGCATGTCCTATAAAATACAATGAAATTTTGTTGAAGCTTTGGTGGTTTTTAGAAAACATTTGTCTCTTTTGCCATTTTTCTTGTGCCATGCTGGAAGCTACTTACAGCCTTGAAGTCCCAGATGGTTTTCCAGGCCTCAGACCCAACCTTTGGAGTGGTGCTGGCCCTGATCTCAGAGTGGGTTGAGTTTTCACTGGGTTGCCCATTAAAGTTGTTCTCCATGTTCTGATTTTTGGAAAAGAGGTAAGGATTTAGCTTCCCAGATTCCCAGCAGTGTTTCACTTAATAAATCACTGGCTGCAGTAACCATGTTTTTAGAAATTACTGCTCTTGGAGATCCGATGAAAGGGGAGAAAATTTCTTGGCTCAGAATGAAGACAGGAATCTTTTACTTTCTAAGTAATCAAAATAATTCCTCACTGTCCTTTCCCCAGCAGGATCTTGCTGGCACCAGATTACTTACAGTATTCTACTGTATTTTGTGTTAGATCAATCATGTTAATATTTGTTTCTCTCCACACCATTATTTTCAGTGTTTATGCTCATCTCAGGACAAGACTTCCCTGATTCCATGTATGGTAACTGCCTTTCCCCTTGATACATCAAGCATGGAAATAATACCTTAGTTATTATAGAAAAATTTAAATGCCATTTTCTTCTAAATATCAGACTTTAAAAAGCAGCTTCACTTCCAGCAACATTTTTCTCAGAGGTAAGAGCTAAAGCCAGTGGTTCCTGTGGTAGTAGTGAGTAGCTGTGTGTAGCTCTATACTTACATAATTGGCAAGAGCAGGAGCCAGGAAAACTCCAAAGAGAGAAGCAATCACAATCTGAAATGAACATTTGGAATTCAAAACACCTGGAGATCATGCTGCTTATCTTGCATCAAATTATTTTCTGTCTTAAAATAATTTTGACTTCCTGTTTACTTTGTGTACAGACTCAGCACTTTCTGCAGTCGGGTCCAGCTGAAGAGGATTGAAATATGCAGAATTATTTATTGATGAGTTCACAGAACACATGCATAGAAATAGCTCTTAGCCCCAGCAGTACACCTTGCCCAGGCAAGAAGGTCATTCAAACACAGTGGGTTCTAAAACTTGCCCAGCCCCAGTTCAGTAACTTATTGGAAAAAATGTGCTCTGAAATATTTTCTTTGCAAGACTGAGCTTTTCACCGCAAGCTTTTGATTTCAGACATGGAGCAGATCTGAGAAATATCCATGTGCACCTGTTGTGAAGAGTTGGAATATGGATGCACATTCCAGCTCTGTGCTTGGAACACAGCAGCAAAGGGACCCGACCATCTTCACAGTGATCTCATCCTCCAAATACAGGACTAATAGTCTAAATGGAGGCACAGACACTTCTGTTCAGAAAACTGGGACATCAAACATTTGTTACCCCTTTATAAAACCACAGAGTTTCAACAGCCCACTGCTGTTGCTGTTGCTCGGGTTTGTCCGCACTGCTGCTGATACCTTTTGGAGAGATTTCCTATTGTTAGGATGAAAAATTCTTTTGGGATAACTATTGTGAACAACTATTCTCTTCAAGAGAATCCTATGAATATTGAATCGGTCCTAGATTTTATCTCCTTCAAAGGAGGTTTTTGATGAAAATTGTCTGAGTCTGACTCAGAATATTTAAAAGTAATGCTTGGGAATTTTTTCTGCACTAGTCTCAGGCTGCTGTAAATACCTCAGCGTCACCATCCTGAACTTGGAGTCTCTCGTGTCATGCTCTCAGCAAACAGCTGAGCCCTAACTTTATGTGACTTGCTGAGACTGTTGATTTGCCTCTGAGTGGTGAAGGAGAGAATATTGTCCTGTGGACGTGTCACGAGTGTGTGTCACCCCTGGAACACAGCACTTTCATATTTGAACACGTAGAGTTCCATCCCTGCCAAAAGGGAGATTTCTCCCCTGTAGTCCCCACCCTTTTGGCATTTTCACTTTGTCAGAAATCACTAAGAGTTCTCTCAGTGCCAAGAAAAGCTCAAAACCACTTAAAAGCTGCCCAGCCTTAAGAGTTTTATGAGAAAGCAATAGGTATACTTACAGGGAACTTCATTTGGATGGCAGGCCTGGCCAGCTCTGCTGCTAATTGATGTGTACTCTTGCTTTTTATACATAATATCCCAAAGTTAAATCTGAAAATGGGTTTGCCTTATTGGCAGGTGCCCTGTGTTCACAGAAGCATGACGAGTTTCCTGGGGAAATGCTCTGATAAGAGGAGGCTTTGATACCTGCCTGATTGAATTCATGGCATACAGGGAGGTGAGAGGAAAGTGGTCGTGGTAAGCTCAGTGTATTGAACAGTCACTTTTAAATGAAAAAAGAAATTATAAGCAGAAGCAGAGCACAGATTCCCAGGAAACTTGTAGTGATGCTTTGTGCCAATGTGGCAAAGGACTCAGCCAGAAGTTGTGCCTCTGACCAAAAGCACCACTCAAACCAAGGGGGTGGTATTCGTGCTATGTTAACAATTTTAACTTTCTGCTTGTCAGTCATGGTCCTGAATCTTCACAGAGCCTCTTCAGGAGAGTAGCACCTGATTATGGACTAAGGGCTGTTTAAGAAAGGGACCATAAATTTGTGGTAGCAAGGTTCACCGAGGGATTCTGACTCATAAATTGAGCCTCATTCTGCCTGAGGACTGGCCAAGGTGAAATTAGAAGGGTTTAAAGCCTTCTTAGGCAGCTTCTTCCTGCAGCTGCTTCCTATTGGAGGTGCCTCTAGCACTGTGGTGCTTGGGTTCAAGCACATGCCTGCTGATTTCAGGGGTGTTCCTGGAAAATGTGTGATGAACTGTGAGCAAAAAGTCTCCAAAAAGCAAGGCTTGCCTATTGGAATGATATCAAAGGCTTTGCCTGAGACAGCCAGCTCAGGCTGTGTCACAATCACATTAATTAGGCAAACGCTTTTTAGAAATTAACCTTTAGTTTTTGTCCTTGTCTGATGGGATCAGCAGAGTTCAGTCAGTGCAATGCAAGGTGCAGATGATGAGATCTGGCTATTGCTGTTGTTTTCCTTCAGTAAACAACTGCTGATCTCCCCTGCTGCTCTGCCCTTACCTGTGCCTCTGCACATGGATGCTGAGGAAAGCAGGAGCTGCTGCTTCTCAAGTGTTCTTCAAAGAAAATGAGTAGATGAAGGCATAATCGCTGAGGAAAAGTTAAATTAAGCCCTTTCTTTAACTTGTGGTGCCTGAACCCTGTTAGAGTCCTGCTTGAAATACTTGACTGTCGAAATCTACTCTGAGTATTTCTGACATACCTGTAATCTTAAAAATAAAGATTCTGTTGAGAAAAAGGGACAGAGCCAGCTTTCAAGAGGAGTGCAGCCTAATTAATTTAACTGGGCTTAGCAGAATTTGATATCTGTTTATGTGTTTTCTGATATATTGCTTAGCAGCACAGCATCGTTACTCTTGAGATAACCTTTTCTCATGTGGACTTAGGTGGCATAAAGCAAATGTGTGCAATTTCCTTTTTTTCTTTTTCCATTGAGACCTTTTTGCTGAGATATATTTCTGTACAATCTCCTTCTTCTTTTTCCTGATAAGAGAAATTACAGAAATGTGTTTGCTGTTAGTGTGAGTTCTTGTTTTATTGGGAGGGAACCAGCCTTGATTATGACCTTCTAGCAGGAAGCGGAGTGTGATTCATGCAGGTGCCAGCACTGGCTGGTGTGGGATAGCGGATGAGGAGAAGTCCAGGCAAGGTGGCAGTCACCTGGGAACACCAAGGAACGTTCTCCTGGTCGTTGGCATCCTCCCAGAATGCAGCAATCAGTGGGGATTCAAAGGGGGAATCCCCATCCTGCTCCTTTTGTTTGTGACCATCTGGGTTTTCGTGTTCCTCCCTGGTTGCTGAGCAGGCCAGAAGTGCCCCAGGCTGGCCCGTGAGGCACAGCACTCGTTCCCAGCTCTGTCACTCATTGCAGTTCATGAGCTCTGCCCGTGGTGGCAACCCATCAGAAATGAGCAGCACTTCTTGTCGAGAATGGAATGGATCCACAGAGTCCCACAGTGGTTTGGGTTGGAAGGGGCCTTAAAGATCATCCAGCTCCAGCCCCCTGCCATGGACAGGGATGCCACTCACTGACAGGTGGCCCAGGGCTCCCTCCAAGATTTTCAGTGACAGAAATGGCTGAAGAATTGGTGTTTGTTGGCTGACAAGGAGGCCACCATGGCACACGTGTTTTTTCCCAGCATTTCTCTGCAGACTATCAATCAGGCTGTTAGGGATTGTGTTTCAGAACACAAAATGCAGTTTGTGTGAATAAATAGCAGTGTTGTTCCCAGTGTCATTTCATTCTGGACAATATCCTGTTAAATACTTTAAAAAATAGAACCAGCAATACTAAAGTTTAAACCAGTGAATAATGGCCATTTGCAGAGTGATTGATTTACTGAGACTTACTGAGTGCTTTAAATATATCTGGGTCAGGTTATCTGTGCCAACCCAAAATTCAGATAGGAGGCTTACGACATGTAGATATGGACTTGTTCGAGTCATGAAGGAAAGTTCTGTCAAGTGTTTCCCACACCTCCTGCAAGATATAAAAGTTGAAGGTCTCTGGGACTTCCTTGCCTTCTTACCTTCTGCAGCCTCTTGTTCTCATCTGAAAGAAAAATGAAGAGATTTGTGAGTATCTCCATTTCTGTTGAATTTTTAATACTGTAAGTTCTCACTTTTAAAAACAAAAGGATAGAGAAGAAGATGCTCAAGTAAGTGGTACAATACAGTGGTACAATAATATGATCTGTGTTGTTTCTTTGGGTGGAAAGAGGAGAACTTGCATTTCTTGGGTCAGCAAAGTCAGTGGAAGCCTCATTTGAGCAAAGAATGCAGAATTGGTTGCAGTTCAGAAGGGAGTTTGGTTATGATTTAATGACTGCGGTTGTAGAGGCAAATCGAGAGGTAACATGGCATCAAGGAGGGACTTCTGAAAACTGCAGAAATGCCATGGTTAAGTTATTCTGCTTTTTCAGTTACAGGCAAAGGAGACCCTGATAGCAAAAACTTTTCAATGAGGAACTGTAGTTATTTTCACTAACATACATGCTAAGTGGACGATTTTTCAAACTGATGCTCCAGGTCCTTCCCTCAGTTCACTGACTGGGATTTTTATGGCACTGCCTGGTGTTTCTGACGAGTGAGAATTCTGATTCCTTTTCCAGGCTGCAGTCCTCATTTGCCTGGGAGTCTTTTGGGCTCAGACTTCTGCTTTGAACGTGAGTAGAGTGATGAGCCTTGTCCTGCACATGAGTGTTTAAAATGGGTTGGGTCCCTCCGCACCACAGAGTAGGAAGAAAACCACAGATGAAACCAAAACCAACAAGTTGCTTATTGTCAAGTGTAGAGAAAAAGAGCTTTTTCCAGAGGTTCTGTACAGGTGCAAAGTAACAAGCCAGGGGGACAGAGGTCCCCTTAGCTCAATCAAACATTTGGAGCCTGGAGCAGTCCCTGCTGCCCAGACTGACTGGGATGTCCCATGCAGGTTTTCCCCAGCCTGCAGGAGAGCCTGTTTTATAACTGACCTCCAGCTCAGGAGCCTCCTCAGACTGCTCCAGGGTGCAGTAAATACCAAATCCCAAGAACCGGGGCTCTTAAGGGATTTGGAATTTACCCAGAGCAGAAAGCATCAGGGGTTGTTGCCCCTGCTAAAGATGGAAGCCAGGTGATGAACAATGATTTTGTGCTTTTTACCAAAGACCTTTACCCTGCGAGATCCCATCAGCAACTATGTCACTGGGACCATGACCATCCACAGCGAGGAGCACATCGTCGACGTGCACGTCCGCTCTGGCGTCTACTCCTCTGACACCATTTTTGACTACACACACGTGAGTAAATCCAAGGATCCGCCTCCATTTGACCCCTGAGGAAGTTTTTTAAATCAGAAATTATTTTAGTGTATTCTCACCACATCCTGTCCCTGAACACTGTTTCTTTGAAGATTCCCAGCACCTTTCTTCCTCCTTTCTTCACCCATACAGTGGGGCAGTTTAAAAGACTTGCAATGAAACTTGTGGTGGCAGTTCTTAGAAGTGAAGAAGGTCCCTGACCTCAGTGGGGCTGGAGGTGAGGATGGGCTGCCAGCATTCATGGGCAGCAGAAATCTGTCAGAAATGATGTTTCCAGTCCCAGGGATGGACACCTGGACAGGCTGGCTCCATTCCCCAAAGGAGAGGAAGAAAATGCACTCATTCCACAACAGCAGCCTCTGCAGCCACTTGCTCTTCCTTCCAGATTGCCCCAAAGAGCAAAGATCACCAACTAATATCAGTGTTTCTAATGACTTAACCTCAATTCTTTGCATCACAGGGCTATATTGCCACCAAGCTGTTTTCACGGAATGCCTGCTTTATCATGAAAATAAAGAAGGATATAATCCCAGATATGGAAGAGATTGGACGTCTGGCTTTTGAGAGACAGGTGACTTTGTGGGGAACCCTCGCTGCTGGCAAGGAAGGGGTGGGAGCAGTGTGGTGTGAGGGGGACCCTCCACTCTGCCCCTAAAGCAGCTCAGGAATGACTTGTGCTGTCTTAGCAATGATGGAGCTGTTCTGACAAGACACAGCTTGAAGGGAATATCATGCAAACATTCTTTTAAGATAACGAGCCATCGTGGCCCCCTGCAGTTTCATAGGGGGTGGTCGAGGTGTCTCGAGCTGTACAATCCCCTGTCCTTGGAACTGATGTCCTTTGGCCATTTTGAGGTGATCACAATCTAAGTTCTGGAAAACTTTCCCTTTTTTCTTTGTCCTGCTGAAATTTTGACCTTGACATTGCTTGACATTTTTTTTTTTTTTTTTCAGAACAGAAAGTAGAGACTTACTTTGACCAGATTTTTACTTCCTTATTCAGGCTGAGGTTTCAGAAGGAGACTGGAAGTGATGCCTGGGGGTGAACTGGAGTTCTGGCCCATTTTGTGTCAGCCCAGTAGCACATTTACATCAAAAATTGCTGCCAATAATATAACTTATTATGGCAGCAATACAGCTCAGGCTTGCTGTGTTGGCATAATTAATACCTAGCGAATTTTGTTACTGAATAGATTTTTTTTTTTTTTTAATTTAAAAGCATGAAGCTTCTTTATCTAATGTTCTTTTGTGAGGCAAAGGAAGGTGATTTTGGGTTTGGGAGCCTTCTCAAAGGCTGTCCCAGTAGAGTAAAGCTAAAGCTACACTTCTAATGGTGTTTAATTTTTGTTCTCAGACCATGAGGGATGTATACTCTCCGAATAACGTGTGGGCCCAGTTCCAACCTGGCACTTCCAGGCTGGGGCATTTTAGAGACTGGATTCTCTATGGGAAGCACATTGAAAATCTCTGCACGGGGCTGCCTCTCTACGAGCTGGTGGCCACTGAACGTAAGTCTCAGGAGGCTCTGCACCAGGGCACCTTCCTCCCCTTTGACCCCAAATCCTCGTGGTACCCTGGAGCTGTGCAGACATTTCTTCCCCTTGAGTTGCACCACAAATGTTCTGCACAGTTTTGAGACAAACAGAAGCCTTGAACAGGGCCGTAACTGGGGATTGAGATTTGTCTATTTAAGACTTTTCCTAGCTGGATGCAGGGATCTCATCTGGTAAGGAGATGCTGATACTGAGATATATACTGATATAAAGACTGGTACTGATACTATCTTCATTTTCTTGGGATTTTTTAGCACCAACAGATCCTGATGGCTGTGCCAGTGCCGGCATTCCAAGCATTTTGGGCCTTAAAATCTGTGAAGAACTCATTGCAACGGAATATTGACATTTCTCTTGCAAGGAAATGCCTTTTTGCATGTTTTAGTGGTGGTAACCATGTTCTCCAGCTGGAACAGAACTCGGGTATGAGGCTCAACCTGCCTGTCCAAAGCTTTGATGCATAACAAGCCTATGACATACAAATAAATATAATGCTTGAATAAATTAAAGAATAAATATAAATAGAATAAATAAATAGAATGCTTTGTCTGTTTCATCTACCCAAAATCAGAACGCAGGGACAGTGGGCCTTGTGAGTAGCCCTTCAGAAAAGAGAAATTTCCCCCTTGGTCCATGCCTATGCTGGGGCTGCAGCATGGCCCAGGCAGTGGGTTGTGCTTCATAAAGAGAAGAAACAGAAACAGAATAGATTCCTCCAGTGCAGAACTTCACTTTGGCATCAGCATGCAGGTGTTGGCTCACCTTGTGAGGGATGGCTGGGGGCTGGAGCAAGCAGGGCCAGTGGAAATTTGCAGCTTGAAGCAGTTTGAAGTTTGCAGTTTGAAGGAGTGCAGTGGGTCAGAGAGATTTTCCAAGCCTGGGCAGAGGACACTGGCCCAGCCCTAAAAGTGCCTTGGAAGAAAGTTTTCCTTTCACACAATGGCAGGGCACAGAGAGCTGTGAGCACTTGCTGAGTGTCCCAGTGCCTTGGAGAGGCTTTTGTGTCAGGAGCTGCTGGAAATCCAGGATGGGGCAGTGCTGGGGCCACCTCCCTGCTCGGGGCAGATCCCAGGGAATGGCTGAACTCTCAGCCTTCCCTCCAGGCCTGTAAGGGGTGTTTGTTTTGGGGATGAAGACTCAATGTTTACTGTTCATTGGAGCCTTGAGTGGCTGCCTCCATTCCTTTGGAGGAAAATGGCCCCAGGTCTGCAGTAATTTTGTAATTTTGTAATTTTCAAATCAGGCTCCTGGTCAAACCATCTGCTATTTAATAGAAGAACATTTCATCACATGGTAAAGCTGTTGTTTTAGATTAATTGTATTCATGGCAGGCTGCAGGTTCTTGGTGGCCCAAAAAATGTTTCTGGAGCGTCAAACTTTGTTAATTAAGTCAAGGAATAGTTGTTCTATGTTCTGTGGACCCTGAAACCAGCCTCAATACCTCATTATCTGCCATTTAAATTTGAGCTAGGGAGGTAGTGTTCTTGGCCTTCCTCACAAATGGAGGAATATTGTTTCTAGATTTAAATTTTAGTTTGTAGTCTCATGGTATCAGTCAGGCCTGTGAGGAGTATATTTTTTATATATTAAGTTTGTATTTTTACCTCTGCGTTTGTTGTTTGGTAAATGAAGCTTCAGTTCTTCATCTGCTCTCCCAGCCCCTCCAACGTCCAGGTGTCCAGCTCATGGGAATCTTCTGGATGCAGCACCTCAGGGGCAAATCTGGAAAAGTTTTCCCTCTGTTCCCAAACTGCAGCTCTGAATTCACAGCCCTCTGTTGGTATCACCAACAACCACAAAGACCATGCTAGAAAAGGCTGCAGAGCAAAAGAAATGTATTCTTGATTTAAAATAACTAATCACAGGGCAAACAGGAATGTACAGCCAGCTCTGAACAAACCAGAGAAAAGGACTTTTAGGCAGGAGAAAGAAGTTTGATTTTTTATTTATTGATACTGTATTTGCCCTTGCTATTTCCTGCCATTTCTTTCTTTGTTGACTAGGCCACAGTTTATAATATGCTTTATGGACCTGTCTTGGATTATAATTAATAGATTTTTCTTATCTTGCAGGTGCTTGATATTACAACTGGACGACAGGGAAACACCAAAGACGTAAAAATCAGCAACAGGTAAAAAATATCCCTGAAGATCAGATCCAGTTTTTGCCTGAAGTGACTGTAGTCTGAAAATGTCAGCCTTTAAATACACCTTCTCTCAGCTCTGAATGTTCATGGTGTGAAGGAAATCTCAGAATCATGGAGTTGTTGAGGTAGGAAAAGGCCTTTAAGGTCATCAATTTCAACCATCAACCCACCACCACCATGGTCATCATCAAACCACATCCCAGGTGCCACAGCCACACGCTTTTTGAACACTTCCAGGGATGGGGACTCCAGCACTGCCCTGGGCAGCTGTGCCAGAGCTTTACAACCCTCACATGAAGAACTTTCCCCAAAATCCACCCTGAGCTCCCCTGGCCCAGCCTGAGGCCGTTCCCTCTCCTCCTGTCCCTGTTCCCCAGAGCAGAGCATGAACCCCCAGCTGTCCCCTCCTGGCAGGAGCTGTGCAGAACCAGAAGATCCCTCCTGATCCCCCTTTTCTCCAGGCTGAGCCCCTTTCCAGCTGCCTGAGCTGCTCCTGGGGCTCCAGCCCCTTCCCAGCTCCATTCCTGTCTCCAGATATGCTCCATCCTCCCAATGCCCTTCTTGCCACGAGGGGCCAAAAGCTGAATGTATTAAATATGAAAGCTTTCATTCTGTGAATCACTGAACTCAGAGGTGCTCTGCCTGATGTGAGACTTCTGCTGTCCTGGGGCTCGTTAGGTACCAGTGTCTTGGTGGGTCGTATGCTGCTAGAGGATCTTTTTGCATTGTGCTTCTTTTTGCACTGTGAGTTTTCCCAGGGGAATGGATGGAAAATTCCCGGTGATTTCCACGGGAGGTACCCACAGCCCAGCAGCCAGCCCCAGGAACAATGGTGGAGTTGTGTTCTCAGTGCACAAAGCCCACAGCTCGTCCCGATTACCGCCCAAGGTCAACGTGCAGGAGGATAAGGTGGAGCTCCTTGGCGCTGAGCACAAATGTAACACCTGGAGAACAGCACAGCCCCTGGAATCTGCAGCAGAAGAGGGGCAGGGCTGCCCCGCTGGCTCTGGGACCCAGAGCTGTCCCCAAAATGAAAAAGGAGCCAGTGCACGAGCTTGGATCCTAAATACACATTGGATGGAAGAGCCTAGAGAGGGAGAAAGAGTCAAGATGAGATTCAGTATCTCAAAAGTTACCTGATGTTCCCAAGAGCTCCTCTCCACCAAAGGAGTAGCACGTTCTGGTTATTATCTAACTTTATCTATCACATTATCCCATTACCTAACCTTGCCAGCCAGGCTTGTTCTGAAAAAGTAGAGAATTTATTTGAAGTGGAAGATCCCAGATCCCAGATTATTCTGAGCTGGAAGGGACACACTAGAGAGCTCAGTGGGAGTGTCTGGGTGTGCCTCAGTGAGTATCTCCGTGTGTGTGTGCACTGGCAGCTTTTGTAAACTAAAACCATATTTATTCCTGGCTGTAATATCAAGATAATGCTGATTGTTTGCCCCCAACTTTTTTTTTTAAAAGTCTAAATGCTGTTTGAAGGCATCCAGGGCAGGCAGGATTAGCCCACTCTGGCCACATCTCCTCCACCTCTCTGCAGCCCAGCCCTCCTGATCCCCACGGGCAGGGAGCCTCTGTGGTCCCTCACTGCCAAGGACATCGAATTTTCCTGTCACCTGTGCTGCACATTAATCCAAGCTGCTTTTAGCACTGAGCCCATTCCCCTGAGAACCTCCCACCTCCCCAAATTTCCCAGTGTACAGGACAATTTACCAAGGTCAAGGTGTGACAACTGCACCACTCACCAGTGATCCTTTCAAACCCAGAGATGAATGTGGAAACTCCTACCCTGTTGAGAAATACCTTGTATACATGATTTAAATTAGGAGGAAGACAGATTTTCATGTATCTTGTCTGACAGGACAAAACAAGCTTTCCAGTTTACACTGAGTCATGAAAAGGGACAGTTATTAACATCTTCTCCCTTATAGGAAGAATTCCCACTAGCAGGGAAGAATTAAACCAGACTGGAGAATTCAGCCTGCTAAATTAAACAGAAATTGTGTGGTCTGGGCAGGCCAAAGTGTGAACAGGTTTCTTCATCTGCTGAGTCTTCTCACCTTTTTTTTTTTTGTGCTGACGAGGCACAATAAGGAGAGGGGGGGAAATCATCCATTTTGGAAGACCAAAATCTACCCCTGGAGAGTTTGTCTGTAAACCACCACAAATTGCTGTGGTCAAACACAGCAAGACCCACGCGTGAGAGGAAAAGAGAACAAATTCCTCACTCCGGCTTCAGCTCCTAAATCATCAGCAGGTGAGCTTGCACCACTGCTTATTTAAAATACGTGAATGTCCTGGTGAGCCCGGCCAGAATTCCAAGGAATACACCCCAGTCCTGGAGCATTCCTTTCTTTCTGCTGGAGGCGAGCGCGGAGGGAGAGTTCCATTGTCCACTAGATGGCAAATGGTGACAGCAGCCTCGGCCGTCGGGACCCGGACAGCGAGATGCGCTGCTAAAAAACCGACTGCGAGCCAGCCGCGGCTCAAAAATCAGATTTAACCCCGTCACCCTGCTCCCCAGGAAGGAGAAACTGAGTTGGGATACAAAGCGTTGCAATTCATTCTTTCAGGTTTCCAATCCAGCGGGATGTTTATTTTCACTTGTAATTAATAATCACCCCATTTGGTGATTAACGGAACCATTTTTTTATTTATTAATGATTTAAATTTTTCTCTCTAATATATTTACATACATTTATTAAAATATTAATATATAAATATATAATATATTTTTAAAGTATATACATATATTTATATACTTTTATATATTCTATTATATAAGGAGCCACTGCCTTTGCATGGCCACATCCTCTGCTGGGTTTGTGTGTCTCTCACTGCTGCCAGTCCTTTTCTCTGCCCTTTGTTGCAGCTCACCAAGAGGCAGTTCCCACTTTATTTAATTTTCTGAGGGTGTATGCCAGGAGAGGATGGTGATTCCGACCTACTCAAGGGGACCTCAGCTGACCAAAGCACAGCGACTCTGAGCATCCCAGCCAAAATTTGGAGAAACCAAGCCAAGGGGAGCAGAACATATTTGTAATTTTTGCTGCAATTGAAGTCAAAATTAGTGAGGTGTTTGAGCCAATTTGCCTTAAACAAAAGGATGGAAAAGACAAAATTTGATATTCAGCTGCATGGCAATCAAAGCAGAGAGAGGCCTCTGACAACCTTAATTTACCCAGTATAATTCCAGTCATGGAGTTACAAAAAATAGAATATAGTACACTTTCATCTTTGAATTTTTAAGGCTAAACTTAAAAAGGTATTTTTTAATGAATCAGTCTTCTCTGCTGCTATGTACAATTTGCTTTCCCTTTCTGATTCCAACCCTAACATTAAATAAACAGAGCAAATATTAGACATGCTTGTCTAATTTTTCCTCATGTTTTGATGATGTGATTACAAGCTGTTGACTTAGTCATTAATATCTCATTCTGAGATATCAGCTAACACTGCCAGAAAATATTCCATCACTGCTAAGCACTCAACTTGTCAGTTTAATAATTCCATGTTATTAATCAAAATTGTCAGCAAAATAATTTCTGCTGATCTGAGTCTGGGTTTTTTCCCATTGTTGAAGACTAGGACTCCTCAGTTCCCAAACCCAAGGACAAAATTTAGTGATTATTTCCAAGAACTTTGTTCATTTAGGGTTGTGAAAGCTTGTAAATGATTAAGGAAGAGAATGGTATCCCTCAAAAACCTGCTTGGACATGGAGCTGACAAGGACAGGGGACAAGTCCAGGAGGCTTCTGAAAGGTTTTGTTCTGCAGTCTTGTTTTTGTCAGTGTCACTGAGCTGCTCAGAGAGTTTCCTGAAGTTTAACACCCACATGAATACCAAAGCACCACAAAACAACTGCGTGATGAGAGAAAGAATTTCAAAAATGTAAAATTAAAACTTTCTCTTGACCTTTTTCTGTCAAACTGTTCTGTGAAGGGAGTGTGATAAGAAGCCTGCAGAGTCCAAACCCCTGGGATTAAACAGCAGCTCCTCTCTGTTCATTAGCACTGCTTTCACTCTCTGTGTGAAGATATCCAATAGGAACTGGTTTATTTTTGACCATGTCTCACCAGGTTTGAATTAACTGGGGACTGAATGGATAAATTGTGTGACCATAACAGGTACTAATTTTTTAATGTTATTAGAGACTGCATCCATATTTACCAAGGCATGTACCAAGCTCACTGAAAGGGAGACAAATCAAGAGATCTTGAGACATTTCTCATCCTTTAAATGACATAATGATAAATTATATCATTTAAATGGGCTGGGCAGAGAACTTGGTGGGTGCTGCAGATTTCCCAGTTGAGTGCAAAGCCAGTCATGGCATCTCCTCCAAATATCTGCCGGAGGAGCGAGCACAGCGGGAGCTGGGAGCTCGTAGGGCCTCTGCTGCACGTGACTGACAGGACACTGACATCAAGGCCATGTCCAGCTATTTTTTCCAGCTCTTTTCTTTCTGTTTCAGTTCCTCAGGCTTTGCACTGGCTTCTCACAGCTTCTCCTCACTTCCCTGTGCTGCCACGTGGCCGCTGACCCGCGACCAGCCCAGGTTGTTCTGGAGCAAATGCACGGGGATGCAGTCCTGCCCTGGAGCTTCTGCCACCCCAGCAGGATGGAAGGAGGGGGAAAAGAGAATTTCCAGAGGCATTGCAGGTAGTTTGTGTGTCCTGCTGGTTTGTGGGGTCCCCATCCTTCTCACCTGCCTGGGAAAGGCTGAGGAAGAGGAGCCCTGGGCTCCCCACATGAAGCCAGGGGTGCTCCAGGTCAGGAGGAGCTGGTGGCACCCAGGTTAAGAATTCCCTGGGTCAGGAGCTGCTCTCACCCAGGTTAAGGAATTCCCTGGGTCAGGAGCTGCTCTCACACAGGTTAAGGAATTCCCTGGGTCAGGAGGAGCTGCTGTCCCTCAGTTTTAGGAGTTCCCTGTCCTGGTGGCTGCCCAGCCTTCTCCCTTTCCTTCTTCTCCCTGATTTTTTTTCTTGACCACACAGGCTATAATGCACTGCCATGTTTCCCACCCGCCACCCACCCTTTCAATAAATACCATCCTTTCATTTTCCAGTGCCATCTGAAATGGGAATTGAGCCCCTGGGAAGAGCCCATTTATGGACAGGGAATCCATGAACCAAGGCATACAGGAATAAGGACTTGGGCAGATGCAGGAATGGAAACTAATTTTAGTTATTCCACTGCAAGCTCATCACACTGTCAGTGTCACACTCCTCTTTATCTCCCATCTCACACCCAGCAGTTACCTCATGCCACAGCTATCTCCTGACAGGAACCTTTGTGGGGCATTTTTGCAATAATTCCATCCCTGTATTTTGGAAAACCTCAAATCACATGCTGTGGTTGCTACAGCACGTTTGCATCCCTCTGCTGCTTCCCTGCAGTGGTGTGATTGAGGTCTCTGATTAGGGAGCAGCCTTGACCTAAAATTCCTGAAAAAATAATTAAAAAAAAAGAACCAGAGAAACATTTTTACACATTTTAAAAGAAGCCTGCTATGCAGCAACAATCTAATGAAATTTTTAAGATATGGACTGCTGAACCAAAACCCATATGAGTTTACAGGTGGGGAATGATCACCTTCTCCTGGGCAAGGTTCCCCCTGCGAGGCTGCTCCGAGCCTCTGGCTGAGGGCAAGTGTTCCCTCCCAAAAAACAGGCTAAGGAAGGGTGAAGATGCTTCAATTCCTTCTTGCCAGAGAGGCGTGCCACCCTCAGGATCTTGTGCATCCCTTGGCCAAGGGACCTTGCTGTGACCTCTCTGCAGCCCAGGCTGCCCAGTGAGCACCTGCTGCTGGCGCAGGGGGGTCCTTGGTGCTGCAGATTGAATCATGGCTCAGCTGTGATGCTTACTGATGTTCCCTCTTCAGGTGATCTGAGGTCATTGGTTTTTGGGAAAAATCTGAGCACTGACTGATCTGAGCACTGATTTTTTTGGGAAAGCAACTTCTTTCTAGGATTCTTGTGTGGGTAAGTTGAAGTGCTTATCAGGGGAAAAAAGGACAAACCGTTTCAGTGACATGAAATAAAGCCCTTCTGTTACACAATTCAAATCAGAAAAAAAAAAAATTATCAGTGTGTTAAAATCATCAGCCTGCAGCTTAAGAAAACAGGAAGCTGCTTTTATACCATATGTGCTCTCTGGGTATCCTTCATCTGGCAAATCCCCAGCAGGGTCTACATGGAATAAGTCAGGAAACCCAGCACAAGCTGCTTTGTGTACAACCCCTGCACTCTGCCATTGTTCAAGGGCTTATCAAAACCAGAGCAGAAATGCAAAAATACTTGGAATGTCTGAGCAGGAATTGTGTTCCTAATGAGCCACCGAGGCAAGAAGACACTTGGGTGTGAGATCCTTGTGCTCACATTGATTTTTGCTTTACACAGTCATACCTGCAGGGTGGGAAATGGCAACAGGTTTCCCACATTCAGAAGAAGCAAAGTTGAATAAAACAAGGTTAAAATGCCATGTCAGTGTCTGCCTCTCTGACAGCCACACTTCACATGACTTTCACAAAAATATTGATATTTAAATAAAATCATGGAGGATTAATTTAAAACAGGCATGCCTTGAGCATGGATCTCATTGTTGTGGCTGTTTGTGACAGATCTGTGCAAATGACAAAGGAAGAAAATTGCAGTGATGGGGCAGCGTGTCGATGGACGTGCTCAGACAAAAAGCAGAGTCCAGAAAACCCAGCAGGTCAGTGGTTTAGTCCTTGGGTAAAGTTCTTAGTGCTTGCAAGGAAAAGCTCTGCAGCACGAGCAGAAATGCCTCTTTATCTTGAGTGCTGAACCCCTCGGGGGCAGGCGCTGAGCTCTGGCCACGCTGCCAAAACAAGAGCACTTCGGAGAGTCTGTGGGGAGCAGGGAGATTTAAGTGGACATTGTTTGTTATCCATGAACCAGACCAATTTTTGCCTGCACACTACTCACTTTTTGTTGAATTTGCACGCTAACACAAAAAGCACCACTAATTTTAGCACGTGTTTTTGCAAAGTCATTTCTGTATTCTCCAACTGTATCCCTGAGCTGTTTGAATTGGTGAGAACCTGAAATCAGAGTCACCTGTTGGCCTTTGTGTGTTTTCAATAATTTTTTATTTAGCAGTGCTGTGACTAAAGCAAGTATAACTGTGATTTGCCAAGTCACATACGAAAGATGAATGAAATAAAGATTTTCTGAGTCGTTTACAAATACTCCAGTCATGGAATCATGGAGTACCTCAAGTTGGAAGTGACCCCGGAGGATCACCAAGTCCAACTCCCTGCTCCTCAGGGGATGTGATTCTCCTTGCTCACCCTGAGCTCTTCTCTGCATCCAGGGCCTGGTGGTAGCACCACAGCTCTTCTCCCAAGCTTTGCAGAAGAACAGAATTTTTCCCAAAGAAACTCCTTCTTAATGTAAAGACCTGACTCTAAAATAGCTTTGCAAAGGGCAGAGGGAGCTGTTGTTTGCCCTTGGTGTGAAATGGGTGCATTTGGAGAGAGGCTCTGTGGGATTCTCGTGCTCGCCTGAAAGCCGCGCGGACGGAAACGGTTCACGTACAGCGGGCAAAGTCAGCTACCGGGAGGGAGAAAGGAAGGGCAGCTCCTCTCCGAGGAGAAACTTGTCCTATCTCTGAGAGTCCCTCACAGAATGTTTACAAAACGCTCATTAAGGGAGAGGGGATGGCGAGATAGCAACAAATCTGGTGAGCAGCTTCCACTGGCCGAGATAAGAGAGGCAAGGCGGCCATAGAGGAGAGCGAGATCCAATTACCGAGACCTGGTTTTGGGGAGGGGGAAGGGGAGACAGACAGGACGGATCACAAGCTTCAAGACAAGAGCTTCCAAACTTGTCATCCCTGCGTGACACAGCCCAGCGGATAAAACCGCCACCGAGCCCGCACCAGAGCCAGAGCTCCTTGAGCGCGGTTGGAGGCGCGGGCGAAGCCATGGATTCTGTCGTCCTCCAGCTCTGGGCTGTCCTCTCCCTCCTGGTTCACCTTGCAGCCTGCAGTCCCATCCTGAGCTTGGAGCACTCCTCCCTGGAGGAAGACGTGCCTCTTTTTGATGAGATCCTCTCCGAGCAAGATGGGGTTGATTTCAACACGCTGCTCCAGAACATGAAAAATGAGTTCTTGAAGACGTTGAACCTCTCCGACATCCCCCTGCACGAGTCGGCCAAGGTAGACCCGCCAGAGTACATGCTAGAGCTGTACAACAGGTTTGCCACAGACAGGACATCGATGCCTTCTGCAAACATCATCAGGAGCTTCAAGAACGAAGGTAAGAGCTGCTCATCTCTGGGAGAATGGATAGAAAGGAGCGGCCTTAGAGCCAGTGGGGAATGTCCTGAGCAGGTACAAAGCAAGAAGTGTGCTGGGGAAAAGGCCTTTGGTGAGGATGGCCTTGGAAATCAGCAGCTGTGGCAGGGCTGCCCAGACCCCAGCTCTGGTGGGAGACTTCTTTGTCCTTTGCTCTGGAGACTGTAGAGATTTGGGGGAAGGTGTGTCTTTAACATTGGGGCAGCACCAAGTGTAATTACAGTTCATCAATTTCTTTATCCCCATAGTGACAAATATAATTTGTAATCAGCTGATTGTTTTTTTAAATGGTTACCTTAAGTAATATTTGAATTTAAGGCAAGACTCATTTTTACACACTGTTCAAAGTGTATTTTCAAGTGAAATATTTTTAAATTATGAGCTTTATCAGGAACAGCATCCTGTTAATGCCTTCTCACTGTTGAACCCCATGGCATTTGTAAAGTTTTCCTCCTTTGCCATCGATGCACAGTCCAGAAAATAAACAAAAGTAAGTGAAGAGGAATTTTGGATAACCAATAGGTTTTACATTGGAGTACCAGACTATATCCTGATAAAAACAAACAAAACCTGAAGAAACCTAGTTATCCCAGAACCACAGAATACTGTGAGTTGAAAGGGACGCAAAAGGATCATCAAATCCAACTTCCAAGAGAATGGCTCACACAGGGATCAAAGACATTACCTTGGCATTATTTACCCCCTGCTCCAACCAACGGAGCAAATGCCTTTGTGCCATTTCCCTCTCTTCTTTCCTCTGTTTTTCCTTGTGCCATTTCCCTCTCTTCTTTCCTCTGTTTTTCCTTGTGCCATTTCCCTCTCTTCTTTCCTCTGTTTTTCCTTCCACATTCCCCTCAGTTCAACAAGGACAAGCTAAGGCTTCAGCACTAATATTCAATAATTTGCCAATACCTTTCTACACCAACACATTAAAAAAATAAATGTTTTTATACTAGAAACATTTTTCAACTAAACAATTCCAAGTATCCATTAATCCACATGGCAAAAGCAAGTGTTTTGATTCATGTTCAATTGCCATGGGGCACATGTGGCTGTTCAAGCTGCCATGGGGCCTCTCTCACCCTCTGTTCATTTAATTAATGAGGTTAAAGACATTATTGCTTTTTCCTCCACATTTGCAGTTTCAAAATGATGAGCTGTGAGGAGAGGCTGAGTGGAAGTCACCTGAGTTCTGCAGGGCAGTGAGATGCCAGGAGAGACTCCCAAAGCTCTGTTCTGCTCCCATCTCCTGCCAGGCCCAGGCACCCTTTACCAGCAGTGGATTTCTGCACTGTGATTTAAAGTTTCTTTACATCTCCTTTTCCCCAGTGTGGAGAAATTTGTTGGAGGGTTATGGCACAGACTGACCTTTGCCAGGTGGTGTTGGCAGCTCTCTGCTGTCCTGCTGTGCCTCTTGCAGAAATTCTGCAGCAAATGGGGAAAGCTCACCTTTAATTCCTGCCATTTCAGATTTTCTCTCTTCCAATCCAAACCAGCACGATGCAAAGCGAGACTGCTGCTGGGAGCACAGCTTCACAAATACAAGCAGTTTAAGGACTGTGTAGTTCATGGTTTTTGTGTGTCCTCAAAGTCTGGATAACTAAGAACCATTCCTTTCATGCTACAGAGCTCTTTTGATAGAGGAATTAATTGCTTGCAATGAGGACAAAGAGAAACTGGCCATGGAATTGTTTTGTTCACCTGCCTGCTGAAAACTGGCAGTAATCCCAGTTTCATTGCTATCCATTGAATCCTTTATTATAGAAATATAACAGTTGGCATGGCTGGAATTAGCTTTGTTTTAACCTGTAGACCATAAGAGTTTAGCTGTAAATTGGGCTGTAATCAGTGCTTAATACTTGAAACAAAGTTTTAAGGGAAATTTTTCTTTTCCTACGGACTCCAGATCTCCCTTCCCAATGCTCCCAGGGGTGTACTGGAAATGGAAGGAGGTCTGGCACCCTGTGGACTTCCCAGCTGGAGAGCAGAGTCACATCCTGGCTGTATGAGAGCGCTCAGGGTCTGCTCCCTCCCTGCCTCTGCACAGCGGGTCCTGCTCCCACCTTCACCAACTGGCAGGGAAATGCAAGCAGACTCTCCCCTCTTTTTATTTGTGAAGAGATGAAAATGCAAAATGAAAAAAAATAAGAAGAAGAAGAAAAGATAAAGGCAGGTGCCTCAAAGCCTCCAAACTGGAGTGAAACAGCACAAGTCACGTGCTGAAGTTCTCAACTTGCCTAAGTGCACTGGTGGAGCATGGCCAGGCCTTGTGGCTTTATCAGAGTCATTTTTTTACAAACACAGAAAAACTGGGGAGGGCAGAGATGAAGGCAGTAACAGGTCACAAACAATTTGCCTTTGCATTAATTATAGTTACGGCCCCTGTGTCCCAATCTGCAGCAAACGCACCCTCGCGAGCAGATCCTGCGCTGTGGCAAGAAATGAATGTTGCCGTGCAGACAGCAGCAGTGCAGCCCAGGTGACACCAGGTGACACCAGACTTTGTCCTTCCCACCTGTGCTGCTGCTCACCAAAGCCCACGGGGCCCGTGGTGGGGTCGCTGTGGCTGCCAGGTCGCCCAGGTGTCACCACCTGCTCTTCCTGATGCAAACCATCTTCCAAAGCAGCTTTTCCTCCCCAGGTGCTTGGCCCTTTCCGTGTGTGAGGGGTGTTTGAGCAGCAGGGAATTCCTGCTAGCACAGGAACACTGCAGCACACACATTTCTTGTGTTTGCAGATTATATGTTGTCCATTTCGTGCTGGCACCAATGAATGTTTCCCCTTGTTTGTGAAGTAATTGCTGTGCAGCAGCCTAGAAGTGATTTCTATGTCATTATTAGGCTACACATTTTTAATATGTAAACCTTCCACTTGTCAAGGAAGTCCCTGAAAACCCTGGAGCCAGAAGGAGGATCACTGAATCCATGTCTGTAGCATGTCTGGGACCTTGTAGTCCTTACACATCTGAAATAACCCCAGCCCTTTTTCCAAGTACAGCTGTGGGAAGTGCTGAAGAAACAATTTCCTGGAGCTGTCCAGGTGAATCCCAGCATGCTGGATGCCCCTCAGTGCGTGTGTTTGTGGACGCATTGACTCTCCTAAAACATTTGTTTTTTGTCCCTTCCAGACTTGGATTCCCACCCTGTAGGCGTGACGGGAACTCGGAAATACCCGCTGCTGTTCAACGTTTCCATCCCTCACCACGAGGAGATCACCATGGCCGAGCTGAGGCTCTACACCCTGGTGGAGAGGGACCAGAGGCTCTACGAAGGGCTCGACAGGAAGGTCACCATCTTCGAAGTGCTGGAGAACATCCACGTGGGGGCTGGGGAAGAGAGGAAGCTGGTGGCCCTGGCCTCCAGGCACATCTACGGCACGAGCAGCGAGTGGGAGAGCTTCGAGGTGACCGAGGCCATCCGGCGCTGGCGCAGGGCAGGGCTGACCACGCACCGGCTGGAAGTTCACATCGAGAGCAGGGAGGGGGAGGAGCAGAACGGGGAAGGGAAACTCGATATCGACATCAACTCCGAGGCCAAGCACCTGCCCCTGTTGGTTGTGTACTCTGACGACCAAAGCAACGACAGAAAGGAGGAGAAGGAAGAGCTGAATGAGATGATCGACCACGAGCAGTTCCTGGGCCTGGAGAACCTGGAGGTTGGCAATTTCCACGACCAGCCCGGGGAGGAGGCGCTGCTCCAGATGCGCTCCAACATCATTTACGACTCCACCGCCCGCATCCGGAGGAACGCCAAAGGCAACTACTGCAAAAAGACCCCGCTCTACATCGACTTCAAGGAGATCGGCTGGGACTCCTGGATCATCGCCCCGGCGGGCTACGAAGCTTACGAGTGCCATGGGGTGTGCGCCTACCCCTTGACAGAGCACGTCACGCCAACCAAGCACGCCATAGTCAAGACTTTGGTTCACCTGAAGAACCCCCAGAAAGCCTCCAAGGCCTGCTGCGTGCCCACCAAACTCGACCCCATCTCTATCCTCTACTTGGATGCAGGGGTGGTCACCTACAAGTTCAAGTACGAGGGCATGGTGGTGTCAGAGTGCGGCTGCAGATAGTAGGAGGGAACGCGCGCGCGGGGAGGGCACGGGGGGGTGAGTATTTAATGATTCAGTCTGTAAATTTGTACATTTGGGATTTCCTATTTAATGAGGTTATTTAATGAGGCCTGTACAGATAATTGTATGTTTCCTGCCACGGGGAATGGGCACGTCGTGTAGGGATTGTATATTTTGTTCCTTTGCTTCCTTCTCGCTGCTCTTCGCTGTCCAGATCGGAGTTTCTCCTCCTGCCAGGGCATGGAGCTGATCACTGGATTGTTTGGGAGGGCTCTCGGTGCCAAAGGGCACATCCAAATTCATGGAAATAAAGGCATATTTTTGTACTTTATCAATGTTGATTGGCATCTCCAGGGCTTTCCAGAGCTGTTAAAGATATGAGAGTGATGGGCAATCACACCTAGATTGTTCAGTGTTCTGTAATCCTTCATAAAGATCTTTACATGCTCATTTTTTTCTTAATCTATCTCTGTAGATCTTATGTCCTGATCATTCTCAAGCTCCTGAATCACTAAGGCACAAAGAAGGTGGTTTGTTTTCCTTTTTTCTTCACTTTCTTCACTCTTTCCCCGTTTCAGTCAAAGGCAACTGGCAGGGATGATTTGGCATCTGGAGCAGAAGGGCACCATTCCCTTTCCACCTTTCTTAGGAAAGCAGATGGTCCAGGAGCAGTGCCAGGCAAGGGCCAAGGTGAGAAATTCCCCCTGGGCAGGTTTATTACAAGATCACTCTGAGGCAGCTCTGGCTTTGCTGCTCTCAAGGGCCAGAGCTTTAGGTGGCAGAAGGAAGTGCAATAAATTCCCTGAACCCTTGGAATTGTACCAGCTAAAATTGTCCTTGAAATTGCTCCCAGCTAAGAAGCAGTGCCCGTTCCCAGCCAGTAAATCCCAGGAGATGCAGCTGCACAATCCGACTGGAAGGGCCCAGCAGTGCCAGGCCAGCAGAGCCCGTGGTGCCAGTGGGACACGAGCATCTTCCCCTCTGTAAGTGCAGAACTGTCCCTTCACAGGGGTATTCCTCCCCCCAGGCTCCAGAGATGGAGTCACATGCCATGTTTCCACCACTCTTCTGCAACAAATCGTGGTGATAAGGAGGTGTCGGGGCTGAGAAACAATAGACCCGTCACTTTATTTATACTAAGCTGCAAATTTGTCAGATTCTTGGGAAAGTGTAAGTGATGTTGACTCTTTTAGCCTGTACCAGAGCCTACCGTACTGTCCCTGCATCTGTTTTACACTTTTAAGGGAAAGTTATCTTCCCTGGAAGTGATAAGGGTCTTTGAAAGAATCACTCCAACACTTCATGGGAATGAACACCCAAGACTTTATCACACACCAACTAAGCCAAATTTCACCCATTTTCACACATGCTCTTCTGCGCTTCCCATAATTTATTTACCTATTTATTGACTGCCTGCCTTTGTAATATAATGTAGAATACAGAATGTTTTATTTTTTGTGCGTGAGTGTAATCCCACTCGGATAAAACTGATCCTACTCTACATGGAATCTCTCTGTTGAGTTGTGTGGCACAGAGAGTGAGGCTGCTCACTTTTTTACCTCCCCTGGATACTCGTAAATTCTACTTGAAATCCCCCTTGCTTGCAGAGCTGCTCCCTCACTGCAGTGATTTCAGTGGAGTTCTGGAGTATGGTCTCATCCAATTTACAGCTCCTCTTGCGGGGCTATCACAGCTCTAAGTGCTCAGCTGTGTCGTTTATTGTAGAGTTCTGCAGTCTCCAGATAGTGGCCCGCACGCTGGGCTGTGATATTGCTTTATTGCTCACCCTGTGGGTGAGTGACAGCCCTGACAGACCTTGGCCACTCTGCAATGGGAGCCCGTGGCTCATGGCACGCTGGAGGAATTCGGGAGAGGTGTGACATTTGCTCTGCTGACATCGGCTGCAGCAGCCAACGGCTGAAGTGTGACCACACAGGCCCTTTCAAAACTATCCACGATTCTTATGAAGCCATTTGCCAAGACAAGCCATTCACCTTGTTAGGAGTGATAATCCAGCATTAGGGAGATAATCCGACATTTGCTTTTATCATCTCATTTCTGCGGGCGCTGCCGTGGCAGAGATGTGCCCTCCCTGCTTTCCCCGTCCTTCCCTGACTGCACCAACGGCTCTCAGCAGGCTGCAGGGAAAGCTGTGCCTCAAAACCAATAAAAAACCCCCTGCAATCCCCACAAAAATGTGAAGTGTCACTAAATTCTCACGGGAGCACATGGCAGGGCAGAGCAGGGCCTGCACACTGTGTCTGTCGGAGATTCACTCTGTCCTCGGCTGGCAGAGATTTGCTGGAGCACAGCAGAGTCTGAGGAGCGTTCAGGTACACAGCAAACACAGGCCACGTGTCATTTGATCAGCTGCACGGGTGAACTTCTACAAGATCAGTGAAATTGTCAATAAATACCAACGGTGGTCCTTCAGAATTAGGGGGCAGGCAGCCTGTTGATGTAACTTCTCTTCCTAAAGAAATGAGGACTGTCCTGCTGATGGAGGAGGATTTCAGCCTGAGATTGAGGTGAAGGAGTAAAGCTGTGTCTCTGTGCTGTTCTGGGAGAAAACTGAGCATCTCTTGAATCCTTCAGCTGCACCTGAGATCAGAACTGCTGGGAGTGGTGTTTCATTTATCAGGGGTGTCTGTCAGGACTCCACAGCTGCTTCATGAGCAAAATCCTCCCTTTGCCCTTTTCAACATAACTCTGAAAAGGCATTTCTTGGATGTTCATGCAGTTCCATGACAGAGATCAGAGTAAAAAAACAGGAGGGCAGTTATTTCCTAAGGAGCTTTCCCCAAGCAGCAAATCAAGGCTGTTTCTGCAAGTTCAGAGGTGCTTGGCTTTAAAGCCCCTGTCCAAGTAGACACAACACACAAATAACAGGGTGAGGGTGTGACAAGAGCCAGGGCTCCCAAGCTGGCAGTCCCAGGAATCCCTGAAAAAAATGTTCCACTGCATGTTTTCATTTTCTTTGTTTCTATGTTCCTTCCACCCATCCATCCATCCACATTAGTACTGTGACTTCTGTTTCTAAAAGATTTTATTTGTCACATTAAATTTTGGTGTGCATTGATTCTCCTTTCATTTCTGATCTATTTTATCTCAGCATATTAGCAGATGTTCGACTTTAATCTTCAATTCAATCTTAATTTTAGAAAGCTTTGGGAAAATATGGCTTCATGGTGGGAGTATCCATCCATCCACCCATCCATCCATCTCTGAATTATTGTTAGCCACTGAAGCAACCCTGTCTTGCCAAAATCATCAGCATCAGTAGGATTTTTGCTGTCATCTCTTTCTAGCTGAACATGGATAAAAATGGTGAGCAGCTGTGCAGCCCCTTTTTTGCTGGATGCTGTATAAAATTCCAGGCAGTGCTTTCAGGCAAAGGGGTGGGAGAAAAACAAATAATCCCAGAGAGGAAGAGGCTGGAGAGCAGCTCAGTGAGGGAGCTGAGGGAAGAGCTTTGGTCTTGGATTGCTGCTCTTAAATCCACACACACACACACAGAGCCTCCAGAAGAGCTTGGACCTGGACACATCCTCCTCTGTGCTGGGGCCGGGCAGGAACGGTGACAGCCGTGTCTCCTGGGCCACCTGGACACATCCTCCTCTGTGCTGGGGCCGGGCAGGAACGGTGACAGCCGTGTCTCCTGGGCCACCTGAACACATCCTCCTCTGTGCTGGGGCTGGGCAGGAACGGTGACAGCCGTGTCTCCTGGGCCACCTGGACACATCCTCCTCTGTGCTGGGGCTGGGCAGGAACGGTGACAGCCGTGTCTCCTGGGCCACCTGGACACATCCTCTGTGCTGGGGCTGGGCAGGAACGGTGACAGCCGTGTCTCCTGGGCCACCTGAACACATCCTCCTCTTCTCTGCTGGGGCTGGGCAGGAACGGTGACAGCCGTGTCTCCTGGGCCACCTGGACACATCCTCCTCCTCTGTGCTGGGGCTGGGCAGGAACGGTGACAGCCGTGTCTCCTGGGCCACCTGAACACATCCTCCTCTTCTCTGCTGGGGCTGGGCAGGAACAGTGACAGCCGTGTCTCCTGGGCCAACACTCAGCACCCAGGGCAGATTTCACCAAGCACTTGGAGGGCTGAGGTTCCCTCAGGGGATCCCCATCTCGGAGCTCTCTGCACGTGGGCTACAATTCCTCAAATCGATTTTTCCCCAGAGCCTGCCTGGGTGGGACCCCGGCTCCAGGCTCACTCTGCAGTGCAGCTGATGGAGGAGACACATTCCCACCTTCTGGAGGGTCTGACAGCTCAGGGTGGTTCTCCTGGCCCTGCCCTGCTCTGGGCTCTTTGGGGTGCTCTGAGAGCCTGCTCAGCCAGGAGAGCAGGGCACCCCTCTCCCTGGCTCTGCCCAGCCCATCTCGGGGTGCCCAAATGCCAATCTTGGGGGGAAAATCGCATTCCTCGATGTTGTGGACACATCTCTTTCCACACCTCTGTGCCCTGCCAGGTGAGCAGCACCCTCTAAAGGCGTGAGGTGAACCTCCCCAAAACCGAGCTCACTCTGGAAAAAACATCCAAAGCAGTAGCCAGAACCTATCCCAAATTTCTCCTCCCCAAAGCTGCTGCACTGCCCTTCTGAGACTGCTCAGAGAGCAAAGCGATCCAGAGCCTGCAGCCGTGCAGAATTACCAAAGGATTTGGTAATTCGGAATTACCAAAGGATTTGATTACCAAAAGGTGATTTTTGACAGCCCCAGGCAGGTTGGTGCCTGGGTTACCCACAGCACGATGGCAGAGCTGAGTTTAGGATTTTCTGTGACATAACATTGAACCAAAGCCCTGCAAAATCTACTGGGATTTTAGAGAGGGGGGAAAAACTAAAAAAAAAAAAAAAAAAAAAGGCACTTGAACATCTGCTTCAAACATTTGAAAAACTACAGTCCAGTGTTAATTTAAACTTCCTTACAACCCAGTTCAACATTTGGAGTGCAAACACTGTTAATAGGATGGGAACCGGGGTGGTGGTGGCCTGCTTACTATATTGGGAAACAAAACCAGAACAAAACCAGCCTGAGATAGAGCTTTTGTTTATGTTGCTGACCCATCTGTCTTCATTAATGCATTATTTACAGGAAAAGTTAAAAAATTAGCTTCTGCTCCCTCTTCAAGTGCAGCAGCAACAAATAAAGGCTGAATGCTTCATTTGCCCTGGACTAAAAATGGAAATTCTTATCAGCACCCCTTGAAGAAGGGGTTTATGATGTGGAGAGGATTGTTGTTGGGTATTAGTGCCTCTGGCCACAGCTGGGTGTTTCCAGGCAGGGCAGCCAGGGAGGTGCTGTGTCACAGAAAGCACAAAACATCCCCCTCACCTTACCCAAACTCCTGCTTTGTGGCTAAAAGCAGAAATGCTGCGGTGCTTGCCCTGTACTCACCCTGCAGGATCCTGGTGTGATTCTCCTGGGTGTCGGAAGGGTTGGGGTGAGCCCTGGCGTGGCCCAGGCATCACCCAGGTGTCTCTGGCCCTGAGGAGATGTTCAGTGCAAGTCTGTTCCCAGCACAATCTGATCCACCTCCTGCTCAGCATTCCCCGGGCTTAGCAGGACCTTTATTGTATTTTTGAAGTAAAGACAGGCAATAGGAGGGATAAAAGCAATCAAAAAGGCTGCAATAAAGGAAATTGTAGGAGAGGAATGGATTTCCGTGGCACAGAGCAATGCTTCCTGAGCAGGAGGGTGTTGGCTTGTTCCCTATCTCCCAGTATTTTGTTTTCTGTGATGACCAACAGAGACAACACGCCGTGTTTTAGTGTAGCTGGGCAGCTGGGGCAGCATTTATTCAATATTAACATTAAGGAGCATTCAAAATTAGCATTACGAGGAAGTTGAAGGGATGAGGGCTGAGGGATGCTCCCTGCAGCTCCCCAGACAATGTCCTTCAGCTCTGTGTGACTGAGCCTGTCCAGGCTGGCAGCTTCACAAGGTGTTGAAAATGTACGTGTCGAGTTAAGTGAGAAGGTTTAGACACAGGGTGGTCTCTGCAATCAGGTACAGTAGCTGGCTAGCAACAGCAGCTAAACAACAGCCCAGCCTGCCAGGGAGCTCAGGTTTATGTTGGCTTTGCTGTAGCAACTCCTTATCTGCCAGAGATTAGAGCAGCTCCCATCAGTTGTTGTGGGATTTGGTGGAATCCGTTTCCTGAGCTGTCACCAGGGCTGGCCGGGCACGCTGGGGATGTGAAGCTTTGGGGAGCAGAGCTGCAGCTCTGACCCAGCTCTGCCTGCTTTTAGCAGGGCCAGGTTTTGTGAAAATTTATCTTAGAATGAGTTGGATTAAATAACTGTGCTCTTGAAATTTATACCATTTTGTAAAATGGAGGTAAAAATTACGTAGATAAAATGAGTTTAGGTTAGCTATTGGGAAGGAGTTGTTCCCTGTGAGGATGGGAAACCCTGGCACAGGGTGCCCAGAGCAGCTGTGGATCTCTGGAAGAGTCCAAGGCCAGGCTGGACAGGGCTTGGAGCAGCCTGGGACAGGGGAAGGTGTCCCTGGCATGGCTGGGGTGGCACTGGGTGGGCTCTGAGTCCCTCCTGTTGATCCACAGGAACGTGAGCCCACGCTCCCTGGAGACCCACGGGCTGATGCAGAGGCTGAAAGGGGTTGAAATTATTCCATTTTGACTTTCAGCTGCTGAAACAGTCACAAACCAGCAACACCATGCAAATGCAGCCTGCAATCCTAAATATTCCCTGGAGCTTTGCATCCATTTTTACGTTGTTCTGGCAGGGAAAGCAGCTGCTTCCACCCACGGTGGCTGAGCTCCCTCCTTTTCCCCAGGGCTTTCTTGTTCTCTGCCCGTCAACAATTTACACCAGCTGCAAATTTGGCCCAATAATATTGATTGTGTGTCCTGTGCCTCCTCTGCGGGCCCTAATTAGTGCCTTGGAGATAATGAGCAGGGAGTTGATGGCAGGGGAGCGGGGCTGCCCCTCGCCAGCCCCGACAGTGCTCAGGGCACGGCACTAATGAGCTCCAGGGTTTGGGGCTCAGCGAGCTCCCAGGGCTGCATTGACCCTGCTCTGTCACCCCTGGGCAGAGCTGCCTCAGCCTGGCCTTGCCCACAGCAGCTCCCGAGGGGCTGGAAGCCCCTGGGACACCCTAAAACCTCTGGGAATGAGGAACTGCAGCTCTCTGCTCTCCTGCAATACCCGTCCTGCTCCTGCAGCATCCCTCCCAGGGGGTGAAACCACTGTGAAACCCACGGGCACCCACGGTGCCAACGCTTCTGCCCAAACCTTCAGCCCAAAGTCACAAAAAGCCTGGTGATCAAGTTATTGTCACAAATATTTTGACTGTAACTGGGACTCGGGACCCCCAAGTCTGGCTCTGCTTTGTGTGTGCCCAGCAGGCATTTCCAAAGGCTCCATCACTTCTGTGCCTTTGGGAAAAGCAAAAATCTGCCCTCAATGGCCTGATCTTCACTGGCACAGACAGAAGGACCAGGGTGGTTTGAGCTGAGCTCTCAGGTGCAGACTGGGACAGATAAATGGACCAGTTTGGTTTGAGATCAGCACTCAGGTGCAGACTGGGACAGACAGAGGACATAAGGATGTGTAAACATCATTAAACGTGTTCCACGTCTCCTGCAAGCTGTAAATGTGATTTATCCCCGTTTCACGCTTTACAGAGCTTCCTTTACCCTGCAGAGGAGGATATAGCAAGGCAGCAACACGTCCCCAGTCCCCCAGTGGAAACATCCCTTCCCAGGGTGTGACAACACTCCAGTTTGCAGTGGACATTTTGACCTTTCACTCCTCAGCGCTGTCTGTAGCTGCTGTGTTGGGAACAACTGTCCTTGGGGTGCTTGGCTGACCTCCTGACTCCTTTTGGAAAGGCATTTCCATAGAGCTCTCAGCACTTCAAACCAGCACCAGACTTTCAGTGGCATCAGAAATGTGGATGCGTGTGAAGGGAACACTTGACAGCGCTCAAAACTCCATCCCTGGAGCTCCAGGAAGGGACACACAGGGTAAAGGTGTCGCTGAAAAGACTCAAAAGCCCCCGGTGGCCTTAGGGGTTGAGTGTGGATCTCACCCAGAGCACGTGGAGCTCCAGGGGAGCCTCTCGGGCTGGATGGCAGCCTGGGCCAGCCTTTATCAGGGAGACGAGGAAGGAAACGCGGCGGCACTGCCAGGGAAAGGAGAGATTTACCCCTCACATGCCCAGAACGCAGCTGCCAGACCAGCACTTATCCTCCTTTCGTTAGCCAGAGGTCGGAGCCTGGCCCCTGCCCCTGGCTGGGGGAAATCTCTCCCTGGGTGCTGAGATTACAGGAACCTGCCCTGTTCCCTGCCCCTTATCGGGACATTGTGTGAAGAGGGCTGAAATATCACTTCGTGTTTTTACGCGTGATAAAGCAAATTTTCACAAGCCGCACCGGCGGCTGCTGACGGGCCCTCGGCCACACAGGGGTGCAGGGGGACCTTAGGGACAGGGCTCTGTGTGAAAAGGGCTTTTTGTGAGGCTTCCTCCTCGTGAAGGGCTCAGGAGAAAGAAAACGGGGCATTTCCTGCTCTGTTCACCTTGCTGGATTCTCTGCTGTTTGTTCCCTAAAGCTGAGCACAGCCTGCAGTGGCAGCACCACCACTGCTCTGCCCCTCAGAACCCAAATCCCTGCCTCTGTGCTTGAAGCTATAAACCTAATTTGGTGAGAAACCCAGTCCTGCTCCTGGGAGTTTCCTGCTGGGAAGCTCCTGCAGGGGAAAGGGGGAACTCCTGCTGCCCTTGGTGGGGATCCTCCTGCAGGGAGATTTTGGATCTGGAGTGCTGGAGCACACCAGCACTCGGAGCCTGCTTGAACACCTCCCAGCTCCTGAACTGGCAGGCTGTGGGGCTGGAACAGATGTGGGTTTTCTCCAGAGAGGAGCTCACTTGGACAACTCTTAGCCCCTGCTACCCGGTGTGTTTATTTATCAGGACGCTTCTTTTCCCAGGTTATTCGTCCTGCTGGCCACTGTGGCTTCGTAGCTCCTGGTGCTGCAGCAAGGAAAACACAGGGGAACAGGGACAGGGGACTGCTGCCAGCCCTTGGGACACTTCTTCCCACCTGGGTGAACACTTGCTGGAACACCCAGTCTGGCGTGTTTTCTCCCCAAAACCAGCCTGGTCTGGGGGTCTCCTTCAGCTCCCACGTAAAGGAAGGGAGGATGCACTGCACCACGCTGGAATCCTGGGGAGAACATCGTGTCCTCCCTGCTCCTGGGGCCTGGACAAGGCCTCCTCAGCCACGGCTGGACGCTTCCCGCACGTCCACCGCGCCTCCCACAGCAACGTGCTCCTCTGGGCAGTGGCCAGGCTGAAAAAGGAAACTTCCTATCGTGCCAAAAACGCAATTTGATAAATATGAGGGGATAAGTCACAATAAGCGTGACTGGCTTGGGATCCAAACACAATAATGTGGGAAGGAAAGTTTTCTTTTCTTGCCTCTCGCGCCTACCAAACCCTTGGATACAACAGAGTGAATTCCTAAATGAATTTATTTAATGAATACCTGAGAAAAGCAGAACAGATTTTCTGCTCTAGCACAAAGAATGCAGTGAGGGGACTGAAAGAATGGCCTGGAAGGTGTCTTACTTTCATCTCACACTGCGTGTCTGAACAGTTTTGGATGCAACGGGATCTGTGGTTTAACAGCTCTAATTTGGAAAGCCATGTCACATTTACAGGGAGAGGAAAATCCTCAGCCTGATCTCAGGGTTATCACCTTGCTAAAGCTCATGTGTCCTCATGGTGCAGGAGGGTTAAGGGGTGAAAAATGTCTTTTTGGAGGTTTCCAAGCCCACAGAACAGGGCTGGAAAGGATCTTTTTTCTCTCTGCTTTTATACGGCAGGAGCAGCATCACCCTCTGCAGGGGATCCAGAGTCAATGCCCAAAACCTGCTGAGCTGAAAGGCCCCAAAACCCCCACCGTGAGTTTGTAATGTCCCTGCCCCAGGAACAGGGGATTCTCTGCTGCTCCCACCCCAAAAAGCTTCCTGGCCTGGCTGCAGAAGTGGAGGGAGGGAGGAGATGAGGGCTGGGCAGCGGGCAGTGTCGGGGATCTCGCGCCGTGGGGTCTCCAGCAGAACATGTGCAAGTGCAGAAAACCCAGAGCAGGCTCTGGGCTGAGCAGAGAGGACACCCAGCCCCTCAGGGATGAAAAGGGTGCAGTTTCACAGGTCTGGCACAAGCAGTTCATGGTTCTGTGTCTCTGGAAAAAGCTCATTTTAAAGAAAAGAAATCCTCATTCTCTTACAGTTCCCAATGGCAGCACCAGCTCAAGGTGCCCGTGGCTCTCCCCCCTCCAGGCTCTCAGGAAGCTCCAGCCCACCTGACCTCTGTTGGAAAGTCTCTGTCAGAGGTGACCTCTACAAACCCTGCAAAAGTTAATGGGGGGAATATCTCCAAAGAGTCCCTCAGATCCTGCAGCCGGGGTTGTTTTGCCTATCGCAGCGGAAGCGCAGGAATGCGCAGTTTATTTTAAATAACGTGCACTTGTCCTACTCGTGGGCATTTCTGAGCCTCAGCCAAGCCTTTGCACGTCATTACAGTCGGCTGTGAAGGAATTATTGGCCTCTTCACACTTTTGATCTTTGCAGAAAGGAGCGTGTGGCATTTCCAGCCCAGATGTTCGGATGCTGCTCCTGAACACAGAGAAGTTTCTCCCTAATGACTCCTGGGCCTCACACTCGCATTGGTGAGGAGCTTCTGCAGAGGTAAAAATTAAATAAATGCTAAACCAGCTCTGTCAAAGCCATCTGAAGTCACAGGAAAGACTCGTGAGCGGCAGCTGTGCACTGGTGGCAGACACTTCAGAGCCTCTGAGTGTGAGTGGGGGGATCCATGGATGTTTTGCCTGTGGGTATCTCCAGCAGGGAGACAGGCAGCTGGAGGAGGGACACCTCTGGCTCCTTCTCCTGAAGGCACCGTGGGTCCAGAGCCCAAACGTCTGAGTGCAACCCTGCCTGAGCAGCAGGAAGTGTTACCTGTCCTCCAGGTAACCTGAGCAGCTGAAAGAAGAGTTGAAACAAACACACCCAAAAAAGCTAAAGGATATTTCTGATATTTCCTGGTCCAGAGCATGAACCAGCCCCTAGGCTCTGCTCTCCTTCCTCCCCCTGGCCTGTGGGCAGGAGCAGGACCCTGGACAATCCAAGTGCCAGGCTCTGAACCAGCAGTTCCTGGGCACTCCTGCAGCTGCATTCGGTGTCTGTGAAAAGCTGGGTGTCTCCTCCTAGTTGGTTTTGGCACCAGTTGGACTCGTGGCTTTAGTTAAGTTCTGTATCTCCTCCTCGAGCATCCTGATTTTCTTCTCCAGCTCCTCCCGTGAGCGCTCCGCGTTCATCAGCCTCAGCTCCAGCTCCCCACTCCTCTTCTTCTCCTGCTCCAGCTCCTGGTTCAGCCTCACCACTTTGGCCCACACGTCATAGTTTTCCTTCTGGAGGCTGCAAAGGGAAGCAGAGCATGGAAGGATTGGATTGGATTGGATTGGATTGGATTGGATTGGATTGGATTGGATTGGATTGGATTGGATTGGATTGGATTGGAAAAGGGCTGGGAAATCATTTGGCTCTCAGGGAGTCTGGCCTCAGACTCCCTCAGCACCAAAACAAACCAGAGGTGCTGCCCTGAGCCCTTCAGTTCAGATCTATTGATCCAATAGATCAATAAATGTGATATGTGTGTATTGATAATGGGATAATAATAATAATCATCATCATAATGACAATAGTGGGGCTGATGGTTACAACCAATGGTCTAATACTGCTGCTGGTGAATTCTGGAGAGTCTGATGGTCCAATGGCCTGCTAATAACAGGAATTATGACAGGAATTATGCAAAGGCCTGCAGGAACATTGCAGTGCCACTGAATGATGTGTAAGAGCTATGGAGCACTGATGCTGGAATAATACATCCCCCACAAGCTGTGCAGTGCAGCAGATTGGTTTTCAGACAGCCTGCTTGATGCTGTATTTTCTCATTAATCACTGCCTGATGCTGTATTTTCTCATTAATCACTGCCCAATGCTGTATTTTCTCATTAATCACTGCCCGATGCTGTATTTTCTCACTCATCACTGCAATGACACCCTGCAGAACCCTGCTGGTGAATGCAGCGTGCAGCGTTTGCTGCCACACACGAGCTGCCTCTGCAGTTACCTTTCAATCTGCCCCTCGTAGTCATTCCTCTGCGCCCCCAAATCCTTCTCCAGCTTGTGGACCACACCTTCCAGGAACTCCCTGCTGTCCTGCTCGGCTCTGGGGTCCTCGGCAGGGCTGCTGGTGGCACTGGCAGCTTCCCTTGGCTCGTGGCAGGGGCTGAAGCAGGGCAGGAATTCCTTCTCGGAGATGCTGCTGGCAGGGCTGGGGCTGGAGCCGCCCTCGCCGCTCTCCGTGGCCCTGTGGAGGTCCAGCAGCTTGAAGAGGTCGTGGGACAAGGTTCTCTTGTGTCCCTCACCCGCCGCGGGCCGCGGGCTGCTCTTCCACAGGTCGCTGGCCAGGACGTCGCTCCTGTCCCTGCTGCCCTTCTCCCCCGGGGCTGCCAGGAGGGATTTCCTCGTGGGCAAGGTCTGGGTTCTTTTCCTGGCCTGTGTTTTCCACGCTCCCAGCGTGTCCGTGGGCTCCGTGTCCTCCCCGGGGACGCTCAAGGGGGCAGCTGGGCCAGGGGTGCTGCTGGAATTGGGGTGATCCCTCTGGAAAACAGAGCCCTGGAGCAGACAGGGCACAGCCACTGCTTTACAAAGGGGAATGGCCAAGCTTTTCCATTAAAAACTCACTTTGAATTGCACCACATTCATCATTTTTGCAGGGTCCCTTTGGAGAAAAGCCTTTAATCCTCAATGTTTTCCCCCCAGCAGCCTGAGCTGGAACAGTTTCATGTGCTCAGCTGTTTGGCTTTGGGAGTTTGCACGGTCCCCAGAACAGCAGATTTTCCACAGGAAAGTGGAAAGTTTATCTACATCATTTTCCTGATGTAAATATTCCAGGGGTGACAGACACAGCTTTTGAACCTATAAATAGCAAGTGCTTCCAGGGCTCGCTGACCTGTCAGAGCCTGCCACAATTAACCACACGTTTAATGAATTAATTTATTTATTCATTTATCCCCTGGGGAATAAATCCAGCCTTACCAGCTGCCTTTGCGTGGAGCCTCTGGGGTCCTCTGCAGCCCCCCAGCCCACGGAGCTGCGAGGGACCGGAGCTTTCTTCTCGTTTTGGGGGGCAGGTGGGGAGGGAGGCGCATCCTTGGAGGGGGGAAAGAGCTCCTGGTGGTGGCTGATCATCACGGTCATCACCTTCTGCACCTGGGGCGTGCCTGGAGGAGCAGAGGGTCAGGGGCAGCGCCGGGGATCCCCCAGCCCCAGGGATCACCCCAGCCCCGGGGATCCCCCAGCCCCACGGATCCCCCCAGCCCCGGGGATGCCCCAGGGATCCCCCAGCCCCGGGGATCCCCCAGCCCCAGGGATCCCCCAGCCCCAGGGATCCCCCAGCCCCACGGATCCCCCCAGCCCCATGGATCCCCCCAGCCCCGGGGATCCCCCAGCCCCGGGGATGCCCCAGGGATCCCCCAGCCCCACGGATCCCCCAGCCCCGGGGATCCCCCCAGCCCCGGGGATCCCCCAGCCCCACGGATCCCCCAGCCCCGGGGATCCCCCAGCCCCGGGGATCCCCCCGGCCCCAGCTCGGGATCCCCCCAGCCCCGGGGATCCCCCAGCCCCACGGATCCCCCAGCCCCGGGGATCCCCCAGCCCCGGGGATCCCCCCGGCCCCAGCTCGGGATCCCCCCAGCCCGGGGATCCCCCCAGCCCCGGGGATCCCCCAGCTCCGGGGATCCCCCCAGCTCGGGATCCCCCCAGCCCCGGGGATCCCCCCAGCTCGGGATCCCCCAGCCCCGGGGATCCCCCAGCCCCAGGGATCCCCCCAGCCCCGGCCTTTTCTGCCGTCTGAAACAGAGACGGAGCAGAAAAACAAGGAGCGGGACCATAGAGCCAAAATAATATAAAATGGCTTTGTGGAAAATCCTCAAAACCTGACAGAAGGCTCACATCTCTGTGCAAACCTCAGGATAAAAAAATACTTATTTAAAAATACCGTAAAATAAGACAAACGTTGTTGAAAAGAAATTAAACTAGGAACAAGTTTCAAAAAAATAGCCTTACAAATAAGACTGAACACTTTTTAAAAACTAGAGCTATAAACAATACGTTATAATAAGACCCACAAAAAGTAATTTTAAATTATTAACTTTAAAACATTTACAACATAGTGTAACTAAAACTAATAAACCAAAATACACTTATTGCCAGTAAAAAATAATGAACTTCTAATTGTAATAATGCAAATTATAACATCTATATTATTTCACCCTTCACGTAAGACTAAAAATAGAATAAAAAGTTTTCAAACAACTCTCAGTAAGATATATATAATCCAACATAAAAGTAAAGGAGTTCCCACATCTCTCTGAGCTTCCTCTGCTCCCCCAAAAGGCTTTTACAGCCTCCTGCTCTGAGCAGCACAGAGATGAGCTCAGCCACCCCTGAATCTGCTGAGCTCCACCAGGGGAGTTTTTGTCACTCTGTCACTTCCTGAGCGGCTTTTGTCACCACAGACACATTTAGAGCCCAGCAAACAGGGCTGTAAATGTGCCCAGGCACATTTCTGCCTTTCCTTCAGCAGAAAATCTTCCATCCTGAGCCCGTGGCTGCAGTGGGGGTCTCCAGGCCAGGCGTTCCCGTGGGAATTTCTCCTTTTACCTCTCATGATAACCGCAGGGTCCTCGATTCTGGGCCGGATCAGGTTCACCCCCATCACCGTGGCCAGGTTGTCCACACTCATCTTGTTAACACTGGAGTTCAGCTGGATGTCATAGAGAAACCTGCCAGAATTCCACAGCGGCTATTTCACATTTCAGAGGTGGGAGATGGCAGAAAGTCCTGCTGGAAAAGCCCTGATGCATCCTCCCAGCTCTTCCTCTCAGCACAGGGACAGAATAAAAAGCACCACCTGAGGAGCTGCTCCCCTGAGGAACAGCTCAGAAGGGAAGGGAATCCTCCCACCAAATCTCCACCCAGGCTGGGCGAAACCTTCAGGTTTTGGTGCACAAGGCTTTTGTCCAGGAAAGCTACACCTGATTTTAATTAATCCCCAGGTTTTATTTCCCAGGGTGATTAATGAGCGAGTTTGAGGGTGGTGATTGATGCTCAGACATTCCCAGGGGGTTTATCCCTGAAATTCTCCTCTACAGAAATCAGGACCTGGTGGCTCGAAGGGAAGCAAAGCACAGCTTAAGGAGGCTCTGCCCAGAGGGGTCATCCCTGGGGTGGCATTTCTGCTCCCCACCACCAAACCTGAGCTGCCCAGGCCTCGCGCAGGGCACTGACCTGCAGATGTAGCTGAGGAGGTTGTAGTTGTCTCTGGGCAGGAGGGACAGCTGCTTCAGGAGCTCCTGGTGGCCCTGAGTGGTAAAAAACAGCTCCAGGAGGGTTCACAGGCCCCAAGAACTGCTCCTGGTCACTCCAGCAGTGCCTGGGTGGGGTCTCCTCCTGGACACCCCACCAGCCCCAGGGCAGAGGGGTGTCCCCAGCCCTGGGAGAGCTCCAAACACGCCTGGTGGCACTTGGGGACAGGGCTGGGTGGTGACCCTGGGGGTGCTGGTTGATGATCTCGGGGATCTTTTCCAAACTCAGCCATTCCACGACTCTGGCCCTCCTGGCATTTGCTCCCCCTGGGGCTCCATCTCTCCCTGGAATGTTCTGCAGGGCTCAGCAAGGAGGGGCAGCCCCAGCAGGAGCAGGGTCCCCTCCAGCCCAGCCCAGCCCGTGTGAGATGAGCTCTGGGAAGAGCTGATCCTGCCTCATCTCCTGTAGCGTCTTGTGGACATTGAGGACATTTTCAACCCCAAAGAGAAGCAAAAATTTAAGCTTGAAAATTCACAAACCCACGTGGCCAAGTTGGGAAACCCCACTGGCTTTGGGGGGCGAGTTTCTCTTTTTCATTTTCTCCCTTTTTCTCTCCCCAGATTCCAAAGCTCCATGGCTGATGCTGCTGTGTGCCCTCGCCCTCTCCAGCTCAGGGCACGCCCTGGCACTAAAACCGATTTCAAGGCTGGCAGGAGGGAAACAAAAGCACCCGTACCTTTGTCTCGTCAGCCTCCAGAGCCTGCCCGCAGCGCAGGAAATCCTCGTACTGCAGCCAGGGCACCACGGGCTCCGGCAGCTCCCGCAGGTACAGCTTGAGCAGGGAGGCCACGGTGTGCACGTCGGTGTCCCTGCGGGCACGGCACGCTCAGGGGCAGCGGGGCCGGGGCTGTGCCCGAGCTCTGCCCGGGCACAGGGAGCTGGGCACAGCGGGCCGGGGGCACCCACAGCCAGGGCATCAACCAAAGGCTTCCCCAGGGTGGCAGGAGGGTGGCAGGTGCCACGGTGCACAGCGGGGCTGGCAGGGATTCACTGCCAGGGCCCCCAGAGCCGAGCTTTGAGCAGCACAGAGCCCCAGGCTCAGCTTTACCCGGCTGCCCTTCCCTGGGATGTGCTGGAGCCTGGCAGGCAGCGCCTGCTCTGGCTGCTCCATCGCCCTGGCACGGCTTGGGCACAGCTTGGGCACAGCTTTGGGTACAGATTTGGGCACGGCTTGGGCACAGCTTGGGCACAGCTCTGGGTACAGATTTGGGTACAGATTTGGGCACGGCTTGGGCACAGCTTGGGCACAGCTCTGGGTACAGATTTGGGTACAGATTTGGGCACGGCTTTGGGTACAGATTTGGGTACAGATTTGGGTACAGATTTGGGCACGGCTTGGGCACAGCTTGGGCACAGCTCTGGGTACAGATTTGGGTACAGATTTGGGCACGGCTTTGGGTACAGATTTGGGTACAGATTTGGGCACGGCTTGGGCACAGCTTGGGCACAGCTTTGGGTACAGATTTGGGCATGGCTTTGGGTACAGATTTGGGTACAGATTTGGGCATGGCTTTGGGTACAGATTTGGCACAGCTCTGGGCATAGATTTGGGCACAGCTGGATCCCCTCTCCTCCTGAAACCCTTCTGGAAGGTTCTGCTGGATCCCCTCTCCTCCTCAAGCCCTTCTGGAAGGTTCTGCTGGATCCCCTCTCCTCCTCAAGCCCTTCTGGAAGGTTCTGCTGGATCCCCTCTCCTCCTCAAGCCCTTCTGGAAGGTTCTGCTGGATGCCCTCTCCTCCTCAAGCCCTTCTGGAAGGTTCTGCTGGATCCCCTCTCCTCCTCAAGCCCTTCTGGAAGGTTCTGCTGGATGCCCTCTCCTCCTCAAGCCCTTCTGGAAGGTTCTGCTGGATGCCCTCTCCTCCTCAAGCCCTTCTGGAAGGTTCTGCTGGATGCGCTCTCCCCCAGGAGCCCGGCTGGAGGGTTCTGGTTCCTGCAGGGCTCAGGGTGGCCTGGCTGTTCCTGCCCGAGCTGGGGCAGGGCAGCATTACCTGTGGAAGGAAGGTCTCTCCCCGGCGTCGAAGGCGTCGCGCAGCCGCCGCACCAGGTTGTCCTGGCCGGGCAGGCGGAAGATCCCCTCCTCGGCCACGCCGTGCTCCCGGATGAACTCGGCGCTCTTCTGCACCACAGCGGGCACCAGCTGCTGCCCCAGTTTCTGCTCGTGGGCCATGGTGTGTGCCAGGCACTGCCCGAACACCGCTGGGGACGGCACCGGGGCGCAGCTCAGCTCGAGGTTTGGCTTTTTGTGCTTCCCTCGCTCTGTGCTGCGTGGCTGTGAGACCCTGAACTCCGTGTAAAGCGTCGGCGAGCTCCGCTCACGGCTCAGCCACACGAAACCCTCCCCGTCCAGCCCAGGAGCAAGGACAGCACTGCAGCTTTGGCCCAAGAAGGGCAAACAGAGACCTGAGGAGTCAGGCAGAGCTCAGAGGGCCTGAAGGGGCTCCAGGAGAGCCGGAGAGGGGCTGGGGACAAGCGCGGGACACAGGGAATGGCTTTGGGCTGAAGGAGGAGAGATTTGGATGGGATATTGGGAAGGAATTCCCAGCTGGGAGGGTGGGGAGGCCCTGGCCCAGGTCCATGGCTGGGTGACCCAGGCAGGCTGGAGAAAAAATTGAGGGCAGAAAGGATGGAATTCACAGAACTCACAGAAAGGATGAGCTGGGCAAGAAAAGGCAGGGGAAAAGCCAAGTGAGGAGTTTGGCAGGTGGAAAACAACAGTTTTTCAAGGCTTTATCCCCGAAAGGAAGTTTTCCTCAAGAACATTTTCAGAAAGGAAGCTGAAGAAGAAGATGAAGCCAGGCCAGAAATGCTCATCCATGCTCTCCTCAGCACTGCCCCTGTCTGGAAGGGCCAAATGGGGGAAAATCCCCATTTTCCGGGGATTTCTGAGCCAGACCCTCGGCCAGGATCGCTGCAGGGCACAGCCCAGTGCAGGCACAGCCCTTGTCCCTGTCCCTGTCCCTGTCCCTGTCCCTGCCCCTGTCCCTGTCCCTGTCCCTGTCCCCTCTCACCTCCCGAGGCCAAGCCCAGCGCCCTCCGGATGGATTTCACCCACTCCTCCATCTCAGCCTGGGAGCTGGCCATGAGCACGCAGGGGTCCTGCCCGGCCCGGGGCTGCTCGCCTGCCACCCCTGCAAAAACATTCACAGGGCAGAAAAAACCTCATTTACAGGGCAGAAAAACACCTTTACAGAGCAGAAAAATCCACATTTATAGGGCAGAAAAAAAAATATTTACAGAGCAGAAAAAACTCATTTACAGGGCAGAAAAAAATTCATTTACAGGGCAGAAAAAAATCCACATTTAAAAAGCAGAAAAGACTCATTTAAAGAGCAGCAAAGACTCGTTCTGGTTGGTTTTTTGTTCAATTGTCCTGACCTGGAATTTCCCCGTTAAACCTGCAGGGGAAGAGGAGTTTGGACATTTCCCACTTTGAGGGAAGGAACAGAAACTGCTGCAGCTGCAGCTTGGCAGATAATTCTGGTTTGGGGCAAATTTGGGAGAAAACTTTTGGAGACACTGCGGGCAGGTGCGAGCTGCCAGTGCTTTTTTGGGTGCCAGAGAACCACAGCAGAAAAACGTCTCCATACCATGAACAAAAAGGATTTCTCTCCCTGAGAAGGCTGAAAAAAGACCACTCCAAAGGTAATCAGCTGACTGAAATTTTGAGTTTTCTTTCTTTACATTGTCATTGAGGGAAAAAAAAAAAAAGTGGGGGGAGGAGAAGTATTCTGAAATTTTTGTTTCAGATTATTAATTCTGATAATTATAGTATTATTATAGTATTATATATTAATAGTAATTATATTATATAATTATTAATTCAGATTATTAATTCAATAATTCTGAAACTTTTGTTTCAGAATTCTTATTTCTGGGAAGGGAAGGGAAGGGAAGGGAAGGGAAGGGAAGGGAAGGGAAGGGAAGGGAAGGGAAGGGAAGGGAAGGGAAGGGAAGGGAAGGGAAGGGAAGGGAAGGGAAGGGAAGGGAAGGGAAGGGAAGGGAAGGGAAGGGAAGGGAAGGGAAGGGAAGGGAAGGGAAGGGAAGGGAGCTGCCCCGGGGATTTTGAATCCTCACCCGGGATGATTTCAAAGATGAATTTCCCTCCCTCCTCGGGGTTGGTGGCCAGCACATTGACGGAGCTCCCCTGGAGGGACACGCAGCCCTGGGACAGAGCAGAGCCCTGAGTGCCACCCCTGCCAGGCCGGCCTGGCACCCAGGGGTGCCCTGCCCTCCCACACCTGCCAGGAGATCATTTATACACATATATGGACAGATACACTTGTGTGTATATGTAATATAGAGATATACCCATGTGTATATATATAAATATACAGATATACTTGTGTATACATAGAAATATATAGATATATTCGTGTATATTTATACATATATTTGTGTGTATATATTTACAGATATATTCATGTATATATATACAGAAATACACAGATATACTCGAGTATATATATAAATATACAGATATACTCGTGTATATATATATTTATATATAGAGAGATATACTCGTGTAGATACATGTATTTACAGACATACTCGTGTGTACATGTACATATGAAAGCCCACCCAGTGCCACCCCTGCCGTGGCAGGGACCTCCCCCGTCCCGAGCTGCTCCGAGCCCCAAAGTCCAGCCTGGCCTTGGGCAGTGCCAGGGACCCGCGGGCAGCGCCGGCTGAGAGGGGAACTCCCTCCCAGTTCCTCCCAGTCCCTCCCAGTCCCCTCCCGACCCTCCTCGATTCCCTCCTGACCCTCCTCGATTCCCTCCTGACCCTCCCCAGTTCCTCCCAGTCCCTCCCAGTCCCCTCCCGACCCTCCTCAATTCCCTCCTGACCTTCCTCGATTCCCTCCCAGTGCCTCCCAGTCCCTCCCAGTCCCTCCCAGTCCCATCCCAGTCCCATCCCAGTTCCTCCCAGTCCCCTCCCGACCTTCCTCAATTCCCTCCCGACCCTCCTCAATTCCCTCCCAGTGCCTCCCAGTCCCTCCCAGTCCCATCCCAGTCCCTCCCAGTCCCCTCCTGACCCTCCTCGATTCCCTCCTGACCCTCCCAGTCCCTCCCAGTCCCTCCCAGTCCCATCCCAGTCCCATCCCAGTCCCTCCCAGTCCCTCCCAGTCCCCTCCTGACCCTCCTCAATTCCCTCCCAGTCCCTCCCAGTCCCATCCCAGTCCCCTCCCAGTCCCTCCCAGTCCCTCCCAGTCCCCTCCTGACCCTCCTCAATTCCCTCCCAGTCCCTCCCAGTCCCATCCCAGTCCCCTCCCAGTCCCTCCCAGTCCCTCCCAGTCCCCTCCTGACCCTCCTCAATTCCCTCCCAGTCCCTCCCAGTCCCATCCCAGTCCCCTCCCAGTCCCTCCCAGTCCCTCCCAGTCCCCTCCTGACCCTCCTCAATTCCCTCCCAGTCCCTCCCAGTGCCTCCCAGTCCCTCCCAGTGCCTCCCCGTGCCCCGGGGCTCTCCCGGGGACACCCCCAGCCCCGCAGCCCCAGCCCCGCGGGGTTTCGGGGCCGGGCCGGCCGCACCTGCGGCTTGGCGTCCTCCTCGTCCTTGTAGTAGAGCAGCTGCTGGCCGCGGAGCACGAAGAAGCGCAGCTGCCAGTTGCGGACCAGGGAGCGCTGCTTGCGCAGCCAGCCCAGCTTCAGCGGCCGCGGCGGCTCCGCGCCCGGCCCCGCGCTCTGCACGCTGCGGGAGCGGGCTGCGGGACACAGGGTGGGACACAGGGTGGGACAGGGCTGGGGACAGGGACAGGGCTGCGGGGACACAGGGTGGGACACAGGGTGGGACAGGGCTGGGGACAGGGACAGGGCTGCGGGGACACAGGGTGGGACACAGGGTGGGACAGGGCTGGGGCTGGGGATGGGACAGGGACAGGGATGGGGATGGGGACAGGGGATGGGGACAGGGATGGGGTCAGGGACAGGGACAGGGACAGGGACAGGGCTGGGGATGGGACAGGGATGGGACAGGGCTGGGGATGGGACAGGGATGGGACAGGGACAGGGACAGGGACAGGGACAGGGACAGGGCTGGGGACGGGGATGGGACAGGGACAGGGACAGGGGATGGGACAGGGATGGGACAGGGACAGGGACAGGGACAGGGCTGGGGACGGGGATGGGACAGGGACAGGGACAGGGGATGGGACAGGGATGGGACAGGGACAGGGACAGGGACAGGGCTGCGGGGACACAGGGTGGGACACAGGGTGGGACAGGGCTGGGGATGGGGATGGGACAGGGATGGGACAGGGATGGGACAGAGGGTGGGACAGGGCTGGGGACAGGGATGTGGACAGGGATGGGACAGGGATGGGACAGGGATGGGACAGAGGGTGGGACAGGGCTGGGGACAGGGATGGGACAGGGACAGGGACAGGGACAGGGGATGGGACAGGGATGGGACAGGGACAGGGACAGGGACAGGGCTGGGGATGGGACAGAGGGTGGGACAGGGCTGGGGACGGGGATGGGGACAGGGACAGGGCTGCGGGCGGGACACAGGGTGGGACAGGGCTGGGGACAGGGACGGGGACAGGGACAGGGACAGGGACAGGGACAGGGGATGGAACAGAGGGTGGGACAGGGCTGGGGACGGGGATGGGACAGGGACAGGGACAGGGGATGGGACAGGGATGGGACAGGGACAGGGACAGGGACAGGGACAGGGACAGGGCTGCGGGCGGGACACAGGGTGGGACAGGGCTGGGGACAGGGACGGGGACAGGGACAGGGACAGAGACAGGGACAGGGACAGGGACAGGGGATGGGACAGAGGGTGGGACAGGGCTGGGGACGGGACAGGGACAGGGACAGGGACAGGGACAGGGACAGGGACAGGGACAGGGGTGTGGGGACAGGGGGACACTGTATTGGGGACACTGGGTATGGAGACATGGGGCCACGGGTGTGTGGACACAGGGACAGGGGGACACTGTATGGAGACACTTGATATGGGGACAGGGGACACTCTGTGGGGACAGAGGGACACAGAGTGGGGACACAGGGACATGGGACAAGCTCTCGGCCCCGCTCTGCTGCGAGCCCTGGCCCCAGTTTGCAGAGGAAGTGGCTGCAGCGGCTGCCAGTGTGAGCTTCCTTTCTCCTGCGTGGGAGGAATTGCCCCGCCAGGGAGAACTAAATCATTTCTGGGGCTCTGTTGGGGTTTGTTGAATGGCACCGTGTGGGGTTTGCACCCTCCCCGGGGCAGCAGGACAGCAGAGTGACCCAAACGCTCTGGAGATCCCAGTTCAGCTCTGGGGTGGTGCCAGTGGGGCAGAACTGACACTTATGGGGCTGGAAATCTCCAAGGATGGAGGAACACCAGCACGGCTTTGGCACTGGGCAGGGCAGTGTCCCTGTCACCTGCTGCTGTGGCCTCGCTGGTGGCACGGCCCTGTGGCTCCCCAGGTCCCTCTGGGACAGCCAGTGCCCCACAGGGGTCACTCCTGGGGGGGATTTTTGCCTCTGCAGCCCCCAGGGCCAGCCCAGCTGGGCAGAGTTTGCTGTGGTGGCTGCAAGGCAGAAATGAAGCCGTGGCCGGGGTCTGCCCTGGCATTTCCTGAGCTGGAGCACCCGGGCAGGCAGGGCTCAAGCCTCGCTCCAGGGGTGTCCCCACATCCCCTCCTGGAACCCCCCAAGGCTCTGGTGCCCCCCGAGCGTTTCCTGCGGCCTCTGGGCTCGGGCATTTCCTCCACAACCTCCCCCCAGCAGGGAGAGCTGCCCCTGTGCCAAGCCAGGAGTGCCAGCGGCCACCTGGGCAGAGCCTGTCCCGGGCAGGAGCCCCCTGGCACCGCCAGTGCTGGGAACTGGCAGGAAAAATCCCCAGAGGAGCTGCAGCAGGGAATTTCTGCCTCACTGCAATCAGTTCCTGTGCAGCTCTCCAAACGCTGCCACAGGCAGGGCTGGGGCCAGCAGGGGAAGTGTCCCCAGGCCACCAGCAGCAATCTGCAAATATTGCAAACATTTGCAAATGGGACTTTCACATTTCTGCAAAGGAGGCCACAGCAGCCCTGGACCAGCACAAGCACGCAGAAAGTCACACAGTCCCAGAAATACACACAGAAATTCACACAAAGTCACCAAAAAACTCACACTCACACAAAGCCACACACACAAATTCAGACAAGCTCACAGAAATTCACACAAACCCACACAAACTCACAAATTCACACAAACACAAGCTCACACAAACTCATACAAATTCACACAAACTCACACAAATTCACACAAGGTTACGCTCTCCCAGCAGCTGGAAGCTGCAAAAAGCCCCAGGGCTTTCCTCACAAGCAGATTTTCTTGGGAAAAAAAGGCAATTCCTGGTACCAGCACAGGCTCGAGCCTCTGTCCCATCTCCACCCTCTGCTCCCCAGAACTTTTGGTGTCCCCTGGCCTTTTTCCCTGGCTTGACTTCACCCACTGCTCCACAGCCTCTGGGCAAAAAAAAGATGAAGTATCTCAGGAATGAGGAGTGCAGGAGGCTCCTGTGATAATCCATGGGGATTTCTCCCCGGAGTGTGGGGATGGCACTGAGCCATGCCAGCTCTCATCTGGGGCTCCCACCCCTTCCCTTGGGGCTCTGGGTGCAGGGAATGCTTTGGGACTCTGGTAAAAGTGGCTTCGGGCAGAAATCCGAGTTTCTTTGCAGGAAAATCCGGGCAGAGACCAGCTGGGTCCAGCTCTGCTCCCAGCTGAGATAAACCAAGCCCCAGTGTGGATTTTTGGCACCATGGATGGCCTGGGATCCCCTCTCTGACCACACCATCACCCTAAATCCCCTCCCTGACCACCACGATCACCCCTAAATCCCCTAAACCCCCTAAATCCCCTCCCCTCTGGCTCCCCAGCCCTGGGAGAGGAAAGCACCGGTGTCAGAGGGGCAGGAGCACCCAGGCCAGGGCCAAGTTTGTGCCACCAGAACGGGCCTGGGCGGTTTAAAACCCCCCAAACCCGGATTTTGGGGGCAGCAGCCCTGTCCCCCCGCTCCCACGGCATCCCTCGCTGACAAATCTGCAAATCACTTCTTGCAAACCATTTGCAGACCAACTGCTCCGTCCTGAAGAGCCCCCACAGAGCCAAAACCTGAGCTGGGCTCGGCTCGGGGCCCCGGCGGACACGGAAGGATCAGGAAGGATCGCTCACAGTACCTATTTTTGCAGCATCCATCTTCAGGTTGAAATCCCAGTTCCGTGGCAGCTTGAGGGACATTCTGGATCAGGAAAATCTCTTTTTCCTCCTCCCTCAAGGTGAGCTTGCCCGGGAGAGGGGCTGGAGCCCGACGGTCCCGTGGGGGTCCCCCCACAAAGAGCGGCGCCTCGGCGAGGGCTGGTTTGCCAGCGAGCTTCCTGCCTCCGAGAGCAGCAAAAACCCCAAAAAAGTCCTTTCCTGCCCCGCTTTCCTGCCCGGCTCGGGCTGCCCCAGCGGTGCCCCGGGGTGATGCCAGCCTTGGGCCCCTGGTCCCCTGTCCTGGCCCGGGGGACAGCAGCCCAGGCCGGGGCCGCTCCCCAGGCGCCGCTCGGGGCATTGGAGGAAGTGGAGGCAGAGTCCTGCGGAGCTGCCCCGAGCAGGAACTGCCCGGCCTGGGGCTCGGGGGTGTCCTGCGGAGGGGCAGAGCCTGGGGCGGTGCCAGGGCGAGCCCAGGGTGACGGCCGTGCCCGCCCGTGCCCGGCCTGGGGCATCCCCGCCTGGCACCGCCGCCTTGGCTTTTCCCGTTCTTGCCCGATGTGCCCATGGATTTTGCAGCCAAATGGGGATGAAATGGGGATGAAATGGGGATGAAATGGGGATGAAATGGGGCAACTCTGGGAGGAAAGGACATGGGAGTCAGAGGGGTGAGCACCAAGGGATTGTGGAGCCATGGTTTGGGCTGGGAGGGACCTTAAATCCCATCCTGTCCTGTCCCGTCCCGTCCCATCCCATCCCATCCCATCCCATCCCATCCCATCCCATCCCATCCCATCCCAAACCATCCCATCCCATCCCATCCCATCCCATCCCATCCCATCCCATCCCATCCCATCCCATCCCATCCCATCCCATCCCATCCCATCCCATCCCATCCCATCCCATCCCATCCCATCCCATCCCATCCCATCCCAAACCATCCCATCCCATCCCAAACCATCCCATCCCAAACCATCCCATCCCATCCCATCCCATCCCATCCCATCCCATCCCATCCCATCCCATCCCATCCCATCCCGTCCCGTCCCATCCCAAACCATCCCATCCCATCCCATCCCATCCCATCCCATCCCATCCCATCCCGTCCCGTCCCATCCCAAACCATCCCATCCCATCCCATCCCAGGGACACTTCCACCATCCCAGGCTGCTCCAGCCTGGCCCTGGGCACTGCCAGGGATCCAGGGGCAGCCCTAGCTGCTCTGGGAACCTGTGCCAGGGCTGCCCACCCTGCCAGGAACAACTCCTTCCCAATAGCTAACCTAAATTTATGTAATCTAACTAATTTTATAAATAATATTGTATTATTTAATTTAACTACATTTTATAAAATCATGTAAATTTGAATAACACAATTAGTTATTTAACTCATTCCAAGATAAATTTCCACAAAACCTGGCCCTGCTAAAAGCAGGCAGAGCTGGGTCAGAGCTGCAGGAAATGGATTCCACCAAATCCACAGGAACTGATGGAGCTGCTCCAGAGGCTCCAGCAGTGCTGAGCTGGAGCAGTTACAGAATAAAGCAGGGATTTATTCACAGCATCTCCTCAATGGATCCTCCTTGGGCAGCACAAGAGCCAGGGCTGCACCCAAGGTGAACCAAAATGGTCCCAAAATGAGCCCCAAAATGGTCCCAAAATGAGCCCAAGGTGAACCAAAATGGTCCCAAAATGAGCCCCAAAATGGTCCCAAAATGAGCCCAAGATGAACCAAAATGGTCACAAAATGAGCCTCAAAATGGTCACAAAATGAGCCCAAGATGAACCAAAATGCTGAATATTCAATGTTGCTGAGTATTGAATATTGCTGAATAGTGAACACTGCTGTGCATTGAATATTGAACATTGAATATAGATGAATATTTCTAAATATTGAACATTGCTAATATTGAATATTGCTGAATATTGAGCACTGCTGAATATTGAACATTACTGAATATTGAGCACTGCTGAATATTGAATATTGCTGAATACTGAATATTGCTGAACACTGAACATTGCTGAATATTGAACATTGCTGAATAATGAGCACTGCTGAATATTGAACATTGCTGAATAATGAGCACTGCTGAATATGGAATATTGCTGACTATTGAGCACTGCTGAATATGGAATTTTGCTGACTATTGAGCACTGCTGAATATTGAATATTGCTGACTATTGAGCACTGCTGAATATGGAATTTTGCTGACTATTGAGCACTGCTGAATATTGAATATTGCTGACTATTGAGCACTGCTGAATATGGAATATTGCTGACTATTGAGCACTGCTGAATATTGAATATTGCTGACTATTGAGCACTGCTGTCCCTGTTGGAGGTGGGAGCTGGCTCTGGAGGCACCTGCTGGGGCTTCCACCGAGCTCTGCTGCTGCTCTGCAGGGACAGGAAGCCCTGGGAGGCAGCTGAGGCTGAGCTGATAAGTCAGAAAAACAGACAAAACAGCAGCAGAGCTAAAAATAGGATTTTGCTGTGTGAACAGAGGGTTCTGCCCTGCTGACCCCAGCGAGGGCTGGGATGAAGGAGGGACTCGGGGCAAGAGGAGCTCCCGGGGATTTTCCCACTCCCAGTGAAATCTGCAGGTGGATGAATCGTGCTGGGATTGCAGGGGAGCAGGGCCAGCACCCACGGGGGCAGCCTGGGCTTGTGGGGTCACCTCAAACCCCACGGGGAACGTGGGACCCCTCGGGATGTGTCCTTGGCTCCTCCAGGAAATCCCTCGGGAAGGAGAGCCCAGGGAACGAGGGAATGGCAGCAGCCAGAGCACTGAATGAAACTCCCCACAGGTAATGGAATTTATATTTATTTAACAGTAACATACAGTATATAAATAGGGTAAATACTTTAAAATATACAATATTTCACATTCCAACATTCGGTCAAAGGAAGGCAACTCTACGAGTGCAGCTAGAACTGGAACCAGAAGAACGATGCACAGAGAAAGAACAGGCCAGGCTGCAGAGCTGGGGCTGCAGGGGCTGCACAGGACTGCAGGGGCTGCACAGGACTGCAGGGGCTGCACAGGACTGCAGCCAGGCAGGGAAAAGCAGAATTCCCACCCAGGTCCACAGACCTGGCCCAAACCCGTGTCCAAACCCAAGCAGCCCCAAAAACACCTGGGGGTGCCCAGTGTCCCCTCCCCATGGCACTGCCACCTCCCTGGCTGGTGGCCGGGACACTGGTGGCTCCCACACCAGCCTGGGACCTTGCCACGGGGTCCTGTCCCCTCCTCCCACCCCGCACACAAACCCCAGCTGGCACCAGCTCCCCTCTGCCCTGAACCTTTTTCCGTGCCAGGCTGAGCTCCAGCCCTGCAGCTGCAGAACTGCCCCGTCCCCGGGGTCCCTCTGTGCCCTCCACACCCAAATTCCTGCAGCTGCTGCATCCCCAGGGCCCTGCAGGGCTGCTGCACATCCCTGGGCACCAGCTCCACCCCAGAACCAGCCAAAGCAGCCAGGAGCAGCAGCTTCCCATCCTTCCCAAACCCTCCCATCCTTCCCAAACCTTCCCATCCTTCCCAAACCCTCCCATCCTTCCCAAACCCCATCCCTGGCAGTGCCAGACCAGACCTGCAGGAGATTCCCTGCTCATGGCAAAGGAGTGGGACAGGATTTTAGCCCCCCTCCATCCCAACCCCAGCTCCCTCCCCTCCTCCCTGCATCCACTGCTCCCACTCTTTTGTGGCTTTTAAGGGATTTCTTCATGCAGGAAACACTTCCCAGGCAGCTCTGCCCCTGAGGAGCTGCCTGGGTTTGGAGGCAGGAACAAAGCTGGTCAGGGAATGTCTGATCAGGGAATTTCTGGTCAGGGAATTGTCTGATCAAGGAATGTCTGATCAGGGCATTTCTGATCAGGGTATTTTCTCATCAGGGTATTTCTGCTCAGGCCATTTCTCATGACAGAATTAATTTCCAATCAGACCATTTCTCACCACAGAACTAATTCCTGTTCAGACCATTTCTCACCACAGAACCAGTTCCAGTTCAGGCCATTCTGAGCCACCCACAGGCAGAGCTCTGCTCTCTCCCAGCTGCTCCGTGGAGCTGCTTTGCCCTCCAGTGCCCACAGCCAGCACTGACAGCCCAGCCCTGCCCCAAAGCTGCAGCACAGCTCTGCCCTGCTGGGCACAGCAGCAACAAAAGGGTTAAAGCACACCAGCAGGACACTAAAGACCCACCAGGGATTTCTCACTGGGGACAGCTTTGGGGTATTTATCAGCACTGTCACTCCTGCCTGTGAGCAGCAGCTGCCAGAAGGGATCCTGGCAAGGGCAGGGAGAATCCAGAGAGCCCAGCTGGCCCAGGCCCCTGGCACTGCCAGGGAAGGTGCCATGGGAGCATCTCTGTTCTCCTCTGCACTTCTGTCTCAGGGCTTGCTCCAGAATTGCTCCATCGACAGAGAATGAACCTGACTCAGCTGGAAGGGAGCAGCCCCAGGAGAAATGCAGGAGCAGGAGGAATGTGCATGGACACCAGGGCAGTCCCGAGCTGCCCGTGCAGCCACTGAGAACTCTCTGCAAGAGCAGAGCCTGCTCTGCAGCCCGTGCCCTCCTCCAAACACCCGAATTTGGGCACAAAGCTCCTGCCCAGGGAGGCAGAGCAGAGCCAGCACTGCAGGAGAGGCTGGGCCTGTGCTGTGTGTTCACACACACCAAGGGTAAAAGAAACCAGAATGTGGGGTGAGAGCTCTGGATTTGGGGCGTTTTCAGGTGGTTTATTCTCTGTGGATGCCAAGCCAGCTCGCAGCAGGGGCAGGGCTCACATGTGGCTAAAGGTTTGTGGCAGCAGCTGCTTGAAAACTCCAATGCAACTTCTGCAGGAGCTCTCCCTGTCACTCATTCCCCAGGTTAAAATAAGGGAAAGTTTCTCTCTCCCATGCACAAACTATGGAAAGAAGGAAAATCAGAGTCACCTCGTGTTTGGGAACATTGCACGAGGTGTAAATGGGGATGTTTTCACTATGTGGTCACAAAAAGAAAAAAAAAAAAGCAAAGTTTTACAATCTTTAGGGCTCTCGTTTTTAAATAATAAAAAAGTATAACAAAATAAAGGAAAGTAATTCAATGAAGCCTGCAGCTATAAAGTACAAACTACTTCTGACAAGATTCAGTGAGCAAAGCAGGACAGAAGCCTGCAGAGAAATGAACCCGGACTGAAATGCAACACAGACCTTGGTAAACTCAGCAGCACGACTTCTACAACTCAAGTAACAGACAGACATGATCCCTGAAAGAAAACAAACCCAGCTGCAGCTGGAGCCCACCCAGCAAGGAAACTGGCTGGAGATGCTGCCCAGGCTCCTGCAAACATCCCACTCTGGGGTTTCCCAGCTTGGGGAAAGGAAGAAGTGTGGTTTCTAAAGGTGATTTAACGGGGGGAACAAACCAGAGTGTTTGGAAGTTGTTCTCACCTGGCAGGAATTGCTCAGTGGAACTCCCAAAAACTCATTCACTTCCCTGGGTTTTGGAGGAATCTGAACCTCCCACATCCCCCCACAGAGCTGCCCTTCCTCAGCTCCCCGTGCCCAGTTTCTGCTTCAGCTAGCTACAGAAATGGGATTTGCATCAGCGCAGCAGGGAGGAAATGTGAGAGGCACGGCAGGAGGGGCTGCAGGGGGAAATGGGGCTGGGCTGGCACAGATCCTCCTCCTGTGCCAGGCAGGCCCTGCTGGGACAGCTCCCACTGCCCCCAGCTGTCCCCTCAGCAGCAGGGCCAGAACATCCCAGCAGGAACCAGAACATTCCAAAAGGAACCAGGAACATTCCAGCAGCACGGCCACCCCCTCCTGCCCCACCCAGCCCTCCCCAGCCTCGACTCCTTCTCAGCCACAAACCCCAGATTTGCTCGTTTGAACCAAAGCTCTATAAATATATTATTTAGAAAAAAAAAAAAATTAAAATAAAATAAACCACGAATGCGAACATTTACCAAGGAAGGAAGAAGAGTTACAGTGAAGTGAGGCCCTGCTCTGGAAGCAGGCAGGGCAGGGAGGCAGTGTCAGTCCTGTGCAGCCTACGCCTCCTCGGGGCTGCCCAGCGCTCCCCGCTCGGCCAGGTGAGCTCTCAGCGTGTTGAAGATGTGCAGCTGCTGCTCCGGCCGCAGCGCCAGGAACTGCTGCAGCAGCTTGCTGGGGTTGGGGCCCCTGCAACACAGAGCCAGGTCAGCAGGGGCTGAGGGGATGCCACAACGTCCCCTGCTCTGCTGTGCTTCCCCAGGGCAATTCCAGAACATCCCCTGTTCTCCCTTCCCCAGGGCAATTCCAGAATATCCCCTGTTCTCCCTTCCCCAGGGCAATTCCACAACATTCCCTGTTCTCCCTTCCCCAGGGCAATTCCAGAATATCCCCTGTTCTCCCTTCCCCAGGGCAATTCCAGAACATCCCCTGTTCTCCCTTCCCCAGGGCAATTCCAGAACATCCCTGCTCTGCTGTGCTTCCCCAGGGCAATTCCACAACATTCCCTGCTCTGCTGTGCTTCCCCAGGGCAATTCCACAACATTCCCTGCTCTCCCTTCCCCAGGGCAATTCCACAACATTCCCTGCTCTCCCTTCCCCAGGGCAATTCCAGAACATCCCTGCTGTGCTGTGCTTCCCCAGGGCAATTCCAGAACATCCCTGCTCTGCTGTGCTTCCCCAGGGCAATTCCAGAACATCCCCTGCTCTCCCTTCCCCAGGGCAATTCCACAACGTTCCCTGTTCTCCCTTCCCCTGGCAGCCCAAATTCTACTGATTTGTGTTACTCTTGCAGCTGGTTTTATTAGAAAGTACAGAAAGAACTCCTGGGTCACCTTCTCCTGTTTGTTTTAAAGTTTGAGGAGCTTCTTCTATCTCTTTAGCCTGGAAATTCACTTTTTTTCCCTCAGTTGGGGCAGCTTTTACTAAAGCTGCAGAGCTACCAGGCTAAACAGCATATTTTACTTATGCTAGCAAGCATAATTCATATTTCACCTAAATGTAGATTTCTACCTTGCTAAGTTTTCAGCCTGTTTCACTGAGGGCTGCATTCCCAGCTCTGCTGAGGATCCCAGTTCCCTCTGCCCTGCATTTCCAGCTGTTCCAGCTGTCAGAGAGCTCAGGAGCCCCAGCAGGGCTCCCCTGTGCCAGCAGCTCCCTGGCCACAGGGAGAAACACAACTGTTGCCCTGATTTTTAAAAGTGTTTTCTTTTATAGCTCTTCTGGAAGTTTTAGAGTTGTTATAAAACTTTTTAGCCTTCTGATCATGTTTACATGTTTGAGAGTCAAGAGTTCCCACACGATTTCATGTATAAATAGAATAGTTTTCATATTTCTCTGTGGGTGGAGAGAAAGGATTGATTGATCTTTGGACCAGTGTGGTTGGAGAGGTGGTGATTCCATTCTCCAATCCACGGTCACCTTTGGAATTCTATAAATACCAGATGTTCAAATAAAACTTTCTCTTCTTCTGTGTACTCATTTTGTGTCCAATAGCAAAACACAACTTTCCCCAGGCACAGTGCTGGGAAAGGCTGGGAGAAGGTCAGAGTTTTAAAAGAACCAGAAACAATTCTTACCTTGCTGCACCTGGGTTCTGAGCATGTGGAACGTGGTATGGAGATTTGTCCACCACAGAGTGGTTTGTTAATGAATCAATTGTTGCCCTGATTTTTAAAAGTGTTAGGTTTTCTTTTATAGTTCTTTTAAAAGTTTTAGAGTTCTCATAAAACTTTAGCCTTCTGATAATGTTTATATATTTCTACTGGATTTCTCACGCACTGTTCATGTAAATAATCATTGTTTTGCATTCTTTGTGGGAGGAGAGAATTGATGGACTGTTGGTTTAACCGGTGTGGTTGGAGAGGTGGTAATTCCATCCTCCAATCCACGGTCACTTTTGGAATTCTATAAATACCAGATGCTGGAATAAAACTTTCTCTTTTTCTCCCTTGAACTTACCAAACTTCATTGTCCAGTAGCGACAACCAACAGTAATCAAGTTTTAAGTAAAGGACCAAGTGTGCCTACCTGCATGGTGACTGTCTATAAAACAATGGACTTCTTAACAAAAACAGAGTAATGAAGAGTTAATGAAGCCCCTGGAGCCATGGAAGCAGCATCACCTGATGAAGCTGGCGATGTAGACGTTGACAAAGGTGGCCATCAGGTACTGGCAGTCGAAGCGATCCATGATGCCCCCATGGCCCGGGATGGTGTTGGCAAAGTCCTGGCAGAGCAGAGGGATGTCCCTGAGCTCTCCCTACACCTGTGCTGCCTCTGGTGCCCCCACACCACGCTCACCCCCGGCCCAGCCCTGCCCAGAAGGCACAGTCCCACCACAGGAACGTTTGGGTCAATGGCTCCTGCTTCTCCAAGTTTCTCCCTTCTGAAGCTGCTGGAGCCTGAGGGGCAGCAAGGCTCAACTCAGCTCTGCTGCCCCAAGGTCAGGGAAGGCAAATGTTTACCTGCTGCCACCCTGCCTCGCCTTTCAAGGCATCTTAACTGAGCACAGGCTGTTTGTATGTGAAACCAGCCTCCAAGACATCAAAGCACACCCCAGATTGCACAATTTCCTGCCCGGGGCTTCCTTCCCCTGCCTGCACCACAGCAGGGTTTAGAATATCACACTTAAACTCTTAAGGTCTCTTCCCTTTTGGTCAAAAAACCCAGATCTTGCTCCAGCGTTTCATCCGTGTCTGAACAAACCTCCCTTCCCCTGGAGCTCTGGGACTGCCTTGAGGAGCAGCACCCACTTTGTGTCTCCTCCCCTGAACCTCCATGCCCCCCCAAAACCTCCAGGACCTCCTGAAGAACTCCATGCCCCCCCAAAACCTCCGTGACCCCCAGTCCCCCCTCCTCACCTTGATTTTGAAGGCCCTCTTGAAGCCGCTGGCGAAGAAGCCGCCGAAGGGCCCGATGAGGGAGGCGAAGGTGGACAGGGCGATGCTGTGGATCTGGAACGGGTACATCCGCACGGTTTTCTGCAGCACAGAGCACAGCAGCGCTGTCAGTGCAGGAACACACTCACCACACAGCAGCACCTCAGAGCCGGCCCCTCTCCCGTGCCCCCAGGCTGCAGCCCCGCTGGCTTTCAGGTGGGCTCACGTCCCCAGATTTGGGATGACTCCTCTGGGATCCCCATCCCCAGCAGCAGCTCCGCTCCTCCTGTGCTCTGACAAACACAGCCCCGCTCTCCCCTCGCCAATCCCACCCCAAAAACAACAGCCAGGGGCACAGAGGGGCGTACCCAGCCCAGCACAGAGTGCAGCCCCACGGGGACGTTGTACTCCTGCAGCTGGAAGAGCTCCGAGGGCTCGCAGTCCACCGTGAAGCTGTTGGTGTCGTTGTTGAACTCCACGGGGCAGGTGAAGCAGCGGTACCCCGACATCACGTAGGACAGCTCCAGGGAGAGAGAGGAGAGAAAGAGCAGAACTCGTGTTTTCCTCAGGGCTTCCTCCAGGGGAGAGCCCTGCAAGCAGCTGAGGGAGGAGGGAGCGCTCGCCCAGCCTCACTAAGGGCACGGCTGAGTGTGGCAGCACATCTCTCCCCCTCTCAGGAGTTTCATGGAGGTGCACAGAGAGAAATGAAAGATAAAACAATTTCTATTTCTGCTGCTTGTTGTTCCCACGTGGAATGTGTTTGGAGAATTGTTTACCTGGAGTGATGCTTGGTTGGGTTCTGGTGAGGATTGTTTGAGCTGGTGGCCAATCCAACCCAATCCAACCCAATCCAACCCAATCCAATCCAATCCAACCCAATCCAACCCAGTCCACCTGTGGTTGGACTCTCAAGAGAGGACCAGGACTTGAAAGGAGTTTGATTTGGTAGTTAGAAAAAGTAGGTTTGTAGTTTTAGTATCTCCTTTATATAGGATATTAATGTATTTTAGCGTAGTTATAATAAAGAAATCATTCAGCCTTCTGCATTGAGTCAGACATCAGCATTTCTTCCCATTGTGTCCGCCTGTATTTACAACAGCTGAGTAATTAGTGAGCGGCAGTAATTGGCTAAGGGCACTCCAGGAGCTGGAATTCCCTCAAACATAGCCCCCAAAAGGCACAGAGGGTCACAAAAACAGGGCACAGCACTCCAGGAACTGGAATTCCCTCAAACACAGCCCCACCCTACAGCAGCAGAGGGAAATGTGAATTATTGCCAGCACAGGGGTTAAAAACTCCCTGCAACTCCGGGCTCCAGCAGTGCCTGCACAGCCAGGGACCACCTCAGACCCTGGCAGCACGAGAAGTTTAATATCTGACAGACATTCAAACCCTGGGAGCAAAAAAAAAGGAAATAGCTGAGAAATTCAAACTCTGAGACCAAAAAAGGGGAAATATCTGACAGAAATTCAACCCTGGCAGCAAGAATAGTTTAATATCTGACAGAGATTCAAACTCTGGGATGAAAAAAAGGGAAATATCTGACACAGATTCAACCCTGGGAGCAAAAAAGGGGAAATATCTGATAGAGATTCAAACTCTGGGGCAAAAAAAGGGGAAATATCTGACAGAAATTCAACCCTGGGACCAAAAAGGTGAAATACCTGAAAAATTCCAACCCTGGCAGCCAGAAAAGGTGGAATACCTGACAGATCAAAAGCTGACTGCATTTTTAACAGAACTGCCCAGGAAGGGAAGCTCCGTGGAGGAAGAACCACGATGGACACTCACCAGCAATCCAAAGAGAACGGTGGAGAAAAATCCTCCAATAAAACCCTCCCAGGTCTTCTTTGGGGAGAGCTGCCAGCGAGACAAATAAAACAGAGAAATAAAAGAGAGAAATAAAAATATTTTTAAAAAAAATAAATTATTCAAGTTATTCAAAAATTCAAATTACATACAAATTACACAACAACTGCTGGATTCGATCATCTTCCCAACCTTGATGGTTCAATGATTTAATTTAATTAAGTGAATTCAATTAAATATAATTCAATTAAATAAAATGCAATAAAATAAAAAGCAACCAAAAAAACAAAATTAATTTAATTTTAAATAAAATTCAATTCAACTAAATAAAATAAAATTCAGCAAAATAAATAAAAACAAAATAAAGCAAAATATAATAAAAAATGAAAATATAATAAAATAAACCAAAATAAACTAAAATAAAAATAAAATAGAATAAAATAAAATAAAATAAAATATACCAAAATAAAATAAAACAAAAATAAACCAAAATAATATAAAATACAATAAATAAAATGCCAGCCTCAAAGGCTGGGATGCCCACCAGGACTGATTGGAGCCTGGCTCCAGAGCCAAGGAGGCCCCGGAGCAGGATCTGGGGGAGCCCAAAGAGCCCAAAATCCCCCCAAATTCCCCAATCCCCAATGCCTGGGCCCCGTGGCCACCTTGATGAGCGGCGTGCGGCCGAAGAAGAAGCCGAACATGTAGGCCATGATGTCATTGCAGATCACACAGGAGATGGGCACGATGAACCTGCGGGGAGAGCGGCGCTGCGGGGCGGGACTGGGATCACCCCGGGACTGGGATCACCCTGGGACTGGGACTGGGATCACCCCTGTGGGACTGGGACTGGGATCACCCCTGTGGGACTGGGATCACCCCTGTGGGACTGGGACTGGGATCACCCCTGGGACTGGGATCACCCCTGTGGGATTGGGATCACCCCTGGGATTGGGACTGGGATCACCCCTGGGACTGGGATCACCCCCGGGACTGGGATCACCCCTGTGGGACTGGGATCACCCCTGTGGGACTGGGATCACCCCTGTGGGACTGGGATCACCCCTGTGGGACTGGGATCACCCCTGGGACTGGGACTGGGATCACCCCTGTGGGATATTCCTCTGGGATTGGGATCACTCCTCTGGGATAGCTCCCAGGGATCCCAACTCCTTTGGGATAACGCCTTTGGGATAACTTCCAGGAAAACACAGGGATCCCAGAAAAGCCACGGCTACCCCAGAAAAGCCACAGTTTTCCCACACAGCTCGGGCGCAGCAGAACTCACCAGATCATGCCCTCAAAGAGGTTGTGGATGATGAGGTGGGACTGGGTGACCACAATCAGCAGCGTGACGTGGGTCCAGCCGAACTGCGGGAGAGCACAGCGCCCACGCTCGTTAATTTCCTCGTTAGCCATTTGTTAATTAGCACAGGAGCAGGGCCAGGCCTCCTGGGCTGGGCTCTCCTGGCACCGAGCTCCCGAGGCGCCTCTCGCTGCTGGGGAGCTGAGCAGAGAGGCTGCGCTCCTGGCTGAGCCCTTCCAGCCCAAATTTAACATCACCAAAATACTGATTTAACCTCAACAAAACATGTATTTTAACCTCACCAAAACATGAATTTTAGCCCCCCCCAGAGCCCGGATTTACTCACCATGTAGAACTGCAGGCGATAGTGCTTTTTCACCAGACTCAGCACAAACATGCAGAAACCTGAGGGGAGACAGGAGCAAAGTCAGAGCTGGCAATTCCTCCCACAGCCAGGAACTCAAACTCCCTGGGTTAGATTGCAATCAAATATTCTTTTATTTGTATTTTATATTTATAATGTATTTATATATTGTTTATATTTAAATAAAAATAGAACTATTATATATATAACATGTATTGTGTATAGATAATATGTATTATTGTGTTTATATATAAATATGTGTCAGATTTTTAAATAAAAAATATATTTAAGTAAATAATATTTAAATATAAATATAAATATTACATATAAAGTGTATTGCCTGTGAACCATTTGGGGACCCCATGAAGATTTTGGTGTTTTCTCCTCGTTTTGAGGATTTTCCACAACCAAAGCAAGAGTGGCCATGGTGACATCCCCGGGGAGCAAAGGGGGTTCTGTGCCCGGGCAGGTCAGAGCTGCTGCCCACCTGGCAGGTCAGATCCATCCTTGCTGCCCACCTGGCAGGTCAGATCCATCCTTGCTGCCCACCTGGCAGATCTGATCTCCTGCTGCCCACCTGGCACATCTCCCCCCTGGCACATCTCCCCCTGCCCACCTGTCAGGTAGAGGGCGAAGGAGATGAAGCGATGGTATCGGCTGAGGATCCGCAGCGGCTCCTCCCTCTGCACCAGCGTGAAGAAATAATCCGTCACCGTCTCCCCGTAGAAGAAATAATTCACACACAGCAGGAAGTACCTGGGGAGAGGGGAAATAATTCATACACAGCAAAATATACCTGGGGAGAGGGAGAGAAATAATTCACACACAGCAGGAAGTACCTGGGGAGAGGGGAAATAATTCACACACGAACCTGGGAAAGGAGGGAAATAATTCACACACAGCAGGAAGTGGGGTTAGTGGGGTTTTGGGGTGGGTTAGTGGGGTTTTGGGAAGGAATTCCAGGTGAGAGCCCAGCTGGGTGCCCAGGTGAGAGCCCCTCGCTCACCAGCTGAGCGTCCTGAACCAGGGCAGGTCGTAGGAGTGGTAGACGTTGTAGCCAATGGTGATGATCTCGTGGAAGCATTTGATCTGCACACACATCACCTGCACAGGGAGGACACCAGGCACTGAAACCCCCCGTGGGTTCCACACCTCTGCCCCTGAGGGGACAAAGCAGCACCTGCAGGGCACCTGCTCCTCCAGCAGCCACCAGCCCTGCAGGAGCCTCCCAGTCCCCCCGGGAAACTCTGCGTGGAGATTTTCCCTCCCAGTCCCCCCCAGGAAACTCTAGGTGCCATTTCTGCTTCCCAATCCCATTTTTCCCTCCCAATCCCACCTGGGATGCTTAGGGCATCATTTTTCCCTCCCCAGGGAAGCTCAGGCTGTGACTTTTCCCTCCCAATGCCACCTGGGATGCTCAGGGTGTTGTTTTTCCCTCCCTTTTCCTCTGCACACACATCCTTGTGTGAGTTTCAGGTATTGAGCAGCAGATTCCTCCAGGGACAGAGGAACCCAGGATCTCTGGAACACAGGGCCCTGAGCTCCCCAGCAACCTCCCCCTGCTGCAGGGAAGGTCAGGACACCTCCCTGGAGCACTTACAATTGTCATCAGGACCATGGGGCCCAGGTAGATGATGATGAAGAAGAAGGTGATCATTGCCAGCGTGAGGATGCCCCTCACCCACCAGTTCTTCCATCTGGGCCACGGAGAAGGAAAACATCAGAGAAAGACAAGGCAGAGCAAGGCAGCCACAGAAACTTCTGCTCTCTGTGCACCACAGGAAGGAAAGTGAGCACTGGAAACCCCAAATTTCCTCTCAGTGGGGCACAGAGGCCTCGATGTGCTGATGAAGGCCTGGCTGCAGCAGCTGCACTGAGTGCAGAGAGCTGAGCACCTCCCAGGGCAGCCTCTGCTCCTGCTCTGCAGCTTTCCCACCCCTCGGACAAGTTGCAGGGTGAATTCCCAAAAAATGGGGAGCATTCCCCCTCTCCAGGAGGAGAGATGGCCCCTGGCTGCTGGACCCTCCTGCTGGGAGCCTCTCCCACTACCAGGGAAGTGACACCTCCTCCTATGACACAAACATTTCCTCCCAGGCAGATGTGGAGGACATCCCCAGCTCGTTCCCAACTCCTGCCTCACCAGGGCAGCTCCCCCAGCACTCCTGCAGAGCTCAGGGTGATCAGAGTTACAGCAGGGGCTGAACCCCCACGAGTCAAAGCCCCCCACAAGCTCCTGGACCTGCCAGGACCCAGCACTGCTCTGTCCCCTCCCTTCCCACCCAAATCCTGTCCCCTCCCTTCCCACCCAAATCCTGCCCCCTCCCTGTTGCCCTGATTTTTAAAAGTGTTAAGTTTTCTTTTATAGCTCTTTTGAAAGTTTTAAAGTTCTCATAAAACTTCTTTAAACCTTCTGATAATGTTAACATGTTTAAGAGTCAGAGTTCCCACACGATTTCATGTAAAAATAGAATAATTTACATATTTCTCTGTGGGTGGAGAGAAAGGATTGACTGATTGATCTTTGGACCAGTGTGGTTGGAGAGGTGGAGATTCCATCCTCCAATCCACAGTCACCTTTAGAATTCTATAAATACCAGATGTTGGAATAAAACTGTGATGGATAGGATGGATGGACAGGGATGGATGGACAGGGATGGATGGACAAGATGGTCAGAGCCCTGCCCAGGGAGTGTTTTTACCTCGAGGACAGGTTGGAGAGGGCCCTGTTCAGCACCTCTGGGGTGTCATCTGAGGTTGGCACTGGGGAGGAGCCCCCAAACTCGGACTTGCTCTCGCTGTCTGACGCTGTCTCTCCATCCAGCCTGTTCTCAGACTCCGACTCCTGCAGCACAAACAGAGCCAAGGAGCTTTAGCAGCCACTCTGGGCTGGCCCCAGCACTCACCAGCTCTCTGCTTCTGCACCAGGGAGGGAGGAGAAGGAAATACCCTGGCTACCACCCAGGCCTAAACACATGAGAGCAGCCTCAGGTGTTTCAGTGGATCCAGGAGGGCTCTGAGGGTGCCTCAGCCTCAGCAGCAGGCACAGAACAGGGCCTGCTCCCCCTGCACAGCCACAGACACCTCCAGGCTGATTGATGAGCATCTCCGAGCGCTCCAGGGCTTGTTAGCAGGAATTCCCACAAGGTCCCAGTCCCCAGGCAGGTGTCAGAGAATGTAGCACTGCCCAAATCAGCCAGGAAGGAAGGCCTCCAAGTGGGCAGGCTCCAGGCTTGGACAGACTTCTGAGGCGCCGGCTGCTTGAGGACACTAAAAATAACCCTGAGCCCATCCCCAGGCAGCTGGGGAGGAAGAGCCTGGCTTATCACCCTGGCCCAGGCATCCCCCGTGGCCAGGAGAAACCCAGCTGCTGCAGAGGGACACTGCCAGGCCTCTCGGGGTCTGCAGGTGACCCCAGGGATGTAAAATCCTTGCTGCCCAGCCCATGCAGCCAAAAAAGTCAGAATGCCAAAAGCAGGGTCAGCTGCTCTTACTGATGTTTATTTTGATTGTGTTTATTTGCTGTTTATTTTCTCTTATCTATAGGTTGTTTATTTTTCTTATCTCTAACACACTTTCTCCAGGAGCTCTGTCCAGCAGGTCAGTCTGTGACAGACTCCCACCCCCCTGGGGTGGTGTTTATTATTTTATACCAAAAACTACGTGTGCTATGTTTACAATAACACACCAATATCTGTCATTTATGTTGGACAGCATGTCTGTACCTCAAACAAGTAGAAAAGTCACTAGCAGAGCAAGACATGGAGGGCAAGGAGAAGAAGAAGGTCAGGAGACACCCAAATCCCTCCATCTTGTACCCTTGAACCCCTTATTTTAAAACCCTAAAATTCTACTTTTTCACCCTGTGTAAATGCAATTACCACATTACTCAAACCCTTGTGGCTTGTAATTCCTCATACAGAGCTGGCAGTTTTTTCCATGGGCTAAAATGGAAGCCACAGGTGTTTTTGACTTGGTGCCAGGGTCTCTGAGCCCCTGCCAGGGTCTCGGGACATCCAGGACAGCCCAGAGCCAAGTCCTGTGCCTGGGGCTGAACAAGCCCAGCTCTGCCAGGCCTGGGAAGGGGATCCCAGGCGAGTCCTGGCTCTTCCCAGGCCACTCTTCCCCCTGGCCCAGCCCCTGAGCAGGGAAAAGCCCCAGCTGGGCAGCTGGCCCAGCTCCAGCAGCACAGCTCCTGCAAGGAAGGAAAAGGCCATCCCTGGGGAGCATCCAGGCAGGCAGAGTCCCTGCCCTTGGCCTCTGGAAACTCCCTGAAAAGTGACTGTGCCTGCAGGAAAAGCTCAGGGGGAGCTGAGCTGCCGAGTGCTGGCAGCTCTGCCAACAGCGAGGCTCTGGGGATGAACTCCCATTGTCTGCAGAGCTCCAAACAGGCTGGGGTGCCTGCAGCTCAGCAAGGCTGGGGCTGCTCCCTTATTTAAAGCAGGAAAAGGTAATTATTCCCTGCCAGTGGCTGCAGGCCAGGCTCTGAAATCAGCCAAGGACAAGGAGGTGCTGTCAGGTGGAGGCAGCTAAAAATACCTCCGTGATGTCAGAGATGATTCCCAGGGATGAGCAGAGCTGCAGCCAGCAGCACCCAGTGTCACCCAGTGTCACCTCCCCTTTCCATTCATCTCTGGGAGGGAGGTTTGGCTTTGCCCTCAGCCCCACATCTCTGCCAGCCCTCACACGGCTCTGGGGGGCTTTGGCAGTGAAATGCAACCTGGCTTTTCCCTCAGGGGGTTTTTAACTGACCCAGAAATCCCATCTGGAGCAGCTTTGGTGCCACTCAGCTGGGAACACACATCCATATGGCAGCAGGCAGAGACTGGAAATGATAACACTCCCTGGAGAGCACAGATTTGGCATCTCCTACCCAGCACAGGTCAGGCTTTGGGCAATCTGGGCTCTGTATTTAGCTGCTCCCATTGCAGTGTGCTCTCCAATAACAGGAATTCTGCAGAATTCCTCTGGGAGCAATCAGAATAGCTCCAGCCAGACCAAACTCGGCTTCTCCTGTGCCCAGGCTGAAATCCAGATCCTCCAGCACGTTTCTCACCCAGTCCCAGTGTCCCTCACCCCACACAGCTCCCCAGCCTGCCAAAAGGACCCAAGCAGCACCCCCGAGTTTTACAGCCCAAAGCCAGAGCAGGAAATTCCTGCCTGCAGGATCAGAGGCTTCCCAAAGTGCTCAGAGAGCAGGAGGAAGGGACAGAGCTCCCGTGCTGCCTCACTGCCAGGCCTGGCCAAGAGGGGAGGAAAGGAAAGCTCCAGGAATGAGGAATCTGACGGTGGGACCGAGCTGATGTCCTGATCCCCTCCGAAACCTGATCCACTCCAAAGCCTGATCCACTCCCAAAGCCTGATCCCTTCCAAAGCCTGATCCCTTCCAAAGCCTGATCCCTGCTCAGCATGATCCCTTCCAAAGCCTGATCCCTGCTCAGACTGACCCCTTCCAAAGCCTGATCCCTGCTCAGCATGATCCATTCCAAAGCCTGATCCCTGCTCAGCATGATCCATTCCAAAGCCTGATCCCTGCTCAGCCTGATCCCTTCCAAAGCCTGATCCCTGCTCAGCATGATCCATTCCAAAGCCTGATCCCTGCTCAGCCTGATCCCTTCCAAAGCCTGATCCCTGCTCAGCATGATCCATTCCAAAGCCTGATCCCTGCTCAGCCTGATCCCTTCCAAAGCCTGATCCCTGCTCAGCATGATCCATTCCAAAGCCTGATCCCTGCTCAGCATGATCCCTGTCACATCCTGGTCCCTGTCACAGCCTCATCCCTGCCCAGCCTCATCCCTGTCACATCCTGATCCCTGCTCAGATCCCCCTGAGCTGGGAATGAGCTCTTCTCCCTCCCCAGATCCCCCCAAATCCCTGAGACTTTAAGGACATTGTGCCACACACAGGCTAGGACTGGATAATTGAGGCTATTTTTATACCTTTTATGCAAATTGCCCCGTCAGCCTACAAATCATCAGCTGTAGCAGCTGAGTGGGTGCTAATTAACGGGTTTGAGCCTGAGCTGAAGCACCCTGGGGTGATGCCACCCAGCTGTGGCACTGCCCTGGGGACACCTCCCCTCCAGGGTCACCATCCCAGGGCCCTGCCCTCACAGCCAGGGGGGTTTAACCAATTTGGGGTTATTTTGTTGGTTTTGGCCAAGCCCGCAGGTGAGCCCAGGGCTCCTCCTTCCATTGATCATCTCAGGACTGAAGGCTCCTTACAGAATAATGGGAAAAAGGAATGCAGAATAAAATCCAGATGGGAATTTATCCCAATTCCTTGGTTCCTGCACAAGTCATGGAGAGGAGAAGGAGTCCAAGGCCAAATCTCTGCGAGGGCTGCCTCTCCTGGCTGCTGAACCAGAGCTGGGAAAATCCAGATACCTGCTCACTTTTCCTCTTCGTTAAACCAACAGCTCTAAGCAGCGTTTGCCAAGGGATATTCCATCACCCTGAAGGAAGGATGCCCAGAAAATTGACTTTATTTGAGCTTCCTTTACACAACTCCACTCCTTCCAGAGGCTGGTGAGAAATTTCTGCTCGCTCTGAGATGATTTTCTCATCGGGTTTTTCACACAAATATCCACGACATGATCTCAGTTGCCATAGAAACGAGCCTGCTCTCTCTCCCTGCCAAAAATCTTCTGCCCAACACGGATACCCAGTTAAGCACCCAAGGCTGGCAGATTAAATTACCTCCAGAAATGCCATTATTTAGGTACTTTCCTTGGAGCTGAGCTCTCTTGTTTAGACTTCCTGCCAGATTTTAACAAAAAGCTGTGACACAAAATGTTATAAAATAAATGCTGAAAAGGGAAATGGAGTTGCTTTTTTGGGCAAGAGAGCTGGAACAGAAGGGACCAACTGCACCTCTGCAGGATCAAAGCAAATACAATTAATTTAATTAATACAAACCTAGCAGCCTCAGCAATGAAAACCTCAATATTTTCCAGGGGTTTAATTCCTAATTTACATGGGGGAAACTGCCCCATTCCTCTCCCCTCTTTAACTCCAGTATGAAAACCTCAATATTTTCCACACAGGGCTTTAATTCCTAATTTACACCCAGGGAACTGCCCCACTCCTCTCTCCTCTTTAACCCCAGTAATGAAAACCTCAATATTTTCCACAAAGGGCTTTAATTCCTAATTTAAATCCAGGGAACTGCCCCATTCCTCTCCCCTCTTCAACCCCAGTATTAAAATCTCCATTTTCCAGAAGGGGCTTTAATTTTTATAATTTTTAACCCCAGGATCTCCTGAGGCAGCCCAGGGACACACCAGGGCTGGCACAGCGAGCGAGGGGCAGAGCAGCACAAAGTGAAACCAGCCTCTCCCTGTGCCTTGCCAAAACAGGGAAGTGGCACCAAGCCCAAACCAGCACGATCCCGGTGTTTACATCCCGCTGCAATTCTCCTCCAGCGCTGAAAACACAACTGCAGCACGCCAGGCAGGAAATCCACGCCTGCCACCCAGCAGGGAGATGGGTTCCACCAGGATTGGCCTTGCTGAGCCTCCCTGCAGCTGCTTTGGGCCATTTGGGGAATTTCTCTGCTGTTTCTGTGATCAAACATCACTGTGGTTCAGTTTGAGCTGTTTGATGAGGAGCAGCACAATAGGAAGGTGGACTCTCTCTAGTAAGGACACTCCAGGTCACCAGCTGGAAGGAAATGTCACAGGAGTCCTTCAGAAGGCTCAATGCACATGAAAACAGGGCCTGGAGATGGCAGGATTGTCCTCTGAGCTTCTTCAGGGGCACAGGATTGTCCTCACACCTTCTCCAAGGGCACAGGATTGTCCTCTGAGCTTCCTCAGGGGCACAGGATTGTCCTCTGAGCTTCCTCAGGGGCACAGGATTGTCCTCAGACCTTCCTCAGGGGCAAAGGATTGTTCTCTGAGCTTCTTCAGGGGCACAGGATTGTCCTCACACCTTCTCCAGGGGCACAGGATTGTCCTCTGAGCTTCCTCAGGGGCACAGGATTGTCCTCTGAGCTTCCTCAGGGGCACAGGATTGTCCTCTGAGCTTCCTCAGGGGCAGCTAAAGCCAATCCCAGCTTGGCCCAGCCCGTTTGTGTTTGTTGTGCTGCAGCCCTGCCTCTCCTCCAGCTCCCAGCACATAAAAACACAATACAAAACTCCCTGAAGGTTTTCTGCTGCAGACATGGGCACAGCTCAAGGTCTCACCCTCTGCACAGCTGGAGCCATCTCACAGCTCCTTGCCCAGTGTCAGAGAGCTCCAGTGAGGGAGGCACAGCCCCCAGAGCCACCCCAGGGTCAACCACTCTGTCCCAGATCCCTCCCTGACCACATCAGCACCACCAAACTCTCCCAAAGCAGGTGTTTAACTGGCATTAAAATGGCATTAAAATCACATTAAAATTGCATTTAAATTGCAGGGAGCTCTGCCTGCTGGTTGGTGCTGCTCTGAGCAGTGCACTAATGGAGAAAACATCGATTTGCTGCTGCTGGGGGCTGAGGGACCAGCCTGAGGTAAGAGCATCAAACTCCAGAACAGCAAAAACTGCTGCTCCCCATCACCCTGCAAACGTCATTCCCAAAGTTCTCCCTGTTTGCTCCTCCTGCTCCCCTCCGCCTTGGGAGGCGCAGGAGCAGAGGTGACAAAGGGTGACAAAGGGTGACAAAGGGTGACAAAGGGTGACAAAGGGTGACAAAGGACTCACAGAGCAAACCCTCAGCATCCAGGCAGGCTCGGGCTGGCACAGCAGGGATGGCACAGGGAAGCAGAGCCAGGTTTGCTCCCCGTGCCTCTCCTGCCATGAAAATAAACTTTTCCCTTTGGAAAAAGGCAGTGCCAGCCCTCAGTAAATCCTGGGGATGGCTGAGGGGATCCCAAAGCCTTCCCTAAGGGAACCCGAGGGGTTTGGAACCCCCAGCTCCTTCCCTGGGATCATTTAGGAGGTCCCAAACCCTTCCTTAAGGGGAAGTTTGGAAACACCCACATCATTGCTTAGGGATGATTTAGGAAGTCCCAAACCCTTCCATAAGGTTTCCTAAGGTTTCCAACCCTCCTGTCATTCCCTGGGGATGATTTAAGGGGTCCCAAAGGAGGTTTAGAACCTCCCTGTCATTCCCTGGGGGTGATTTAGGGGGTCCCAAGGCAGGTTTGTAACTCCCCCGTCATTAGGGATGATTCAGGACATCCCAAACCCTTCTCTAAGGGGATGTTTGTAACCCCTCCATCACTCCATGAGGATGATTTAAGGGGTTCCAGAGCAGGTTTGGACCCCCCGTCACTCCTTAGGGATGATTTAGGGGGACCCAGGGCAGGTTTGATCCTCCCCCATCACTCCCTGAGGATGATTGAGGGGGTCCCAGGGCAGGTTTGGACCCCCCCATCACTCCCTGAGGATGATTTAGGGGGTCCCAGGGCAGGTTTGGACCCCCTGTCATTCCTTGGGAATGATTTAGGGGGTCCCAGGGCAGGTTTGGACCCCCCCATCACTCCCTGAGGATGATTTAGCGGGTCCCAGGGCAGGTTTGGACCCCCTTGTCACTCCTTAGGGATGATTTAGGGGTTCCCAGGGCAGGTTTGGACCCCCCCATCACTCCCTGAGGATGATTTAGGGGGTCCCAGGGCAGGTTTGAACCCCCTTCAGTCCCTTGCAGCCACCGCGCTGTCCCCTCAGCGAAGCTCCGCGACCCCTCCTGCGCCATCCCGCCCACGCCCAGACCCCCTCGCTGCTCCAAACCCCCTCAGGCGGGATCCGCCCGCCCGGGGCCGACGAGCCGAGCGCGGGGCACCCGGGGCCCTCACGGCGGCCTCACCGCGGGCCGCCGGGACCCCGCGGCGCGCAGGCCCCGCGCCCCCCCACTTCCCCCGGTTCCCCCCGGTCCCTGCCGCCCCCCGGTGCCCCCGGGGCGGATCCGCACCTTGTCCTGGGGCTCCCGGGCCCCGCCGGGGCCGCGCCCGGGCCTCAGCCGCGCCTCGCTCATGCCGGACCCGCACCCGCCGCCACCGCCACCGGGGGGCGACACCGCACAGGCACAACCGCCGGCCAATAGCGCCGAGGGGGCGGGGCCTGCGCGGGGGCCAGGCCAATGGCAGGCGTGGGATGGGCGAGGGGGCGGGGTTTAGGGGGAGAGGCATGGCCGCGCCCAGGTGTGCCCGGATGGTGGGGGCCGCCATAATGTGTGGCGCGAGAGAGCGCGCGGGAAGGTGGCGGGAGAAGCGTGAGGGGTTTGTCGCAGGGGACAGAAGGGCTTGTGTTATGGCTGGTCTTGGCTCAGGTGCCTGAGGAGAGGCGCGCACCGAGCCGTCCGTACGGCCAGGCCGCCTGTGAGGGACCGGCGGCGCTGCAGCCAACGGGCACTGCCGCCAACGCTGCGCAACGAAGCGAGACGCGCGGCCTGTGTAAACCGCGCGGTGATTGGCTCCCGCCGCACGAAGGGGCGGGTCTAAGGGGAGGAGCGGCGCTGGGATTGGCCGGAGCGCGGCGGGGAGCTGTATGTGAGCTCGGAGGGGCTTGGGCTGAAGGAGGAGAGCGGCGCTGGTGATTGGCTGCTGCGCGGCGGAGGGCGGGGCGGCGGAGTGCATAAAGGGGGCTTGGCGGGCCGGCCTGGTGGATTTTCGGTTGTTCCGCCTTGAGTTCCTTTCGTGCCGCTCTCGCGGGTGCTGCTGCTAAAACACCGCCAGGATGTTCGAGGCGCGGCTGGTGCAGGGCTCGGTGCTCAAGCGAGTGCTGGAGGCCCTCAAGGACCTCATCACCGAGGCCTGCTGGGACCTGGGCTCGGGCGGCATCAGCCTGCAGAGCATGGACTCCTCGCACGTCTCCCTGGTGCAGCTCACGCTGCGGTCGGAGGGCTTCGACACGTACCGCTGCGACCGCAACATCGCCATGGGCGTCAACCTGTCCAGGTCAGCCGGCGGCGGGCTCTCCTGGGGCGCTGCCATGGGGCGGCTGTGGCGCTCAGGGCTGCGGGGAAGCGCTGTGAGGGGAGGTGCAGGGGTGCCCTGGAGGTGCGGGGGTGCCGGGGGTGCTCGCAGCCCTTCAGCCTTTTTCTCTCCCCCTCCGTTCCCCTCACGGCTCTCGCGCCGTTTTTCGCGGCGCGCGGCGCGGCCGTGACGTCACTGCCGGCGAGTGGCGGGAAAAGGCAGCGCTGGCGGGAGCCGCCGCCATGGCTCCGAGCGGGGAGGGAGTGACGGCTCTAAAGCCCTGCCGCCCTCTGGAAAGGCCCTGCAGAGCCCCCGGGAGCGGCAGGAGCAGCACTGCCGGCGGGCCGGGGAGCTGCTGGTCCTTCCTGCCCCGCTGGTCAGAGAGGAGAGACACGGAGGGTGACAAAGATGAGGGGCCTGGAGCCTCGGGAGGAGACTGCTGAGAGAGGGAAATCATCCCTATGTGTCAATACCCATGGGAGGGGCAGAGGATGGGTCCAGGATCTGCCCAGCCGTGGGACAAGAGGAAAGGCAGGAGCTGAAGTTCCACCCCGTGTATGAGGAAGAAGTTTGTGGGCGACCAAGTACTGGAAGAGATCGGCCAGAGAGGCTGGGGAGTGTCCCAAGAGTGTTGGAAGGAGAGCCTGATAACTGCTATCACATCCCCTCCTGCCCTGCCAGCTCCCAGCCCCGTGGCTCACCTGCCTTTCTCCCCTGCAGCATGTCCAAAATCCTGAAATGTGCAGGGAATGAGGACATCATCACCCTGCGGGCCGAGGACAACGCCGACACCCTGGCTCTGGTGTTCGAGGCACCCAGTGAGTGGGGTTCTCACTGGGGGAGCCCTTTGTTCCTGGGCTGTGCTGGGAAATGCAGGAGGGAGGGACATGGCAGTGGGGCCTGCAGGAGTGGGAGGGGACACCTGAGTCTTGGGACAGTTTGGATATAGAAACTTGATCAAGTTGATAAATATTTTCGTTATAAGAGGAGGAATGTTTCGGGCTGCACAGAGATGTTTTTGGCAGTACCCTTACAGCCTGTGAAAGGCTGCTGCAGCAACAAAGGGAAACCTCACTGTCATTATTGAGGGGAGTGGCAGCAGTCCAGTTGGTGTTTGTCACTCTGCTCTTTGCTGTAACCCTGCTTTGCTTCTGCAGACCAGGAGAAAGTTTCTGATTACGAGATGAAGCTGATGGATCTCGATGTGGAGCAGCTGGGGATCCCAGTAAGTAACAGCTCAGGTGACTGGTGGCACTGGGGCGGAACTGGGCTCACATCACATCCCGTAACACAGCGGCCTTGGGAGCGCTGGACAGGCCTGGGGCTGGTAGGGTGTCCCTGGGAGCGCCCCAGCCCTGGCAAGGTGTCCCTGTGGGTGCCCCTGGCCCTGGCAAGGTGTCCCTGTGGGTGCCCCTGGCCCTGGCAGCTGTCCCTGTCCCCCAGGAGCAGGAGTACAGCTGCGTGGTGAAGATGCCCTCGGCCGAGTTTGCGCGCATCTGCCGGGACCTGAGCCACATCGGCGACGCCGTGGTCATCTCCTGCGCCAAGGACGGCGTCAAGTTCTCGGCCAACGGCGAGCTGGGCAACGGCAACATCAAACTGTCCCAGACCAGCAACGTGGACAAGGAGGAGGAGGCTGTGAGTTGCCATGCAGGGCTCGGGGCTTTGCAAAGCCACTTCTCTGGGGGATCCTGGAGCTGGGGAAGGGTTGAGGTTGGAAAGGGTCACTGAGGGCCAGCCCTGCGGTGAGCCATGAGTCCCTGAGTCCCTGCAGCGTGATCCTTGGCTGGGAGCTGCAGCAGGGCTGGGAGCAGCCCTGGAGCTGCAGCTGTGCTGCTCCCAGCCCTGGTGGCTGTGGCCTGAGCTGTGCCAGGGCTCTGGAATCCTCTCCCACTTGCTGCTCCCAGCCCTGGTGGCTGTGGCCCGAGCTGTGCCAGGGCTCTGGAATCCTCTCCCACTTGCTGCTCCCAGCCCTGGTGGCTGTGGCCCGAGCTGTGCCAGGGCTCTGGAATCCTCTCCCACTTGCTGCTCCCAGCCCTGGTGGCTGTGGCCTGAGCTGTGCCAGGGCTCTGGAATCCTCTCTCACCTCCCCAGGTTACAATAGAGATGAACGAGCCGGTGCAGCTGACCTTCGCCCTGAGGTACCTGAACTTCTTCACCAAAGCCACCCCCCTGTCCCCCACAGTCACGCTCAGCATGTCTGCAGATGTTCCTCTGGGTGAGTGCCAGGGCAGAGCTGGAGCTGAAGCTGGAGCTGAAGCTGGAGCTGCATGTCCCACAGAACCCTCTGAACTCCCTCTCTCCCTTCTCTCCCGCAGTTGTGGAGTACAAGATCGCTGACATGGGACACCTGAAGTACTACCTGGCCCCGAAGATCGAGGACCAGCAGGATGGCTCTTAACTGGAGCAGGACTGGGGGAGATCTGCTCCTGGCTGGAGGCAGCAATTCCAGAGCCTTGGAGCATCCTGGGAGCACTGTAGCTGTGTCTTGTAGATACCTTTGTAAATACTTTTCAACTCTCTTGTTTTGCTATCCTGGTGTTATTGGAAATAGGAAAGCTGAGTTTTTCTACTCTGTTCCTGTACTCCCAACAACCTCTCAGATGCTGTTGAAGGTGAAATTTCTTACTCCTTGCAGCTGCTCTTGGAGAAGAGGGGCAATATTTAATGGGTCAAGATGTATCCTGGAGTTTCCCCTGTGGAGCTGTAGCTTAGGGTTGCTGTTTTATTATCCCACCAGTTTATGTGACCTTACTTCATTTATTTTTGAAGCTGATACTCTGACTGAAACTCAGAAAATGGAAATAAAGAATCTAATTTCCTGGGGTTTGTCGTGTTTAAATGTGGGTGGGTGAATGGTGCTTTTGAAGCTGTGCTGATGTGCCCTGACTCCCTTGCCAAGGCCCAGAGTTCAGCTTTGGTCACTCGGGTGTGGAGGAGGTGCCTGGTGGCACCTGGGGACAGCTGGTTCGCTGGAATTCACGTTCCCATGAAGGCGTTTCCAACCTAAACACTTGCCCGGTTTTTTTGGGAGGCTGTGCTCACTAAGACACGAGAATGCTGGGGACAACCGCCTGAAGAGCTGTCCCCGGCGGGTGACAGGGATGGCACCAGGTGGCAGTGCCGGCCACGAGCGAACCCCTCTGCTGCCTGGGGGGACAATTCCTGCTCGGGGCTGGGGATCACCCAGCCCTGGGGACAGCACTGCCCTGGGGACAACGCTTTCCCCGGCCCAGGGGACAGCACTGCCCGGCTCTGGGGATATCCCTGCCCTGGGGACAATCCCTGCCCGGCCCCGGGGTTGGGGACAGCCCTGCCCTGTCCTGGGGACAGCTATGCCCGGCCCTAGGGATAACCCAGCCCTGGGGACAGCACTACCCCGGGGACAATTCCTGCCCAGCCCTGGGGATGGGGACAGCCCTGCCCTGCCCTGGGGACACTTTGCCCGGCCCTGGGGATGGCGACAGCCCTGCCCTGCCCTGGGACACTTGCCCCGGCCCAGGGCTCCTGACCCGCACTCCCGGGCATCCCTGGCAGCATCCCGGGCCGACCAGGACGCGACACTGGGACAACGGCAGGTGACCCTGCCCACGGCACGGGTGGCACTGCGGGGGATTTAAGGCACCTCCCAACCCAAACCGTTCCAGGATTTTGGTCCAGACACCGATTTCCCATCCTGTGCTTCTGCTGCCTCCCTTGTCGAGCTGCCCGCCGTCTCCAGCTCCTTCCCCACCTACCCCGCAGCGCTTCAGGGAAACGCCTGGCAGGGAAGCGCTCTCGCCCTGAAGGATCTCAGCACCCCCGGAGCCGCTGCCCTTCCCCCGGGGGCTCCGCGCCTCCCGGGGCGGTGCCGGGCGGAGGAGGCCGGCCCGGCCCCGCCGTGACCTGGAAGGGAAGCGGCGCCGGCGGGATCGACTTCCCGGGAGCGGGATGGAGCGGGCGGGCGGCAGGTGCGGGGCCGGCCGGGCCGGGCCGGGCTGGGTTCGGGGTGGATTTGGGGGGTTTGGGTGAATTCAGGGCGGTTTGGGGTGGCTCGGGGCGGGTTTGGGGGGCGTCAGGTGGGTTTAGAGTGGTCTGGGTAGATTTAGGTGGGTTTGGGGGGAGTTAAGGTCGATTTAGGGTGCTCTGAGTGGGTTGGGGGGGGTTCAGGTGGATTTAGGGTGCTCTGGGTGGGTTTGGGGGGCGTCAGGTGGATTTAGAGTGGTCTGGGTACATTTAGGTGGGTTTGGGGTGGGTTCAGGTAGATTTAGGGTGGTCTGGATGGGTTTGGGGGGGCTTCAGGTGGATTTAGGGTGGTATGGGTGGGTTTGGGGGGCTTCAGGTGGATTTAGGGTTGTCTGGGTGGGTTTGGGTACATTTAGGTGGGTTTGGGGGGGGGTTCAGGTAGATTTAGGGTGGTCTGGGTGGGTTTGGGGGGGCTTCAGGTGGATTTAGGGTGGTCTGGGTGGGTTTGGGGTGGGTTCAGGTGGATTTAGGGTGGTCTGGGTGGGTTTGGGGGGGGCTTCAGGTGGATTTAGGGTGGTCTGGGTACATTTAGGTGGGTTTGGGGTGGGTTCAGGTGGATTTAGGGTGGTTTGGGGGGGTTCAGGGAGATTTAGGGTGGTCTGGGTGGGTTTGGGGTGGTTTGGGGGGGCTTCAGGTGGATTTAGGGTGGTCTGGGTGGGTTTGGGTACATTTAGGTGGGTTTGGGGTGGGTTCAGGTGGATTTAGGGTGGTCTGGGTTGGTTTGGGTACATTTAGGTGGGTTTGGGGTGGGTTCAGGTCGATTTAGGGTGGTCTGAGTGGATTTGAGGTGGTCTGGGTGGGTTTCAGTGCATTTGGGATGGTTTTGGGTGGGTTTGAGTGGATTTGGGGTGGTTTGAGTGGATTCGAGAAGGATTTGGGGCGTTTTGGGTGGATTTCGGTGGTCTGGGTAGGTTCAGGCAGATTCGGGGTGGGTTTGGTGTGTTCTGGGTGGATTTCGGGTGTTCTGGGTGAGTTTGGGGTGGGTTTGGGAGCGGCACGAGGCTGGGACCCCCCCATTCCGGGTGTCCCCGCTGTCCCAAAGCCACATCCCCACCCGTCCTGGCTCACCGTGGGGGAAATGCGGGGCTGTGCTCGGGGGAATTCAGGATTCTGAACGGAGCCGCCGTGCTTGGGTTTCCCGGCACCTCCACAGGGTTTAAAGCACGACTGCCTGTTAGAAATTCCAAATTTCAGCATTAATTGTTTTAGCCAAGCTGCTCAGGCCCCGATTATTTACGTGGCTACAAAAAGCACAGCACTGTAATGGTTGCTGCTCTTGAACCACTGTGGTGCTCCCCTGGTGTGAAGCTCAGTGGGGTTGGAGCTGGCCCTTAAACTTGAGATCAGAGAGAATATTTTTCATATTTTATACACATTTGGCCTCCACAGTCTCTTTCTTGTTGGTAAGTGAGGCAATGGGGAGGACAGGACAGCTTGTGCAAGTGTAAAATGGGAATAATTCAAAAGAAGCCACTGAAAAACCTGGTAAATAACAGGGCAGTGGATAAAAAAAGAGAGCAAAATAGGGCAGAGTTGGGAAATCTAGCATTTTTCAGAAAGCTTGGTTTATTCTGGCTTTTTCTCCTCCTGAGCATCTGCCCTCGGGCATGTGGAGGGGTGTGTGGGTCAACAAGGATGTGTGGGGAGCAGGAAATGCCACCCTGCAGGTGTTTCCATTATCCACGGGGCTGAAAATGTTTGGTCCGTGTCTGTTTTTTGCCACTAAAACAAAAGCCCAAAGTTCAAACCACAGGTTCAGTGGTGGGAATTTCAGATCAGAGGGGATTTTATAAAAGCCAATTTTACAGCAGGAGGAGCGAAGGTGGATGGGGAATGTGCCAGCAATTAGTGACAAAGGGCTTCAGCTGAAGTGGAGACAATATTTTGAGTGGATGCATCACCTCTGATGCTGAAGAGTGTTGTGGAAACAGAGTTTTTATCCCTTCCTGTTGGCACCACTGGAATATCTGCTTTTGTTCCCTTGGTTCCCGACTTTCTCAGGAAATAAAAGCTCCATTGAGGCTTCGGGAGGTGTGGGGAGCCCTTCCCTGCCTGTGCCCTGGGAATCCGGGTCCTGCTGGGGCAGAGGCAGGGGGAGCTCGGCAGGATGGGTCCCTGGGCAGCCCCGAGGGGCAGCAGCTGGCTCTGAGCCCTGTCCCCAGGGTGTCCCCCCTGCACGGGGAGCCTGCTCTGCACACCTGGCCTTGGTGACCTCAGCACTCACACTGTCCCCTTGTCCTGCTGCCTGAGTCACTCCTGCTGTCCCCACGACACCTCCATTTCATCCCAGTTTATAGTGGTTTGCGTTGGTTTTTTGTTTGTTTTTTCTTTCCCAAAATTGCTCTCTTGCAAAATATCGTGCTGGTTGAAAAGCTGCTTTGTTCAGCTCTGGTTTAGGTTTATTTGCTGGTGTCGTGTTCAGAAACAGCCAGAGCTTGGACATCTGTGTTCTGGAGTTCCTGGTGGAGTGAGAGCTGGGTCATACCCTGGGCCCTGCCCAGGAATTTCCAAATTTCCATCTGGTTTTAGACACAGGCTCTACCTTGATTCCAGACATTGTTGCAGCTGTATCCATTTTGTATTTCAGGCTTCAAATGAAATGCTTAGACCCTCTGTGGGAAAAGCTTTAATTCGCCAAGGAGAACAGGACTGGTTTTGGGTGGCACAGTCTTGGCAGGGGTGTTTCTCTCGAGAAACTTCAGTTGTGTGTCTCTCAGACTCCCAGCACTGTTTTCTCTCCTCCTGCCCCGGTTGCCAGGCTGTAGCTGATGCCCAGGCCCCCCTGGCACGATGCCATCACGGACCAATCTCTCTGCTGGCATCCCCAGCAGCAAAGTCAAATATTCCAAGCTCTCCAGCACCGACGATGGATACATCGACCTGCAGGTAAAAACTGGGCAAGGAAGCTGGGAAACCACGAGGATGGGCAGCCTCAGCTTGGCCTTGCACAGGCAGCTGCTTCTCGTGCATCTCTGGTGGAGCAGCTGCAGCTCAGGCAGGGGCGAAGCCTGGAGGGAGCCAAACCCTCGGCCCTTCCCCTCTGGAAATCCCAAAGACCCTTCCTGGGAACAAGGCTGGGAGAAGGGGCTGGCTCAGCAGGGCCTCCATGGGCAGAACTCCTCCTGGAGGGCAATTCTGCAGCAGAATTCTGTCCCGTGCCAGCTGTGCCAGCTGTGGGGTCCCATCTGTGCCGAGTTCAGCTGTTCAGTATTTGGCTTTTTCCATCCAGTTCAAGAAGAGCCCACCCAAAATCCCCTACAAGGCCATCGCGCTGGCTGTGGTGCTCTTCATGATCGGGACCTTCCTCATCATCATCGGAGCCCTGCTGCTGGCAGGGTACATCAGCAAAGGGGTGAGTGCTTCACCAGGCTCCTGGCACTGCCCTCAGAGCTGCCCTGAGCCCTGCTGCCCATCAGGGGACAGCAAACAGCCTCAGGTCGCACCAGGGGAGCTTTAAATTAAAAATAAGGAAAGGTTTGATGGTGCAAAGGCCTGGCACAGCTGCAGGGGGAGTGTGCAGAACACAAGGATGTGGCACTCCAGGACATGGGTTTGGTGACCCTGGGGGTGGTGCTGGGTCATGGTTGGACTTGATGGCCTTGAAGGTCCTCTCCAGCCTCAGGGATCCTGATTCCCACCACAGCCTGTCCCTGGGAGGTGACATCCCTGTCCTGGAGAGATCTCAGCCCCTGCAGGGACAGGGAGGAGCTGCCAGACCCCGAGTGGGGCACGGCAGCGCTTCCCCACCTGGCTGTGGCTGATCCACAGCAAGGGGATCTGCTCCTGCAGCTCTGGCTGCTTCTCCCCTGCTCCCTGTGGGCTCAGGGGGGTTGGCAGCCCTGCCTTATCTCTGGCAGCACAGCAGCCCCTGGGGCTATCAGCAGCGCTCCAGGCACGGAGCCCTGGGCTCGTGCTCGGCCACGCTCACAGCTCCCAGCCCTGGCTGCACATCTGGGAGTCCCTGGTGAAGGATGGGGTGCCCTGAGGGTTCCTGCAGCGGGGAGGAGAGGTCAGGACAGGATTAAAGGCTCAGCCTGACGACAGCTGAGAGATTTCTGGTTTTTATTTCTCAGCTCGCCAGGCCATGGGGATGGATCGCAGAACCATGGGGTGGTTTGGATTCAAAGAACCTTATAGATTCCCTCATTCTGAGAATTCCTTCACATCTCACCTGCCTTGGGCAGGGCAGCCTTCCCCTAGAGCAGGCAGGGTGTGAGAGAGAGGAGCACCCCTCGCACAGGTGTTACTGTGATGCCTTGGGAAGGCTGAGCTGGAGCAGAGTTACAGAATAAAGCAGGGATTTATTCAAAGCATCTCCTCAATGGATCCACCTTGGGCAGCACAAGAGCCAGGGCTGCACCCAAGGTGAACCAAAATGGTCACAAAATGAGCCTCAAAATGGTCACAAAATGAGCCCAAGTTGAACCCACAATGGTCACAAAATGTATGACTACTCACTTTGATCAGTTCTGCTCCATTTGCATATTGGGGTTAATTGTCCAATTCCAGCTCTAGGTTATGCAGTCCCATCCTCCTTGTTTTCCTCTCTTCATTCCACACTGTTTGTGCCCTTGGGCCTGAGATTTGGGTGGTTGTCCTCGGTCACCAGCTAGAGCAGGAATTGTTTTGTCTCCCTGCTCTGTGCAGAGAGCCCACAACACTTAACGTGCAGCTCCGAGCTGCACCCTAAGGCAGCCCAGAACCTGAAAATCACAGAAGCTGAACCCTGAGGCAGCCGTGCCCTGTGTGTGTGTCCCTGCAGGAGACCGACCGGGCCATCCCCGTGCTCATCATCGGCATCCTGGTGTTCCTGCCGGGCTTCTACCACCTGCGCATCGCCTACTACGCCTCCAAGGGCTACCGGGGCTACTCCTACGACGACATCCCCGACTTCGACGACTGAACCGTTAATTAACCCCGCGCTAATTAGGCTGCTCGGAGCTGGTAGTTCCCCTGGCTGCTGGCAGGGCACGGCTGACGTGTCCCTCGTGTCCCTCGCGCGGCGCCGCTTCCCGGCCCTGAGGTGTTGCAGGTCTTCCAGTTTGGGGGGTGGGGGCTCCAGCCCGGAATTGACCAAAAGGAATTGCAAAGAACTTGGGATTTATGGGATTTTTTTTTTTTTTTTCCTCTCGGGGTTGGCGTAATTCCGCTCGCTGGGAAGCTCTTCCTGGGCGAGGCAATCCTTGCAATTTTCCAAAAATAGATGAGCTGGTTTCAGCAGCAGATATTTGTTTTTCCTGTGTTTTCTAGTTTATTTTAGCTTTCCATGAGATTGTGGTTATTGTTGGGTTACCTGTGCAGACAGACCATCATTAAATTCTCCTTTTGCTCTCCGTCCATCAGAAATGCTTCCAAACTACTGCTCCTGGAGTAAACAGAGTCTGATGGGAGGGGGAAAGCAGCACTTGCAGAAGTCATTTCCACACAGTGCAGTGGCTCCTCAGCCCCCTGTCACACTGACCAAGCTCATTTCCCCACAAATACCTCCTTCCCCAGCGAGCTTTCCCTGTGCCACTGTTGCTTTTGGCAAAATCTGCTTATCCTTCACAAGGACTAGTGTTGGAATTTGCTGGGTATTTAAACAACCAAATGGGTACTGGGAGAAGGATTGGAACCCAGGCTCAAGTGTCTAAATACCAAAAATCTTGACTGATGTGGGTATTGGAGACACTTGAACTCCAGCTCTCTGTCTTTTGGAGTCCTTGTGTAGATAATTTGCTGTGCAGACCTGCCCAGGCCAGTGAAGAGAATTTCTCTGTGCAGTTTGTGCTGAACAAACCCCTTTGGATTGCTTTGCCAGCTTTGCTGAAGTGTCATTCAGGGAAAACAGAGTGATGGCTCCACTTGTGTGAGGTCAGAGCAGGCTGTCTCCTGTTCTCAGTGTCCTGGACAACAAGCAGTGGTGCAAGTGGCTGCATTTAACATGAATAAAGTTCTACATTCTCTGTAAGCACAAGTTTGTCCTTCCCACCTTCACATGTGTCAGAGTGCACTAAAAACTCTCCTGGGCTCGGCTGCTGTTGGCTCCAGGTGCTGCTGGAGTGAGGGAGGCAGCAGCTCTGGAGGAGCCCCAGCAGTGTGAGGCTGCACAGAGCCCTCCACAGCTGCCACCTGAGCCCAGGTGAGCAGAACATTCCAGAAGGAGGGGCAGGAGGACTGACAGTGCAGAGCAGGCCCACGGAGATGTCCACAATCAGGGCTGGACAAACACCTTGCTCTGAACCTACTCCTGGAATTGCCTTTTTTCCTCCTTCAGTGCTGCAGGTTAAACCCAATCTCCTTTTTTTTTACCTGCCTCTCTTCCCTCACTTGTCCCCACTGCCCTGTGTGAGCCCCAGCACTCTGAGGAAGAGCTGGTTCAGTTGTTAAATTCAGGATCTCCCCTTCCACCTCGGGAGGTTCCCTCCCTGCTGCCAGCCCCAGCTGGGGTGGGACAGGGGACGAGGGACACGTGCTGCTGGCAGCAGCTGGAATCTGTCAATTAGAGCTGGCTCTGGCCAGGAGCTGCTGCTGACGTCAAGCCATGAATCAGCCTCTCCTAGGGGACAAAAACCTGTTTATTTGGGTTTGGGGAGCGGGGAGAGGAAGTGGAAGTTTAGATGGAAAAAGCAAAGAGGGTGGGAGAAGAGGAAGCATTTTGGGAAGGGATGGTCACCTAAGTGGGATAAATGAAAGGGACAGGAGAAGGAACTGGACTTGGATGATCCTTGGGGGTTCCTTCTAGCTTAGGACATTCTGTGACTCTGTGATTCTGAGAACACGCTGACGTTCCTGGAGGAAAAGAATTGATGAATTTACTTGTCTTGGACAGAGGCAAAGTCCTCAGTGGATAAATAAGGGATGTGTGAGGGATGGCCAGATGAAAAAGTCCTCTCTTTTTATATCTAATAAAACAGCGGGGTTTATATCTAATTGGGGAAAAAAAATATATATATATAATTGGCCCTTCCCTTAGGTGTTTGTCCTGCTCTTCTTAAGATCTCTGCCCTAAGAGCTCCTCCAGGCCTCTGTGGCTGATCCTGGTGGCCTCTCCCCATTGCTGTCCTAGGAGCTGCATCCTTTCAGCAGGTGGGGGACACCACCCAGCCCTTGGATCTCCATCCCTTCAGCAGGTGGGGGACACCACCCAGCCCTTGGATCTCCATCCTTTCAGCAGGTGGGGGACACCGCCCAGCCCTTGGATCTCCATCCCTTCAGCAGGTGGGGGACACCACCCAGCCCTTGGATATCCCTGGCCTCCCAACCACTGCAGACACCTTTGGTTTCCCCCTCCCAGCTCAGGGCAGTCCTGCCTTCACTTCCTGCCTTCTCAGCCTGATGAAAAGAAAATAATTTTTGCCCTTTTCCCAGGGCTCTGCGCTGAGCCAGCTGTGCTTCCCTGCTCCCACTCCTGTGTCCTGTGTGGAATGGGGATGTGCACGTGCACAGCTGAGCACAAAAGCAGCCTGAGGATTTTTAGGAATGCTGGGTTTGACTAAAAATAGTCCAGAGAGTCCACCAAGGCCACGACAGAGCCTCCCAAGAGAGCTGGCTTTGTTCTGTGGTGGAGCCAAGGGTCGGTGGGGGGGGCAAACTCGATTTTTGATCAGAAATTATTGTTTCCAATTGATTGAACTGCCTGGTTTGCTGCTCTGGCAGACCGTGCTTTGTGCTGGTTCAGGACTTGCTACCCTGAGGCCTTTCCTTCCCTGCTTTCCTGTGTCTAGGAAGGTGTTCAGGAACTGCTTTTAATCAGAAGAAAGGCAATTACTGGGAGCTCTGTTCTGTCTGGCCTGCATGGACAGAGCTTTGTCCTGATAAGAATCAGGAAGTGACATTTCCTTCCTCCACATTGTACTCAGGATTCTGAGCCATGCTGTTCTCCTCATCCCTGGGGCAGCACAAAGGGACCTCCCTCCCACAGCAACACACATCCATGAGATCCCTGCGGAGCTTTTCCAGCTCTGCACTTACAGAGAGGAACAAAACTGGGATGAATCTTCTTTGAGAGGACTTTCAGCTCCTGTGAAACAGCAGGTTTGGCACTGAAGCAAAAATTCTGTGGAGGAATCGCCGTTTCATCCTGGGCTGTTAAAGCAAAGGGCAGCAAATCCACTAGTCACCACTAATTAATTTTGTTTTGAAATATTTACTTGGGCTGAAGTAGTAGCTGCTCTTAAGTCTTTAAAGGATTAGCTGCCTGCTACTCTTTCATGCCTGCAACCATTTATTGAAGCTGTTGCTGCAAATCATGCTGTTAACCTGTCATGAGAGGTTTTAACCTTCCTTCTCTTGTCAGTGGGAAATGCCTGGTGCAGATGGCCCTGCTGATGTGACAGAAATTAAACATCCAGTCAGGTCCTCTGGGCTCTTTCCCCAGCTTCTTCAAGGAGGGGGCAAGACAGAAAATGCATGTAGTGATGATTGTCTGCATCAGGGTGTTGCAAAGCCTGGGGAGGGGCTGTGAGGAGTTCAGGGAACAGGAACTGCTTGATGCAGGAGCATCAGTTTCTGTGTGTAGCAAAGGAAATGCTCTGGATCTAGAACAAATCCTAGAAGAAAGCTGAGAACTCACCTCAGCAGGGATTATTTCTTACTCTCAGGCATGTGTTTAGTGTAAAAGGGAAAGACCTCAGGTCATTAAACCTACAAATACTCATTAGCATTGACATATAATTTTCTAGCAGTGTTCATGAATGTGTCATTAGAAGAAGTCTGCCAGCTCCTATAATCCTCATTTTTCTTGTCTCTCAACACTAACAGTCCATAGCACAGCATGACCTCTTCCCTGCTATTTTGGGTGTTCATTTCCAGACAAATGCCTTATTTTCTCTGTATTTGATACTGGAGGTCAAGAGAATCCTCTCTGCCTTTTATTGCACAAGAACAGAGGCAGGATTGTAACAGGGCCAGTGCAAATGTGTGCCTAAAAATAAACCACTGGATGGTCTCCAGCTTCAAACACAAAAAGAGTATTTGTAGAGGTCTCTCTGTTGCATGATCGAATTTCAGATCACTGAGGAGACACTTCAAAGTTCAGCTGACGAGCAGCTCGTGGTTTAATCCTCCCATGAAACAAAGGCAACTCTTTGACTTGGATCCGTGGTCGGCTGCCACCCCGGAGCTGGCAGAGGCTGGCTCCGGATGGACCATCCCTGGGGCAGGGCAGTGTCCAGGGTGCTGTCCTGGGCTGCTGCCTCCCACCCTGGCCACGGGCCCGCAGCCCTTCTGCCACCTCTGCTGGAAACAATTCAGCAGTGGCAGGAGGGGCCAGAGCTTGCAGAACACTCCAGTGACGCCGCTTGGCACCAATTAAGATTAGCAGAGAGGTGGCACTTCGGGCAGGGAAGGAGTTAACCAGCCACAGGGCACTTTTTAGGGAAGAAATTGGAGTTCATTGTTCCAGGCTCTCTGTGGATTTCTTTTTTGTCCTTTCATCTCTAACTGTTGGTTCTCATCAAAGGGGTTGCTAGTCCTTCCTCTTTGTTTTTCTTTGGCCTGTGCCTTCACCTGTGAGCAGCAGCACACAGGCAGAGCTGTGCTGAACTATAAATAGAGGGCCTGGCCAGCCCTGTGGCATCCGTGCTGCTATAATTGCCACTCTGCACTCTCGTGACAAGCCCTGCTCCAGCTGCCCGGGCAAGGAGGAACAGCCCCAGAGCTGGCCCTGCCCGTGGAGCTCTGCTGTGGGCCCAGTTCTCCCTCTGCCCCCACTTCTGCTTTTCCTGGGTGTGAGTGACCACTCCTGGTGTCTGCCCAGTGGGATTTGGGCAATTCAGGTTCAGCAGCTGCTTTGTAGAGGGCTCGTGGTGTAATTGATGCCTCAGCACCTTTGTTTGTTTTGCCTTCTGCCCCTGGCTAGAGGAGGCTGGTGTGTGTGTCACTCCTGATGTCACCGTGTGCTGCTGTTGCTATGTGCTCACACAGGGGATGAAGTGAGTCACGGGGTAAGAGTGACCCAAGCCCTCCATCCTTCCTCTCTGAGGAATGATTGCAAGTGGGTGAAAGCAGGGCCTGTGTCTGTGCTCTCACTGCTCTGCTGAGGGATGAGTAAGCAGCCATGAGGTGCTGCTGCCCGTGCTGTGCAGAGTGAAGGGCTCTTTTAGTCTGTGCTATTAAATTCCTCTAATGGACTTCAAGATTATTTAGTGCACCATGTCCACCTCATTTTGGAAGTAGTTTAAGTAGGAATGAGCTGCTCTGGTCCTGCTTATCCAGATCTGCCCACAGCAGCTGCACTTTATTGCCAGAGCTTTAAACAGTGTGAACGCGACACAAGGTGACAAATCCCAGCTTGTCTCCCCCCTTGGAGACCATCTCTGCCCATGCCTCAGGGTTCAGAAGATCTAATGGAACAGAACTGCGAGGTGAGTGTGCCCAGGAGAGCAAAACCATCGGGAGCCATCAGCCCCGGGTCCTGCCGTGCTGCCACAACACCTCCAAGGCAGATGTGGCTCCAGGGCTCAGCACTTGGACAAGGAGAGCCCGGCAGGGGAACGGACCAGGCAGGACAAACACAGGCTGCTCTCCCGGCCCCCTCCTGCCCCACTCCTCCCAGGATTTAAGGGCGCATTTCAGGAACCGTGCTTTTGGGAAGCAGCCCGGGGATGAACTCGGAGAGGTGACTCAGCCCATCTCCTCCTCCTCCTGTCAAACACGGGCTTTGCCCCTGACTCAGCAAGTGAAATCTCATTTGTCTGGTACAGCCCTGAGGTACCAGACAGAGCAGCAGCAAGAAAATTGCCTCTTCCTGCAGAGCACAGGCTGTCCAGCTGAGTTAGTGTCACCGGGAGCACTCTGGAGCACTCTCCCTGCCCTGGATTCCTCACAGGAATAGGAATATCCCGTGGAAGAAGCAGAGGGACCTGGGATGGGCTGTTTGTACTCTCCTGGTTGTGCTCTCCTCGTTGTTTGTACTCTCCTGGCTTCCACAACCTCATCTCCACTTCCAAAATATTTTCCAAACCCAAAGCTGAAGGTCTCCCCTCTCCAAAAGCTGCCAGAGGGGAAACCACCGTGAGAGGAGCAGCAGGGACCCAACAGTCCTGCAGCCCCGCAGATCTCCGGTCCTGCTCACCTCCTGATTTATTCACGACCTGAATTCAGGCGCTGCCGATCCTCCCCCAGGGGCTCTGCCGCGTGGGTCGCCGGCTGGAGCCTCCGTAACTTGAGAACTTGGCCCGCGATGCTCAGACCAAAAGCTCTCTGTGCTACCGAGAGCACTTTGCACTAATTAAACTTGGTAAAAATTATTCCTCTCTCCATTTTGCAGATGACAAACCGAGGGGTTGGGCTCGGCTGGCAGAGCCCATCTCTGTTCTAAGAAATAAACACTCTTTTCTGGGAAAGAAACACGGTTTTTTCTGACTCGATTTCCACCTGACACTGGGGGGAACAGCAAGTCATGGGTGTCCCCGAGATAATGCGGAATTCCTGTGGTCGGGAGTCTCCCACCAGCTGCTGGAGGTGGCATTTTAACCAAGGGCTGCTCACGCTTGCTTTCCTCACCTCACAGACTGAAACCCAGGGTCTGCCCAGCTGCTCCCCATATTCCAAAGGGAGAAGCAAAAAAAAAACCCACTGTTGGTGAGCTGTTCATTTTTTTGAGCTTACCTGGGAGAGCCTCCACTCACCTCCTAGGCTGCTGCTGAAGTAGCAGGGGTTTCATTTTTATTTTGTGTAAATCAGTGGAAGATATTCCTGTGATCCATATACAGGAGTGCTGGGTTCTTCCCAATTGCTGGTTGCATCTGTGGGATTCACAAAGAATGTTATTAATCTAATGCCAGGCAGGCTGCTTTTTTTTTTTTTTTTTTCTTTTTTTTATGTTATAAAAGCTAAACTCAAGACACGCCAAGAAAACAAGATTGGAAAGGAGCTATGGACCCCAGACCCAAAGCAATGATAGGATCATGGGATGGTGTGGGTCCATTGGAAGACTCCATCTCAATTCCACTCCCCTGCCAAGGATGAGGATGCCATTCACTGGACACCATCCCTGGACGTGAAGTTTTGATTTGGTCTTTTGGACATCCTGTGCTCAGATCAATGATTCACATCCCAGCTGAGACAACACTTGGGTTTAAAAATGGAAATTTTGAGTAAGAGGCACTGGCCAAAAACATTTCAGCATTGAAATTCATGCCAGTAACGCTTGTGCTGCATCTGAGGAAAACCCTGACCTGCAGCCCTGTGCTTTGATCCACACAGAGCCACGAAGAAACAACCCAAACAAAGCTGGGGAATGTCCTCAGCAAAGCTTCCTTGGACTGTTTGGTGATAGGGTGCAGCAACACCTCACCTGGCCAGGTGAGTCCCTGAGTGAGCTTTGAGGAGCTCAGGTAACCCAGAAAAGATGGAGAAAACAGGGAACGTGTCTCCTTTTGGATCTCAAAGTCAGCACACCAAAGGATTGATGACTGCTAACTCCTCCTGCTGCGTGCTCATGGAGGACGTGCACATCCCGTGGCTCCAATTCCTCCAGCTTTTTCCTGGATCTGTGAATCATTCAGGCAGAGAGAGATTGCATGTTTAGATACATACCTCAGGGTTCTTCACTACATTTTAATAATGCAAATTATATATGCCACTAATTCCAGTAAAACTGTAAAATTTCTACTTCTGTAGCAGGACAGTGTGATGGGATAAAATGGGCTCTGACTTTCTGAGCAAGGGAAATTCCAAGGAATTTTCTCAAACTTTGCAGCACAGGAGGCCACCTAGAAGGGAATTTATCAATTTAAGGACTGAAAAAGGCTTTAGTAGGTTTGAGCCCATGGTTGCAGGGGCTCTAGCTGTGTCAAATTCAATTCTTGGAGCACTAAATCCTCCTTTATCATCCTTCTCCAGCTTGTCCTTGGGATTATCAGGACCTTGAGGTCTTTATCTGTTACATTTCAATCTGACTGATGTGTTTTCCCTGGCTGTATTTCCCTCTGCCATCTTTCACCTGGGGAGGGCAGGGTTGGAAACTTCTAACGCTCCAAAATAAGATAAACAGAGCTGTGTCTCTGTCCCTGATCCCGAGCACAGGGAGGCCTTGCAGGGACACTGAGTACACACGATCCTTCTTCCTGCACAAACTCCTGTCAACAGCAGAACTGCTGCAGCCTCCATCACTCTGACATTACCGAAATGTCCCTCCCGTCACCCCCCCACGCTGACAAACAAAGGTTTTTTAATGCTTAAAAGCTGCTCTGAAGTCTGTGTCTACATTTGGGATAAGGCCAGGTATTGACTAATGCCAAGGATCAATATCCATAATAAAGCATTGTGCCTCAGCCCTGCCCTGGATAGTTCTCCATATGTCTCATTGGAAAAACCTTTTAGAAGCTTAACCAGGAGAGTGTTGGGGAAAAAAAATATGGGAAGATAAGCACAAATGCTCCAGAGGCCTTGTAGGGTCTCTGGTCTTAAAGTAAGCTGCTGGATTTTAATGGGATGGGATAAAGCCCTCTTGGGGTGTGGTAAGCACATTTCTCTCTCTCTCAAGATTTTTCATAAGGGTGCACAGAGAGAGACTAAAGAGAAAACAATTTTTATTTCTGTTGTTTTTCTTATGTAAAATGTGTTTATAGAATTGTCTACCTAGAGTGATCACTTGATTAGATTTTGGAAAGGATTGTTTGAGCCTGATGGCTAATCAAATCTACTTGTGTTTAGACTCTCAAGAGAGGGTCACAAGTTGTGAGTTAGTTAAAAATATAGTTAAAACAAGTAAGTTTGTAGTTTTTAGTATCTTCCTTTATTTATTAATAATATTAATAATTTTAATAATAATATTAATATAGTTTAGCATAATTATAATAAATCATTCAACCCTCTGAACTGAGCCAGACACCATCATCTCTTCCCATCAGCTTTACCTACATTCACAAAAAGAGGGGGTGGGAGGGAAGGTTGGACAGCTGGTGAGCAAGCATTCCTGTTTGCCAAACACTGCACCAGCAGCAACGTTGGAAGCAAGGACCCGAAAGATCCACAGAGAATTCAGCAGGTCTGGCTGGAACAGGGCCCAGTTGGTGCCAGTGGCATGGGGAGCACTTTCCCATCGACTCGGGGCTGCACCTTGATTAAACAACAGCAGGGCTGGGGGAGAGAGCCCAGCACGGGTCAGCAACTCCTCAGGACAGGCGGTGGAAGGAGAAAGGGCAGGAATCAGCTGAGGGGCTCAGCCCAGAGCAGCCCTGAGCAAGGCAAGGAGCCACGAGCTGATGTGTGTGGGAACTGCACGTTCTGGGAAGGGCAGGACACAAATTAGAGCGAGTTAACCTTGTCAGAAGCCATTAGGGACGTCAGATGTTGCCGAGAGGGATGTGAGAGAGGCAGAGTCCAGCGCTGGGTACCGAGCTGCAGACGTCAGCAGCGCCTCAAAACACCCAGCTCTGTGGGCTGGGAGGGGGGATTTATCACATTTGTGTCACATTCATGTCACATTGGTCCTGGCCCCCACCAGAAAACGGAAAATCTCTGGAAAATGGCATTTGTGGATGTGGTGGAGATGTCATCTTTTGGGGGACTCAGCTTAGCCTCCTCTAGTACAACAGGGGAGGTTTAGGTTGGCCATCATGAGGAACTTCTTCACAGAAAGGGTGATTAGATATTGGAATGGGCTGCCCAGGGAGGTGGTGGAGCTACTGACCCTGGAGGTGTTTGCAGAATGGCTGGATGTGGCACTCAGTGCACCACTCTGGTTGGGATGGTGATGATTTGGCACAGGTTGGGCTTGACCTCAGAGGTCTTTTCCCACCTAAATGATTCTGTCCTTCTTTTGTTCCTCCCTAAACTCACTCTCCTGTTGTTAAAGTTGGATTTTTTACTAAAAGATAATAATTAAAAATACAAAAAGTAGGAAAGAAAATCCAAAGAGAAACCCTAAAACAAAGCCCCAAAGGGGCCCAGGGCTGAAGGCACCAGGCAAGCACATTTTCCTAGGGGCTGGAGAGGGACCCCCAGATGAGGGACCCAATGGGGTTTTGTTTGGGGACCTCATCAATATCCGTCAATATCCATCAGTGTCCATCAATATCCATCCATGTCCATCAATGTCTCCAGGGAGGTGTCAGAGATGGAGCAGGCACTGCTCCCTGGGGCCCAGCAGTGGGACAGGAGGCAACGGGCAGAAACTGAGGCAATGGAGTGTTCTACCTGAGCACGGGGAAGAACTTCCCTGTGCGGATGACCACGTACTGATTCCTAGAACCAGAATAACAGAGTGACACAATCCCCTGGTTTGGGGGGTACCAATGATCTGACTCACAGCACATCCCAACAATCCCACCGTGTTCCTGAGAGCCTTGTCCCAGCCCTGCCAGAGCTCTGCCATCCCTGAGGCCACGACCATCCCCTGGGGAGCCTGTCCAGCCTGCACTGCCCACAGAGGCTGTGGGATATCCTTCACTGGGGATATTCCCAACCCTTGGGACACAATCCCAGCTCATCCCTGAGGCTATAACCATCCCCTGGGGAGCCTGTCCAGCCTGCACTGCCCACAGAGGCTGGGGGATATCCTTCACTGGGGATATTCCCAACCCCTGGGACACAATCCCAGCTCATTCCTGAGGCCATGACCATGCCCACAGAGGCTGTGGGATATCCCTCACTGGGATATTCCCAACCCGTTTGAACACAATCCCAGCTCATCCCTGAGGCCATGACCATGCCCACAGAGGTTGTGCAATGTCCCTCACTGGGGACATTCCAACCCACCTGGACACAATCCTCCCTGAGGCCATGACCATCCCTCAGCGAGCCTATCCAGGCTCCACTGCCCACAGAGGCTGTGGAATGTCCCTCACCGGGGATATTCCCAACCCACCCGAACACAATCCTTGAGGCCATGACCATGCCCAGAGAGGCTACGGAATGTCCCTCACTGAGATATTCCAAACCCATCCCAACACAATCCCGTGCCATGCGCTGCGGGATGCCCCTTCCTGAGCAAAGGTCGGACCACAAACCCCACTGCAACCCCTTCAACCCGCCCCATGCCGTGACTCTCCGATCTGTCTCCTTCGCGCATAAACCCCGCACACGCCATCCCTGCAGTGGCGGCTGCTCACCCTCAGGGGCCACGCCGCCGCTCCCCCCGCCATGGCGGCCGAGCCCTGAGGGAGCGGGGCCGGCCGCGCCATCTTGTCGGGGGCGGAGGCGGCGCCCGTCCCGCCCCGTGCTCTGCCTGCCGGGCCGCCCGGCCCCGCCGCACTCGCCCGCCGCGGACAGCGAGGGGAGCGAGCCGCAGCCCCCAGCGCCATTGCCGCCCTCAGCCCGCCATGGCAGGTGAGCCCGGCCCGCTGCCGCCCTCAGCGAGCTGCCCTGAGGGAGCGCGTCCCCGTCGGCGCTGTCCGCCCGTCGCTGCCAGCCCCGCGCCCCCGCCGCTCGCCCCTCGCTGCCCCGCAGCCTCCACCATGTTCGCCGGCCGCGCTTCACCTTGGCCGCGCGGCTGCCGCGCCGCCCGCAGCCCGGCGCGCCTCTTCTCCCTTTCATTTCGCCTTTGCGGCTTAATTACACCCTTCCCTGGGCTCCGCGCCGGCGTTTTCCGCCTCGGCATCGCCTCCAGGGGATGGGGAAGGGGCGCGGGGGATGCCCGGGGTGGCACCTGCGGCGGGGTCACCTGCGCGGCCGGCAGCGCCGCTCGGGCATCATCCCCGGGTGGGCTCTTCTCTCTGCCGCTGAGGTCATTATTATATTTTTTTAATTTTTCTTTTCCTTTAATCTGTGACAAAATGGGTGGCAGAGCCGTAAGCTTGTAGATGGGATGGAAAAATGCAGGTTAATTCTCCCCTGGTCCTGAAGGGGTGGCCTCGCTCTTCCCTGATCCCGTTCTCGTGATACGTTTTAAAGCTTCCCCCCCCCTCCCCTTTTAAAAATTATTTATTTGCCTTTTTATTTTTCTTTGTCAGTGCACATCGAGGCAGTAAATATTTCATTTTTCTGGTTTTTAACTTGCAAGCCCCGTTCGATATCGTGTGTGGTTTTCTTTTGTTTTAAGGTACATTTTGGGTAGGAATAAGTGATGTAGGTAGTGCAGAAAAATGCCCGAACAAAGCTTGTTGCAAGCCTAGTAGGGTTCCTAGAATAAGGACTAACCACTATCATACATTCTTGGTATTGGTGGCTTTTGCCTTTTTCCCTTAAAAGCTGGGAATGAGGCAGAGGCTTTACAGTTTTATTCCCATCCCTTCATTTTGGAGCCGTCGTTGTCATTTTGTACGCAGGGAAGAGCAGCCCTTGAGGCAGTTTGGGGCTCTCCTGGCCAGGTGTGTTCGGGCTGGGCTGAGCCCAAAGGCAGCAGCAGAGCCGGTGGAAGATTCTGGCAGCCAAGGAAATCCCCCGAGGTGTTTAAGACAAGGTAAAGACCTGGCCTGTTAATTTTTTCCGCCTTGTCATTTTCCGCACTCAGCTGACTCTTGGTGTGAGTTCAGTGCCAGGTAAATGCCAGGCTCCCTGTTGCTGATGAGCATTAATTTTCAATAAAAACACCAAATGCTCTGTATTCATAGGGAGCTTAATATGTCTGTTTGTCCTCACTGCAGTGTAGTGCTGCCAGGCTTGAGCAGGCTTTAAATTACCCAGTTTAAGCTTAAAAAAAAAGAGCTGGTTTGGGTAGTGTTTTTCCTGGCAGGTGGAGTTAAATGCAGGCTGTAAAAACGAAGTGGAGAAGCAGAACAAATGCTGGAGTGATGAGCAGCTGATGGACTGCACAGTGCCAGAGCCAGGCTTAACTGTACACCTTGTCTGCCAGGTGATTTCAGTGTAGATAAGTATTATTGCAACAAGTAGCTCAGGTTAGCAAACTGGAAAATAATCCTTGAGATATATGGGACAATTGGATTAGTTGATGAGCTCTTGTACCCCTACTCCTAGCTCCCAGTCATGATGCAGATACCTTGAAATTAGAGCAGTGTTAACATGGAGATGCACTGAAACAAATTCAGCCTTGGGCTAGCAAGGAGATTAAACAAGCCCTGAGATTTTTATCATGGATTTAAACACGCCTTTGGTTTAGTCAAGATGTGAAGAGGACCCAAAAATGTCTTGTCAGAGTCTTGGGGATAAGAGGAGCTGACACTGGGGTTCCTGGTGTGGCTTAACAGGCCAAACTCAAATGGTTTAAGATCCATCCCAGTGTGGCACTGGGCTGTAAGCCCTGCCCTGAGCCAGGCTGACCTTTGCTGAACTCTCTGGAAGCACACGGCTCTCAGCAGATGGAAGGAGCAGGATGGGACCTGCTTCTTCAGCATTTTCAGCGTGGAAACAAATCCAAGGATTTGGAGGAAAAGCAGCCTCTCAGTCAGTGGCGGGATTTGGGCTGCAGGTTGATGGGTGTTTCCTTGGGTCAGCAGCAATTTAAGCAGCTCCCATCCCTCACCCCCCTGGCAGTGTCCCCTGGGTGCTCACTCGGGGATTAGCCTACAAAAGCTTTGTGTTCAAATCTGTTCGGGGAATTTTTGTGCTCTTTGCCCTCCCTGAGCCCAGGCAGACCTGAGTGTACCTGCCTAAGTCCATACTGGGTGGTGTGTGGGTGCATTTATACCTTGCTAATATGAGAATTTCTGTCTCGTGAAGGTCATCTAACAGGGAGTTAAATTCCAATGGAGAAGTAGAAATTGCTTCTTTGTTGGCATTATTACTTGGTTGGAGACTTCTTCAGGGGAAGCTTGAGATAATGGCAGTGTTTGAAGATTATTTTTTTCACTATTTCCTCCACATTTGTTCCGAAGAACCTGTAAAAAATGCTGCGTTTGTGCGCAGCTCCTATTTCAAATGTTTGTTTTTTTAAATTCAGCCAAGTTTTTTTCCTCTTTGATTCTGTCGGTATGTTTGGGGGTTTATTTCTTCCTGGTGTAGCCAAATCTACCAACTTCCTCAGCACGAAGGGGTGTCCCGAGGGGCTGTGGCTCTGTTATGTGGAAGTTGATTGCAGACCATTGAAAGGAAAGCAGGTGAAACTGCAGGCGTGGTCGGCATGGGTTCCTGCAGAAGTGGCTGCTGAGCTGCTCTCAGGACTGATCTGAGCTGCAGCAATTAAACTCTCCTGGTCCTCGGGGCAGGGCAAGGCAGCTGGCACCCCTGGGAGCTCTTCCCACCACGAGCTGGTGTTGTTTGGGAGGTGACGGAATCCTGGAATGGTCTGGGTGGGAAGGGACCTCAAAGCCCACCCAGTGCCGTGGGCAGGGCACCTTCCACTGTCCCAGGGTGCTCATCCATCCAGGCTGGCCTTGGACTCTTCCAGGGATCCAGGGGCAGCCACAGCTGCTCTGGGCACCTGTGCCAGGGCCTCATTCCCCTCACCGGGAAGGATTTCTTCCTGGGAGGATCTTGTCCTGCTGTAGCTGCTCCTGTCAATGTCTCCCTGTGAATCCTGTAAGAAATCTCATGCCCCAGAAGTTTCTGTTAGGGCCATTTCTTCAATTGATTTATTTTGCTCTCAAACACTTCTTTATGTGTTTATCCTTACAGGAGAAAATGCAGATGGCTGCACACAACCCTTCTACTTCCATTGGAGCTGATGGTTTATATGTTGCTGGAAAATCTATTTATATCAAGTGTTATTTATGAAGCCTCAGTGGTCATGACATGGCCTGACAACAGTTACCATGGGGGTTATTTTACTTAAAAGCTGCAGGAAGACAGTATTGACAGACAGGATGAGTAAGAGACAAGCATCCTGATGTAGTGAAGGCAGGAGTAAAATAAATCATTACAAATGAAAGCTCTTGCTGTGTTCTCCAGCCTTCCCGGGGGTGAAGTGTGTTCAGCCACGGCCAGCTTCGTGGGGTGCACAAAATATTTCTGTCAGTGCTTGGGAGCACATTTGCTTTATGGGCAAATGCTTTTAGTTGTTATGAGCTGTCTCAGGACAGGGTTTCTTTGATGGCAGCAAAGAAATCTGATGATGTTTGGCTGTTTTCAGGTTGTGGGAAGGAAATGCTTGCTGTCTGAATGTTTTTCTGTTGGAGATGAATCTATGTGGGGATTTCTTGCCATGGCAATTTGGCCCAGAAAGGAGCAGAGCTACTTCCTTGGAAAGGCACTTGGGGTGTTGAGACATCGCTGGCTCTCGGTGGGGAAAGAGAGGAGGAGGGAGGGCTGGACTTGCAGCTCCTGTTTGTAATTCCATCCCTTCCACTAGCATTCATCCTGGCTTTTCCAATGTTTTGGGAAATTCCCCACGCAGCTCCTGCTCTCTCCAGAGTTTGGGTTTTGTGGTGGCCGGTGTTGTCACTGTCGCCCTGGCGGGGCAAGGCTGGGCTTTGGGAGCTCCGGGATGGTTTTGGGAAGGGTGGATTGGCCACGAGGCTGTGCCCAGGGGCTCCCAAAGCTCTGGGTTTGGCTGGCTCCCTCCTGGGATGAAATGCTCTGTGTTCCCATCCCACAGCTCCTTCTGATTGCTGAGGAATGGTTGGGCTCGAGGTGAACGTAAAACTAGTATTTTAATGAGTTTATAATTAGAAATTCAACGATCTGAATCTCCCCGTGTCTCAGTTCTCAGGCCAGAAGATGCAAGTGCTGGTTAAGGAGGGGACAGGGAATGCACTTAACATCCAAGTGTCTGCCATTACTTATTTCTTTTTAATATAACTTTTAAATAGCAGCTTCAAGCAAGAATAAACTTTATCCTGGTTTGCTGAAAGGGAATTTCCAGAGCCTTCTCAACACATTCAGGCAACCAGAATATTTTATTCTTCCCCCAAAACCTACATTACTAAGCAGAAATAAATCAATGTGTGTTTTTAGGAGTGTCCCAGGCACCTTGAGGGGATGGCATGGCTGGATTTTGGAGACTGATACATCTCTGTTCTCTGAACCAGGAATGTTTTGATCTTGGACTTGTGTCAGCAAAGTGCCTGAGAAAACAAGCTTTGTCTGATAGTTGTATTTTTAGGAGCAGAGGAGTGCAGTTGTTGTGGTGAAGGAGCCAAGTTATCCCACAGTACCTGGGAGTATCCGAACTTCCCAAGCTCTGAAAACAACACCTGACCTGGTTTCTGTGTGTTTGGGTTAAACCAGCGTGTGCCCTTCGTGATCAAAGGGATTGTTTGAATTTGTCACCCCCCTCATGCTCACTGTAGAGTAAAACTGCTGGGAGAATGGGCCTCAAATGAGGATGGTGGTGAAGGGATTGACTCACTGTTTGTTGGTTTTGACTGTTGGGAAATGTGAGTCACCAAACTGATTTGGAATTTGATTTTGAATGGCTCCATGTCCCCCAGTTCGCTGTCTGAATTTATATTTAAATCAAACTGTTGCAGGGCTCCTGCCATTCCCAGTTGGCTGAAGCATTTTGGGAATAGCATTTTGGGCATGCAGGGTAGTGGGGAAGCAAGTGAAAGGCAGTTTCAGGGGGGGCTCTGAAATGCACTGACATTCCTGGGCATTAACCTCGGGTGTGAGCTTTGAGCAGTTTTGGGCTCTCAGTGGAGCGACACATTTTAATTGGCTTTACTCCTGTTTTGCATGGCCGTGAAATGGCAGCCCAGGGCAATAATGTCGATTTTAGTGGTTTCCTGGCTGTTACCCACTTGTGCGATAGTAAAAGTTAACAGAACAAAGTGCAGCTTTAATGGGAAGGCACCTTAAACACTAATGCACTTGGCAGTGTTTATGTGCTGGGGCGGTTAATGGGAATTTATCCCAAGCTCCCAACCCTCTGGAAGTCCCATGGAGCCAGCAATGGCAAGGAAATGCTGGAAGCCTTTGACCACCATGCCCAGCTTTGCAGAGCTTTGTGAGCACTCTGTTTTCTAGCCCAGAAGCCATCATCTGAAGGGCTTCGTGGTTTTGTGACCTTACTCCTGTCCCCACTTCCCTGGAGTGGTTTGAATTCCAGGTGCTGCTGCGCTTTTAAAGGGAATTATTGTGTGTGAATGTTCTTAGCAGCGCTCAAGGTCAAGGAGGGGAATCTCATGAAACCAGCACGTGACTCCATGTCGTGACTTTCACTTTTTATTTAAGAGTCGGGAGGGAAATAAAAAGCTGCACTGCGAAGTTAGCAGCCTTCTCTTTTGTGTGCTGATTGCAACGAAGCTGGCTCGGAGCTAATAGCACTTAGTGGACTCTGCTGTGGGAAGGGTTCAATTTTTGTGGAGTCTTTGAGTCCCTGTGGCAGGAAAAAACGAATTTTGCTCTGTTTATTACTTGTCCTTTGTGTGGAGCATCCTGTATCCAGACTCTGACCATACCCAAAAAACACATCCTTGTTTTTGCAGACTCTGAAGCACCACCTCTTCACAGCTTACAGCAGCTTTTTTCCCCCCTGCTCTTTTTCATTTTTTGTACAGAATTAATGGTTTCTGAAAGGTAACTAAGTCTTCCTGATGCAAGCAGCATTTGCTTGGTCATATTTTAACAGGTTGGGGTTTTTGATAAAAGCTGACAGATCACGGTTTGCTGACCAGCATTTTGTTGTGTTAAGACCAAACCCAAGGAGTAATTTGGATTGAGACTGACAAGAAGGAAATGGGAGCTGCAGGTCCCTGTTCCTAGGCTCAGAGTGCAGGAAATAATTGCTGTATTCTCATAGAGTGTCCCTTCATCTCTGGGAACAATAACAATTACCAGTAATTTGCTGATATTGGATGTATTTGCATGGGTGCCGTTTAATTTTGTGTGTGGAATTTTGGGAGGTTGTGCTGAGCAGAATCATTATTACCAATATAATTTCTCAGGGCTCTGGTCTGGTTTATTCAGCCTGTTGGACACTTGTTATTTGTCATTATTTCAGCTCAGTGATAGAAGCTTTTAAATCTGAAACAAACAAAACAAAACAAGAAAAGGATGGATGAGGGAATGAGGGAGAGGATTTGGGTTTTTTTTATACCCAAGTGTTGGGGGTTTGTTGTCCTGTCAGATGTTTTCTTCGTCCATCTGTCCTGTTGGCAAATAGCAGGAAAGGCAAAGGATGGAGGGCTGAGCTCCTTTGGAGTCGTGATCCTCCTGGTGAAAACACACGATGTGAAAACCCCTCCTGCAGCAGGGGAAGAGCTGCTGGTCCTGTAAACATCCCCTGCTAATGAGCTGCTCTGCTTTGGAGGGGATCAAACACAGCTAATGCTTTTCATGGAGATGCCTAATCAGGCACAATAGAGCCAAGCAAAGCTGTCAATTAAAGCTTCTATTAAATTGCTTGCTATAAATGAGCCTGAAGGCACAGCGCTGGCTGAGCTCCCCTCCTCGGCTCCTGGGCTCTGCTAAAGATTTTGTGATCAGCATTAGCCCGGGTTTGGAGCTCACTTAGGTACACTCCATCTGCATTGGTCTTTTCTCCTAATTATTCAAAGGGCAAAATGTGTGCTGAAGTGCTGTTCCTTCAGATAGCAGCAGCTAAGAAGCCTTGCATTTATCTGATGCCAATTAAGTAAGAATAATTGAGATTATTTTGTTAAAAGCAGTGCTGAAACACATCTGCCAAAGAGCCCCGAAGATGAGGCAGCCATTAAGGCACGATATTAAACCCACAGTATGTAGGTTAAAAAAGGATTGGTTTACTGGCAGAATTCACAAAGAGGTTTACTGAAGGTAAACTAGAGGTTAATTATACTGAATTTTCCAAAGAACTTTTTAAAAAAGTCCTCCCAAAACCAAGAAGTTATTGTAACTAGTGTGAACTCTGAAAATTTCACAATTCTTTGTGCTTTTCCTGAGCAGGCAGTTGGGTGTTAAACTGGCTGTTCCATTTCTGCCCTACTTCAGTTGGAGAAGCAGCTTAACCTTCTTTCCCAGTTCTGTTGCTCGCAGGGATATTTAATGCATTAATATCTATTTAATGCATTCTTAATTACCCACTCACCCAGGCAGGAAAATCTTCAAAGCCACTGCACTAAGTGACATCCCCATCGTTGTGTGACACAGGGGTGAGGTGGCAGCTGGCTCCTGTCCCCTCCTGCTGCCCCATGGATTCAGAGCGGCCAAGAAATGCACATTTCTGAGGAGGTTGGCCAAGAAATGCACATTTCTGAGGAGGTTGGCCAAGAAATGCACATTTCTGAGGAGGTCGGTGCAGGGGCTGCTCTCACCTGAGCCTGCCTCAAACAGGAGGAGGGGAGTCACCCAGCAAGTCTGGCTGAACACAGAAACACTGCCAGGCTTGTTGTGAAATTAATAAATTAGTAATTGCTTGGCTTAACGTGTGGGAATCAAACGCAGGGCTGCTTGCAGTTGTTTGGTGTGTGGGCAGGGGAGTAAGGAGTGCTGGTTTGGCTTAAATATCATTAATGGCAATAATGATTTAATTTTTCCCCAGTGGCTGTGGGAAACCGAGCCGTGCTTGGTGACCGAAGCTCCTGGGGCAAACAGCTGGGCGCTGGTTCTTGGTGGGAATATCTGCATCTCTTATTGCTAATACAGTGAATAATGGCCTCTGTTCTTGCTCTGTGACCCCGAGAGGTGCTCTGCCCCGTGCCCTGCCTGCTGCCAGCTCCAGCAGAAGCTTCTCCTGCTGCTTTGGGCTTGGCTCCAGGTCAGGACCTCCGAACCTCGGAGTGGGGTCGGAGCAGCCGTGCCAGGATTGCACTCCTGGCAGTCCTGGAGCCGCAGGATCCTGTCCTGGAGCCCAGCAGAGACTCCTGAGAGTGACTCTGGCTCAGCCCTGGGACCTTGGAACGTTCCTCTGGAAGTGCTGTCAATTCCCTGATTATTCCCGGGAAAGGTTTTGAATCATCCCAAAGGAGCGAAAGGTCACTGAGCAAAAAGGGCATAACTCTCCCAACTGGATAATGAAAAAGAAAATTAAAAAGTGTGCTAAGTTGAGATTGACTTGTGGCTATGCTTTGAAGATGAAAAGGATTTTTTTTTTTTTTCATTTTGGATGCGGGATGTTGGGATTGGTGGGAGGAGGAGTTGGGCAGGAGTTTGGAATTACTGAGCTGTGAACCAGATCCCAGGATCACTGACCAAAACGATGGATATCTGCTCTTTCTCCCCTACACTTTTTAAAGCATTTAGTCTTGCAGCTGGAATTTCCAGCCTGGCTGCTCACTGTGTAATGCAGGGCGATTTTCAGGCATCCAAGCAAATGATGTATTGAATGAAAAAGTAAACAGATTATTTTGCGTAGAAGTGTTTTGCCTTTGGAAAATTAAAACAGCAGCAGCTTCGGCTGAAGGGTGGGGCTCTCCATGTTCTTGCACATCATGTTGGATTTTTCTCTACAGTTTAAGCCACCCTTCTGGAACTATTAGCAGTCACAAAAACAGGGAGAGAAAGGTAAAATCTGAGCGTGCAAAGTAACTGTGTGTCGAATTTGGAATGGGGAGGGACCTCAAAGGGCGCCCAGACCCACGGGCAGGGACATCTCCCACCATCCTGGGTGCTCCAGGCCTGGCCTTGGGCACCTGCAGGGGTGGGGATTCCAGGAATAGTGAAGGTAATGAGTTCAGGGTAATCTGGGAACACACCAAGGTAATGATGCGTTAAGGTTCCCTGCCTCTGCCCTGCACTGTTGCTCAGGCTTTGCTTCTGGCTTTTCTTGGAAGACAAAGGATTTGAGCTTTTGCCTGTAATTACAGGAATACCTGGAGTTCCAGGAAGGGAGTCTGACTGTTTATGAGCAGGGTGGATACAAAAACAGGTCCCAAAAAGCACATACGTTCTCCAGTAATTTTGGAAGTGCTTTAATCTGTGCCCGTGGCATCCAGGGCTTTGGCTTCACTGTTCTTCTGTTGTTCTTTCTTGACAATGATTCCTTCTTTCTTGCCCAGAAATCAGCCACAAGTATTCCTAAAGGCACTTCCATCTTGTAATTATCTTTTTACACAGAGCTCTGTGTCTGCTTTGATGTGCGTCTCAGATCCTGGGTTCTTCTTACAAGTATTTAAAAATATACCATTGCAGTAAAAGTCCTAATAAACACCTTAATAATACAGATGAATTAGGGATTTAAGAACAGAAGTTGGCCACAAAGCGTTGCATTGTCCAGCTGGAGATGTGGGATTTGTTGGCCATGGATTGCCCCAAGGTGTCCTTTCTCTAGGAGAGAGGGATTTGTGGGTTCAGGGGGGACACCCTGAGCAGGAGCCAGGGCTGGGCATCGCTCCGGAATTACCTGGGGAGTTTCCAGAGCAGTTCCCGTCATTGTGGTGTCGATTTGAGTCAGCACCAGGGAAGAGCAGTAGATGTTTTCATGTTACAGCAGATCTGCTAAGTGCTTTCTTAATACATTCATAAACATCCCTGGAAGTTCAGACTTCATAGCCGAGTCTTTGTGCCGTTCCCACTTGTGGGTGGCAGTGGATCTATTTATTGTGCTCGTGTGCGATGCTATTTTCTGGCTTTGCTGTGTTGTGTTCTGGAGGATGTTCATGGGAGGCTGCTGATTAAATAAGCTGATGCAAGAGATCACATATTTGCTGTGGCTTTGGGAGGAAGAATCCTTAAATTAGGAGGTGGCTACAGAAATGTAGTGAGGGGGCTCATTGAGCTGTCAGAGAGGAGACCTCCTCCAGCTCACCCTCTGGATGAAACAGGATGTTCTTGCAGGGAAGCTGTGCCTCTCCCTGAGCACTGCTGACTGCATCGCTCTTCCTTTTGGGTGTTTTTTCTTGTTCTTTCTTTGTTCTTTCAAAGGAGGGATTTGCTTAGCAGGTGTTTGCATTATTGTCATTTTGGTGTGGTGGGACATAACTGTTGTGTGCCACCCCTGTGCAGGGGGAATAGTGGACTTCAGAGAGGGATTTTATCCTGCCTGAATGCTGCAAAACTGCAGAGAAAAATCCTCAGAATAAATAAATATTCCAACTCAGAACACTGTCAGTAGTTACCAGTGTGTGTCCAAGACCAAAGAGAATTTGGCTGGAACACTCAGAAGTGTTGGTTCATCCTCACACTAAGCAACTGAGTGAGAAGAAGGCAGAAAATTGGATTTTCTCTTAATAATCAAAGTGAACTCCTCCTAGGAGTAACATTTCCAAGCAGGAGAAATGCTTCTTCCAGTTTGCATTTCAGATATTAAGCAGGAAATAAAAATGAACGTCGTGACCAAGCTCTCTGGGCTGAAGCAGAGCGAGATAAATCCTCTGCTGTGGTTCCCCTCCCACAGTAAAGGGCAGCCCCACACAATTCTCAGCTGCGGCTTCCACACCAGTTTGGAACTTGGAAGCTGCACTTGGAATGTTGAATTTTGAATTAGCATTCTCCTGCAGTGACAGTGATTCCAGTCCCTGCTCACTCCAGGGAATTTAACCCAACAACCCACCCTTGGATCTGTCCTGACATCAACCCTGGCAGCTGGGATTGAAGTGGAGGAGCCCAGATTAGCAGGTGGTTTATTTGGATTGAGCGTAAGTGCAGAGTAATCAGAAATTAATTGTTCGAATGTTGAAGTTCTCCAGTCACTGATGATGAATTTTGGAGCGATTAGTTTTAATTGCAAGGTAAATAGACAAGTCTTTGATTGCATACTTAAGAATTTTAATTGCATTGAACTCAGTTATACTTTGAACTGTGATGTTCAGGGCAAGTATTTGAGTCCCCATTAAAAAAACTGGTTGGATTAAACATCAGTTGGGCATTGGAGTAAAAAAGCAAATGGATTAGTTCTTTTAAAACCTGGATGGAAACTGGTGGGGCTGGATGGAACTGGGGGGGCTGGATGGAACTGGGGGGGCTGGATGGAGGGGCTGGATGATGGAGCCAGGGGAATGGGATGGAGCCAAGGGGGCTGGACAGCACTGGCAGCCCCCACACACTGGGGCGCAAAAAGAGAATTTCAGGTACCCTGAGCTCACTTTTGTGCCCTGCAGCTCCATGTTCTTGGCCTGCTCTGGGTTGAGTGCAAGGAGTGGAGTCACTGCTGGTAAATCCAGGCAGGAGCTGCTCACTGGGTGCTGCCCTGTGGTTTGTTCTGGTTATGGCTTCAGGATCAGTTGTAGGGTGATGGTGTCTCCTTAATCCTTTGAAAAGGGAAATGGGGATGAGTAACTCGGTGGCAGCTTGAGGCAGGGGCTGTGATGTGACAGATGACAAAGTGATGTTCAGGAGGGTAAGAACAGCCTTAGGCAGGGCTGTGCTCCCACAGAAGGAGAGTGGAGCAAGGAGGAGATCCATGGGAAGCAGTTTAGGAATCCTGGAATTATTTAAGTTGGAAAATACCTCTAAGATAAAGTCCAACCATTAAGTGATGCCACATGCCCCAGTAAGCCATCTCCATGGCTTTCATAGAGGGACAGGGACTCGCCCACTTCCCTGGGCACCCTGTGCCGTGCTTGGCAACCCTTTATTTATTTCTTGTTGGCTTTGTTGTTGTTGCAGGTCTTTCACTTCTGCGTCTCACTTTGCCCTGTGCCCATGGCTGTTCCTCAGTGTTTTTCACTGAGGAAGAACAGGAGACCAGCAGGGTCCTGGGGGGTTTTGGTTCCCAGTGAGGCTGTGGATCCCTGACCCTGGTCTTAGGGAAGAGCTCCAACATCTGGCACCTCTGAAAAATTTGTCCATTTGCTGATAAAAACATTTTTGTGCAAGTTACACCAGGGAGGCTGGTGAAAAAACGCTGGGATTAAAAAAGCTCCATCCTGGTTGCAGCTGCTGCAGCCAGACACAGAAATATTGGTGCCAGCTGTGTTTGGGGGCTCTGCCTGCCTCTTCTCCCCACAGTTTTGTGGCCAAGCCGAAGCTCCAGGGCCAAGCTGCTTTGCGTAAACCCGCCGGAGGCGTGGAGTAACGGGGGAGTAAGCGGGGAGTAACCAGGTGCTGCCTCCTGCCCTGCCCTTGTGTAACGTGGGCTGGGAGCAGTTACACAATGGGTGAGTACAGAAAGTATAAAAGTGCTCCTGGGGGATGAATGTCTGCATCCTCCAGGCTGCTGCTGCTGCGGGAGCTGCCCCGAGAGCTCGGTGCAGGTTTGCCTTGGGACTCACAGCCCGGTGGGGATGGTTGCAAAAATGAACTGGTTTGGTGTCAGCATTATGAAATAAGAAACTTTAAAAACGTCTGTTTGCAGGTGTTAATAACTAACTTTCTGTATCTTAAAGGGTTGAGGACTTAATTTCTCATTTTAAAATTGCTATCGCTGTAAGAAGATATTTACTGCTTCAGAAGTATTTGCTCTTTTATGTTTATCTTTAGACTTTGCTTTCCTTTTAATCTTTAAAATGGTAAAAAGTTACATGACATTTACGTAGTAATATTAAGAAGGCTTGAGCACAAAGGGTACAGCATCTTGGTTAGTTTCTGAAAGTTTATTAATTTCAAATCATAATAAGTTATGCTAAATGGAAGTGTTTCTTTCCAGACAAGCTTAATAGATTTAAGACTTTTCAAGTGTGGGATCAGTTGTTGGGTTTGTATTGATTATTGGGTTCAAGCTGTTCCCTCTCCAAAGGAGCCACAGGGAAAGAGCTTCGCATCCAGAGCCAAAAAATTGGCACATTACCTCGATTTACTTAATAAATGGAATTTTTCCTAGATGAGTCTCTAACTCCACCTTTGTTTTAACATGATTAAAGTCTTGGAAAGAAGGGAGCTTTCATCAAAGTGCCAAGTCCAAGTACAAAGCAGGCTGAGAAAGGACCCAGTGTGAGCTCAGGTTGCTTTGAGGGCCATGAAGGAGCTTAACGAGCTGTGTATTAATATCCAGAATAACGGCGAGGTATCGGAATGCCCAAATTATTAATTCTCCCCAGGGAGACCGTAAGGACTCCATAGCATTATAAATCAAATTACCGTGTGCCATGCGCTGTGCGGGGTGCACTGAGCTCCGGGGCAGACTGAAGGAGCAGTGAGACACAATTTAATTTTTATTTACCCTGAGTCTGGAGGGCTCTGCAGGTGTCAGTTCCCAGCAGCGGCTGCCTACAGATAACGAGCTGTAAATTGTCATTTCCCACCTTCTGCTCGCACTTCTTTGGAATTTAATCTCACATCCCTGTCCGCTGGTGGGGTGGCAAATGTACTGCACAGAACTTGGGCAAAACTGCCTTTTGGGACAGGAAAATGGGAGTAACGGGGTGAAAGATGAGTGGGAGCTGCTTGGCCAGCAGTGTTCTGATGCTGGAAACTCACATTTCAGCTATTCTGGTTTAGAATCCCAGCCTAACTAAGCTCTCAGTTAATAACTTGACTAACCAAACTTGTGGTTTTTGAAAGCTCTGAGATGCTTTGTTAAACACCTCATTCAGCTGGATTTAAGTCTCCTTCTCAACGAGCTCATTCACACAGGAAGTTAATGAGATTTAGCTAATGTGCTTTAAATACATGGAAGGTTTGAGCTCGGCATAACTTTCCTGCTTAGCTTTGTGTAGACTTGCCCTAATAACGTTGGTCAGTTATTAAAGCACCGTTCTGGATGGCATTCAAAATACCAACTACTTAAAAATTCATTAGTGCCCCCACAGAAAGAATATGTTTGTGCTTTGGAGAGCTACTTCGGGGTGAAGAGAGACTTCTTAAAGTGCCCATCAGCTCTTTTTAAAACCTAAACTGAGCTTTTTGGAGCTCAGGTGTGAGGAAGTTTGGCTATGTAGCAGCATTTTATTTGTCTCTGCTGCAGGTAAAGATGGACTGCGTGGTGTTGGGTTAAATTTGGAGCCTGCTTTTCTTGTGGATGTGGCTCAGTGGAGGGGCAATCCCTGGAGCGTTTAGGACGTGGTGGCATTGCAGTGCAGCTTCAGTTGATGGAAGGAACTGGAGAGGCCCCTGCTAAAGACAAATCACGACTTTCCTGGGACCAAAGAGCCTGCTCCAAACCCCCGACTGAAGCAGGAGGGTGTTTTTTACAAGTAGCAAAAGCAAATTGAGTGTGGGTTCTGAGCACCTTCTTCACATCTGTGAGATGGTGAAAATGCCCTGGAAGGCAGAAGAAACGCCTCTGAGGCACTCCCTGGGTGTGTGGACAGTGGTGGGACCTCGCAGGTGCCATGTCCAGGCTCAGATCTGGGATGGGGCAGTTGGACTTGTGGTTCTGCAGACAGGACTTTGCATCCTTGAAGTACTTACAGGGCTTTTTTAACCTGGGTGGTGAGAGGTTTGTGGGGTGTTTTTAACTGGCGAGAAACCTTTTTCCTAGGAAAACATCCAGCACCCTTTGGACACCTCTGAGTATCAAAGTTCTCTTTTGAAGAGAACTTTTCTATGCTCTTTTGGTGTCTTGTAATTTGGTCCTCCATATTTGAAAACCCCTTGGTGATGTGCCAGGTTCTCAGAAACAAGTAAGTAACTCTGATGTTTATTTATTTGAGCTGTGAGATAGGTGTGGACAGCTGCGCAGGCTGGAGAGGGAAAAGGGGAGCAGTGTTGTAAAATTCTTCTGAAATTAAAAACAGCAGAAAAGTGAGAACACAGATAAATCCAGTGCCTGGAGCTGATGCACAGCAGACGAGGTCTGGCTAATAAAAAGATGAGATTTGGGGTTTTAATGGCACAGAATCAGTGCAGAGGTTTTGTGAGGGTGTATCTAGAGCTCTGGAGGAAGCTGCTATTCCATAATTAACTGGGAATTGCCTTGCTTTGGTGTGGAACCGTGTGTCTGGCCAGGCACAGCTGTGCTCTGTGAGCAGACTTTGTCTGATGGGAGCCTCCCCAGCGTTCCTCGCTGTCTGCACTGCTGGAGCACTCCCTGCTCGCTTTGCTGCAGGGTTCTGGGCAAGGAATTCCTGCCCCAGCTTCCCTGCTCACTTGGCATCCGTCCTGTGCCTTCTGCAGCTCCCTGGGCACTCGGTGCCAGCCCCAGGCTGTGTCTGCCTGTCCCCCCTGCATGTCTGCCTGTCCCCCCTGCGTGTCTGCCTGTCCCCTCTGCATGTCTGCCTGTCCCCCCTCTCTCTCTGCCTGTCCCTTCTCTCTCTGTCCCCTCTCTGTGTCTCCCCTTGGAGCCCTGCCTGGCCCGTGGCACCTCTGTCTCACAGTTTGGTTTCTCTCTGACTTGTCGTGCAGAGCAGGATCACCTGCTTGGCCTAAATGCACTTTTTTTACCCCAAACCAAGTAAATCCAGCGCTTTTGTTGCTGGCTTCAGCTCTTCACAGCTGTGACACTGCAGGAACTGAAATTTTGCTTTAGCCTCAGCCTCTGGTGTGTCCTTCCCGTAGGGAGCTCCCAGCCTGAGCCCTGAGCAGGTGGGGTTAAAACTGATTTTATTTTCTGCTCAGACTTGGCACATGGAGCAAGAAAACGGCATGCAGGGAGTCCATGTCCCTTTCCACCTCTCTGTTGCGTGTCTGCTGCCAAAATACAATCTCAGACCTAGAGGATGCCTTGGTTGTGTTAAAACACATCAGGTGCCCGAGTTCCAGAGGTGCCAAACACTTGGAAGTGCCAGCGAGGTGGTGAAATTCCAGAGGCACCTCAAGTGGGACAGCTCCTGGCTGAGCATCATCTCTGCTTGCAGGAGAAAGTTGGTCTGTTCACATGAGCCTGACAGCTAATTAAAATAATAAATTGATGATGGTAATTAGGCAGTGACCTTAATTTGATTCTAATCTCCTTAGTGGGTGCAACAGCCAGAGTTTTTTTGGCTCTTCAGCCATCTGTGACAGCCAGGAAGGTCCTGGTTGGCTGTGCCACCACTCCTTGGGGAGGTGTGACATGGGACAAACCCAGCGTGGGCTGTCCCCTCCCCAGCTGCTGCTATCACCACCCTTGTTGTGCTTCCTTTGGGAATATTCCCCTGTGCAGCAGGGCAGGGCCACCAAATTCAGGCCAGGGTGGGGAGGAGAGGCCACAGGGCCTGGCTGGGGGCCAGGGCAGGGATTGTCTGAAGGGACAGGGAAAACCTAAATTATTTTGGTTGTCACTGGGTGGTGGGCTCAGCTCAGCTGAGAGAAATTTAGGATCCAGCTGGAATTTTGCCTTCCTGGTTTTAGAACGTTTTTGGTTTGAGTTTGGCAAATAAGGGGCTACACAGGAGGTCCTCTCACTTTGGAAAAATTGTAATTTTCAGGGCTGGAAGTCATGGGGGAGCCTGAGCTTCCTCCAGAGGGTTAATCTCTAGGTCTGCTCATTGCAAATGAGCTTTACAACAGCGGTGCTGTATCCTGAGCTTGGCCATGCCCAGTCCTGCTGCTGCCAGGCAACAGGACCAGCAAGAGGAGTTTAAAAAACCCCAAATCGGCCCAAACTGAGAGAAGAGCCCCAGGAACTCACCAGTTGCCCAGGAGTGTCACAGCCTGGAGGCCAGGTGGGCTTTGTTTTCCCCCAGTCTTTGTTTTGCCAGGCTCTGGATTCAAATATTGATGTTGAAGGCCCTTCAGCAGGGTAGGGAGGAACTGCCACAGCAGCAAATCTGATGCAGGGAATATTTTTGGTGTGCTTCAGCCAAAAGCTATATGCAGTGCTTTTAAAGGAAACAGTGCCTGGATCCCACTGCCTGCTGCTCTGGGGCTTCATGGCCAGTTTTTCCTGCCCTGGCAATAAGCTCTTTATGTCCTTCTGTCCTGCCCAAGTTAACCCTTGGATCTCCTTAAGGGATGAGCTGTGGAAGGATTTTTTACTGGCTCACAGGCACTTGGGTACCTCGGAAAGTGGAAGCTTTTCAGGGGCAGATTTTGCTGTAGGAAAACCTTTGTGCTCCAGTGGATGTTTTTATTTGTGGTGGAGGTTCCAGAGCAGACTTCTCTTCCTGGCCTCTGCTGGAGGCTGGAGGAGCTTTTTGCTGGAGAAGAGGCAGAGGTGGAGGTGCAGAGTGGCCTCTCCCTAGCCAGGAGGCTGAACTTGCACCTGGGCTTTCCCCTGCCCTTTGTGTAAATCCTAATCTTATCTCCAGCTCTGTAAAGCCCCGGCCTCCCTGGGCCTTCTGTGTTGAGCACACGTGTGCACTGGGGGTAATTCATGTGGGAAGGTGAGTCCTGACAGAGGTTTCACTTCCAGCCTTTCCTCTGGATCCCACCCCGCAGGTGATGGGTTGTACTGAGTGCACCTGTGCCATGCTGAATGGGTTTTATCTCTTCTGTTTTATCTCTTTTTCCAGGACATTTCAGCTCCTGAGGAGCTGGATTTGCTATGGAGGGCTGTAAAAATGCCTGAGTCATGTGGTGGGCTGATAAGGAGTGATCTCTGCCAGGTAGCTTTAGGCAGCAGCAGAGTTTATCTTCTCCTCTTTGACACTCCTATTGCAGAATCAAAGCATTCCAGGAGCCTCTGATGGTCAGCTGTGCCATTAAGTGCAATGTTAATTGCTGGGTAGAAGCAAGAAGAGCTGGGAGATTCCTTCTCCTGGTTTTTCTTGGACCAAGCCCTTTTCTTGACACAAACCCTCCCTCTCTTTAGGAGAAGCAGCAGTGAGGGGGTTTTGGCCCGTGAGTTGGGAGCTGCAGATCCGAGCCTGGAGCTCTCCTGGCTCAGCTGTATTGGCCCTGGCTGAGGGAGGTGTCCTGCTGCCCTTTCCCTCCCCGTTCCCAGAGGATAAAGCTGCCAGACTAAACCTCGCCCGGCTCCAGCTCTGATTTTCTTGGAGAATGAAACACATCTGCAATGACAGAGCGAGGCAGATTCTTTTCACTTTGTTCTTGTGTAATAGGAAAATGATAAAAAAACCAAATCTCATTTCTCTACAGTGCAAGCAAACAAAAAACCCCTCCAAAAATCCCAGCCCAGGCCCCCCAGTGCCCCCAAACCTTTAACCTGATAACCTGTTAACCAGTTACCTGTCCTCTCTGCCCTGAGCTGCACTTTGTGGTTATTGTGAAAATGGGAATGGCAGGTTTTTTCCAGAACAATGAATATTCAAACCTGTCTTCTCCTTCATTCTTCAAGTGAGAAATACTTGTGCTACCTTAATATTTACTCTCACAAACAAATCTTAACTCTGATTTGCAGGCACTGCCTTCCATACCATGCTGATTTAATTAATGCTTCAAGGGATCTCTGTGCCTAAATTGTCTTTTTTATGGAACTTCTCAGGAGATACCTACGTTGCTTTGCAAGTTTTAATATGTCTTTCACCTCAAGGAACCAGAATTTTCCAGCAAATGGGCAATTAACAGCTATTAAGAGGCTCTAAAATATTAGTATTCATATATTAGTACAGTCCTGAATTGCCCTCAGCAGAAGAGTCTTTCTCAAATTCAGTTGTTATTCCAGTTACAGTAGACAGGAGCTGCTGGCATTTCCTGAGCAGCATCTGGAAAGGAGACTTCAGGAAAAACCCAAGTTCTGCTGCTTTTTTTCCAATCCACACCTGTGCTTGTGAGTGCCCATGAGCTGTATTTCCACCTTCGGGTTCAGCTGAACCCATCATTAACTTGCTTTTGAAGTAACACCGGTGTGAGTGGGCTCTGCTGCAGAAAATTCCACTTTTTGTGGCTTTCAAGAGGCCTTTTTGCAGGTTCTGTCCTGTACTTTCACCTGTACCTGACCTGGTTTCACCTGCAGGTGTAGGCAGCTGCGTTCTCTGTTTGAAGCTCAGTAACCACAGGTTGCAAAACTTGGATTTTCTGTGCTGTCCTGTGGGGAGTTTAGGTTCAAATATGTTAATTTGTGTTCTTTAGAAATGAAAAATGTGGGAGGGCAATGGCCTGGCAGGTCTGATTTAAGGAGCAAATGTGGGGAAACTGTACTGGAGTGACCCCCTGAGGTGTCTGACCTTTCCAGTTCCTGTGCCAGAAGAGAAGTGAAACTCATTAAAATGCAGAGTTTATCCTCAAACCATTCCCTCAGCATCAGGCAGCTTACTTGGAATGTTCTTCATGCAGCTGAGAATTTGGGGGCAGTTTTGGGTGAGGATGTCCAGCAGAAGGGGCTGTTTCTGTCTGAAAGGCACGTGTGCCTCACTGTCCATCCAGTCTGAGTTTCCCAGATCCTTTTTATTTCAAAGTAAGTTGATGCTTTTTATTTCAAAGTGCATTTTGTAATTGGACAGAAAAGTCCACATTACAGACTTGGAGTGATTAGTTATTGGGTTAAAAGTAAAAATAATTTAAGTGTCATTTCTAAATTGCAGAGTTTGGCCTGAAAAGGCCTTGTACAGAAAGGTAGTTAACCTTTTTGTAACGTGTTAGTAGAATGCTGTAGAACTCAGGACTTCTAATATGGCTAAGAAATAATAAACATCTGAACTATTATTTAAGTGCCTTCAATCCCAACCTTAACAGAAGTAAAGAGGCCAAAAACCAACATACAGTGGTGCCCCGTGTGAGGAGTGAACTCAGATGATGAGACTGACTTTTTTCCCTCCTAAAAAAAGCCAATTTCTGCCTTCCCTCCTAGGAGCCGTTGATGGGAGCACCACGCTGAGGTCCCAGCTGGGTTCCTGAGCTGCTGTTGCCTCCTGGAGCTGCTGTGCTGCAGTGAGGAGCTGTCCCTCCTTTGGCCTGTCCCAGACACCTCCTGTGCTGCATGCAGGTGCTGGAGACCATGGGCATCGGCAAGAACACCACCTCCAAGTCGGTGGAGGCAGGAGGCTCCACGGAGGGCAAATACGAGGATGAGTCCAAGCACCCAACCTTCTTCACCCTGCCCGTGAGTGAGCCCAGCCCGCAGGCAGGGAGTGCTGCTCCAGGTGTACAGACACCTGCAGGTGTACAAACCCTTCCAGGGAGTGCTGCTCCAGGTGTACAGACACCTGCAGGTGTACAAACCCTTCCAGGGAGTGCTGCTCCAGGTGTACAGACACCTGCAGGTGTACAAACCCTTCCAGGGAATGCTGCTCCAGGTGTACAGACACCTGCAGGTGTACAAACCCTTTCAGGGAGTGCTGCTCCAGGTGTACAGACACCTGCAGGTGTACAGAGACCTGCAGGTGTACAAACCTTTCCAGGGAGTGCTGCTCCAGGTGTACAGACACCTGCAGGTGTACAAACCCTTCCAGGGAGTGCTGCTCCGGGTGTACAGACACCTGCAGGTGTACAGAGACCTACAGGTGTACAAACCATTCCAGGGAGTGCTGCTCCAGGTGTACAGACACCTGCAGGTGTACAAACCCTTCCAGGGAGTGCTGCTCCAGGTGTACACACACCTACAGGTGTACAAACCTTTCCAGGGAATGATACTTCAGGTGTACAGACCTACAGGTGTACAAACCTTCAGGTGTACAAACTTTTCCTTTCCACAAGCAGTCAGTGACAAAGCTCTGAATATTTGTGTATAAAGCTGGAGCTCTCTGGGATGTTTTTAGGGAGCTCTCTGGGGCATTTTTAGCGATCTCTCTGGGATGTTTTTAGGGAGCTCTCTGGCATGTTTTTAGGGAGCTCTACATGATGTCTGTCCCTAGACCTGCTGTTACAGAAATGATACCTTGCCATGCTCCTCATGTTCTCTAAATGTCAGAGCCAGATGTCAAGTACCCAGAGAGAAAACTGACTTACAAGGTGTGATGGCAGAGGAAATGCTGATTTTAAAACTTCATCTCTTTCTGGTTTTGCTCCTTTTTCCAGGTTGTGATAAATGGTGGAGCCACGTCCAGCGCTGATCAGGACACCGAGGACACGGAGCTCATGGCCATCTACACCACGGAGAATGGCATAGCAGAAAAGGTCTGTGGGGCTGCCCTGGCAGCTGGGAGCTCTCCCAGCTCCCGCTTGTGCTCCCCTGGCTGGGAGGTTTCCTGTCCCAGAGCTGCTGAATTGCACATTCACATCACCCCAGGCAGCTCTGCCCTCGTGACTGCTGGTCACACACTTTGGTTGCAGCACTTGGGGCATGACTCAGGAAATGGTGGGAGCAGTTCATGCCCTTGGTTGGGATTTTTCCAGCTTTTTTCTCCATTCTTTCATTCCCTAGGCCTGTTTAGTGATGATCCTGCAAGCTGAGATGATGTGAGTCTTTGTTTAAAATAAGGATGAGGGTTATGGTGGATTTGAACTTCTGAAATGTTCAGTCAAACTCACTTTGTCTCTGAAAAGCCTCAGCCTGACCCAGGTTTTTCAAATTGTCCTGATTCAAACAGGAACAAAACTCCTGGTTCCAGGCAGGGGCATCATGATGCTCCTTCCTTCAAGGCCACAGTTTCTCTTGGGGCAAGGATGACTCCAAGGGATGCAGTTAATGCTTTCACTCCCGAATTTCGGGTTTCAAACATCCCCTGAGGAGCCAGAGGTGGTCAGTGCTGGGTTTCAGGGGAGCTTGGCCTGGTGCACTGCCAGCTCAGCCTGCCCAGGTGTCTCACTCCCATCCCCACCACACTCATGTTTCATGGGCAGGGCTGTGTTACCTGTGGAAGTCTTTGATGGCTGATTTTTGGAGGAGGGGAGAGGCACAATCTGATCAAAGCCTTGGGCCACAGGTGTTTGGGTGGAATTGTGCAATGAGATAAGCCATCCCTAGACACCACAGTGTTTCTGGTTTTCCCAAACGTGTGCTTCCTTCCCTCCCAGCTGATCCTCGGGGTCAGAGCTGTGGGTGGTGGAGAATAGTTCACCTAAAAGAGACCTCGAGCTTTAGAGTAAGCAGATCTCCCTGAGTTAAAGCTTTGCTGTGGCTCCAGTGAAGGAACTGGGTGGGCAGCCCTGGCACTGGGTGCCTGCAGCAGCTCTGGCTGCCCCTGGATCCCTGGAGGTGCCCAAGGCCAGCCTGGATGGATGGAGCAGCCTGGGACAGTCAAATTGTTGTTTTCATTGTTGTTTTCTCCAGAAATATCAAAAAAAAGCCCTCAACCCACAGCCTCATCCAAAATAAAACCCTCAGTCAGCTAAACCATCACCCTGTTCCTTCCCTCATGGCAGCAAACCAGTGCACTGTTCTGGCTTCCTTTGCTATTTTAAATTTGTAGGAAATTGTTTAATAATAAATCCAAAACTATCCCATAGGACAGAAACCAAAAGATTCAGTTCTAAACGTGTGGGAATTGTTCAGCACATGAAAGGAATGTGTCCCTGCCCATGGCAGGGCTGGCACTGAGCCTTAAGGGTCAGGCTGGACATGAGGAGGAATTTTTCTCTGGAAAGGGTGGTCAGGGATTGGAAGGGCAGTGATGGAGTCCCCATCCCCCCTGGTGTTCCAAAAATGTGTGAGTGTGTCACCTGGAGATGGATTTGGTGATGCCCATGGTGGTGCTGCTGTGTGAGGATCTGAAAGGGCTTTTCCAGCCTCAGCCATGCCATGGTTCTAATTCCTGGTTTTTTCACATGTTTTTTTTTTTTTAGAGAACTGGGTCAGGAGAGAATTTGTTCTTTTTTTCAGTCAGTGAAAAGCTGTCTGGTCAGTGGTGCTGCAGGAGGTGCAGGCCTGGGGAGAGCACTGCTCAAAGTGCTTTAAAGAGTTCCCTCAGATGAGAGTTCCTGCATTTTGCATTTCTGCTGCAGCGCCCGCAGCGCTGTGCCCACCTGCACTCCTGGCTGTGAATTTTCCCTGTGGATTTGCTTTCCTCACAAGGCTGAGGTGGGAGGGGAGTGCCAGGCTCAGTTTGGCCTTGCGGGTGGCACCAAGTGGAGATTACCTCAGGCCAAGCCGTGGATGTGTGGGTTTTTTTGGAGAAGTGAGGACCATTTGGGGCAGTCACGAGTCTGGCAGAGCTCCCGGGCTCTGTGTGAGGCAGCTCCACGTGGGCTCCGAGTGTCTTGGGTTGGATTAGGGCAGAGCAGCTGTTGTGTAAGGTCCTTTTTTAGCTGCTGGGTCTGAAATTACAAAATCTGATACTTCCTCCTGCTTCTGTTGTTGTGCTGGGGCTCTGGAGCGTTGTGGGTTTGTTCCCAGGAGTTTCCAAACCAGAGGGAAAGGATTCCACTTCTTTGTGACAGAGAAAAGGCAGAGCTGGCCCTGGTTTTACTGGGAAAGCTGCAGGGGTGTTGATGTGTGAATGTCTGTGGTCCATTGGCATGTGGTAGGCCTTGCCTAAATTCCTGGGGGAATTGAAATTCCTGGAGGAATTCTGCTTGGCTGATAGAATTTGGTTGGGGATTAATTTGGCGTAATAATTAGCATTTTTCTTGACTGCAAAAATGAGAGGGAAGAAGGAAAATTATAAATTCTTTGGCTAAAAGTGGTTAACCAGGATGAAATTGGATAAGAGCAAAGCAAGGAAGCAATTATCATAATGAGGATTTATTTTTGCCAGTGATTTTGGTCTCTGATGCAAGGACAGAGCTCTTCTTCCTAGTTTTAATTCTTCCCTGTTTTGTTTTTCTGTTTGCTTTTGTGGCTTTGGGGTTTGGTGGGGTTTTTTAACAGCCTTGTCATGAGGAATCCATGTTGGGGCACCTTTTGGCTGCCAGATCAGTTCTGTCATAAATCAGCAATTATAAATAAATAAGCAGGGATTGTTCAGGAGGGAACATGCTGGCTACAAATTCAGGAGCTGGATGCGAAAGGCTTTGAACTTGTCACAAATCAGCATTCTGAAGCAGCCTGGCAGTTGAAATTCACTTTATTCTGTGCAGCACTGACCTGCTGGTGCCCCTTGTTCCTGCAGAGCTCCCTGGCAGAGACCCTGGACAGCAGTGGCAGCTTGGATGCCCAGAGGACTGACATGATTTACACCATCGAAGATGTTCCTCCCTGGTACCTCTGCATCTTTCTGGGCTTGCAGGTACATCCCCAGGCAGAGACAGCTTTTCCTTCTGTACCTTTCAAAGTGTGTTGAGGATTTTCTGTGCACTTCATTGTGTTTGTGTGTGTGAGTTTTATCCTTCTGCACTCTGCCCTGTTTGAGGAAGGTGTTAGGAGGTTTCTTCTGAGGCTGATCACAGTAGAGCATTGCTCTGAGAATGGTTTTGAGGAGGGGTTAAAAAGTTTCTTCTGAAGCTGATCACACTCAGATCACTGCTCTGAGAATGATTTTGAAGGAGGTTTTAGGAGGAAGCTGATCACAGAGCATTACTTTGAGAATTATTTCAGTTTTCAGCTCGTGCATTTGTGAGAGTGACTCAAATATTCAGAGTTACAAGCTGCTGTTGGTCACTGAGTGAGCAAAGGCTCAGTGGTGGCCTTCACAAGGGACATTGGGCACCCTCTGGAGTTAGAGATGGAGAGAGAGAAGGGTTTAAACCTGAAATATGGAATATTCAAGCTGCCCCTGCAGTTATTTCAGTTGTGAGAGCATCAGCCTGCACCTGGCTTGCCTTTGGAGCACCAGCAGCGCTTCCTGCAGGGAGTGGGGCTGCAGTGGGCAGCAGAGCAGCTGCATTCCTTCTCCTTCCCTTCTGCAGTGGTAGTAACATCTGTCCCACAGGAATGCTGAGGATTTGGTCATCTCTGTAAATGACCTTGAGATCTCCAAACAAGCACATTCCAAAACATCCTTTTTGTGTCTGCCTTTTCCTCAAGGACAGGCAGTTCCATAGGAATTCTGGTATTACTTGTGTGTGGGGTACGGTGAAAATTTGTTTCTTTTGCCTTTGGTGTGCTTGGGTTGAGGAAGAGTTAAGGAGCCCTTGGGAGCTGCTTTGTGGGGATGTGAGCCAGTGGGAGTGGAGTTATTTCTGGGCTGGAGGCTGCTCTCAGCACAGTTACCTCCGTGCCTCCTCAGGAGTGTGGCAGGGACATTCTTCTCTCTCTCATAGAGCAGCACAGAGGGAAGAAAGAGAAAACAATTTCTATTTCTGCTTCTTGTTGTTCTCACGTGGAATGTGTTTGGAGAATTGTTTACCTTGGTTGGATTCTGGTGAGGATTGTTTGAGCCTGGTGGCCAATCCAATCCACGTGTGGCTGGACTCTCCAGAGAGGGTTACAAGTTGTGGGTGAGTTAGATTTGGTAGTTAGAAAAAGTAGGTTTGTAGTTTTAGTATCTCCTTTAAATAGTATATTAATGTATTAGAGTGTAGTTATAATAAAGAAATCATTCAGCCTTCTGAACTGGAGTCAGACATCAGCATTTCTTCCCATTGGGTTCACCTGCATTTACACTAGGAGAGCAGCTGTGGAGCTGCTTCGGGACCCTGTGGATCCCCCAGAAATGACAAAAATCAGAAACCTCCACAGAGGATCGGGAGCAAAACGCTGAGGACAAAGCTCAGGGCAGGGGGAGCTCTGGCGGGGGCTCAGCAGCAGCAGGAGGAGCTGCTGCTGGCCCGGGAAGGAGCCAGCTGGGGTGAGGGCATGGAGGGGCGGCTCGGCTGGCAGCACTAACCCCCCCTGTGCCCCCAGCACTACCTGACGTGTTTCAGCGGGACCATCGCCGTGCCCTTCCTGCTGGCCGATGCCATGTGCGTGGGCTTCGACCAGTGGGCCACCAGCCAGCTCATCGGGACCATCTTCTTCTGCGTGGGCATCACCACCCTGCTGCAGACCACCTTCGGCTGCAGGTGAGCCTGGCCTCGGGACCCTGGGCTCCCCAGCAGCCAGGGCTGGGGGCATTTGCAGAGGAGAGGCACAGAACTGACAGCAGCAGTTTTGCAAAGCCGCTCCCCAAAATTCTCAGGTGGATCTGAAATAGCACGAGGCATTCCAGGGGTGGGAAAATACAGCAAAGAGAGGAAACGCAGCAAACAGAGAAGGCAGACGTGTTCCTGGGGGAGGAAAATTTATACACCTTGCTAAAGAGGAGCTGCCTGTGGTGCTTTTATGAATTTCTTCAGTGAGATTCTTGGTGATGTTTAGGTGGTTGTGATCAGTCCTACAGCAAATTGCATCCTGTGAAGGGCTTGGCAAGTTAAAAAGGCAGGGAAAAACAGTGAGGGGAAGCATGTCACTCTGAGCTGAGTCTCTGTTACCTCCCAATCCCTGAAATAATTTGGGTTTATTTGTTGGCTGCTCTGAGTTAGGGCAGTGATCATTCCTGGAGCTGGGAGAACACACACAAAGGTGTGCAGGGATGCTCTCACCTCTTCTTAGGAGGGTGGGAGAGCCCAGGTGGCAAATCCTTCAATAAATCTGGTGTTGGCAAGAAAGATAAATCTTTCCAAACCCGTGTTCCACTGCACAGCTGTTTAACGTGCTGACCTCAACTTGGGGAATAACTAAAACCTGCAGAGTTATTTCTGCATCTTGAATAAAGCCAAACCAGAAGAAAAGTGCACATTTAACCCTCAGGTGGTTACTGAGGTGATTCTGGACTCACTCTGTTCACTTTCAGAGAAATGTGAGCTGAAATCTTGCCTTCCACTAGACAATTCCAAACACTCCCCACATTTTTAAGGATTTAATTGAGAACTAGAATCTTCAGGTGGCAAAGGCGCCTCAGGAGGGCATGGAAGGCAAACCTGTGGTGGATCAGCTTTTCATGTAAAACATTTCCAGCTATTTCAGGTTTTCCAGTGTATCATTTGGTTGAGTTACCTTTGCTCTTTTTCCTTTGGGGAAAAAAACCTTCCCTGTATTTTTTTGTCTTATTGGACTTAAGAGCTCACCCCTCTGTCTTGGAAAGTTCACTCTGATGGCAAAACAGCAGAGTGGAAATGGTTGGAGAAGCAAACTTTCTTTCCCCAGTGTATTTTCTGTTAGTAAAGATTCCCCAGAGTCAATAATCTTATATCCAACCTGTCTGGCTCCTTGTGCTGTAACCATAAATCCTCATGTACTTTGTCTGGAAGTTTGTCATATTTGGGTTTTTTCCCCCCTAACTAATCTTGGCTTTTTATCACTTACTTGATTGAAATTTGGGGCTCATTCAGAGAGAAGGGACCCAAAATTACAGTGCCATCATTTTGAAATTCTCTGTTCTTTCTGTGTAATCCCACCCCTGCCCTCCACCCTGATGGGATTTTTCCCTTTTACGTGGCTCCCACTTGCACTGTACTTAAATTTTTACATCTCTGAAGGCCAAATTGTGTTTGGGCCTTAAAATAACTTTTGTTTAAGGAGGAAATTTCCACGCTGGGATGTTTTATAACTATTCCCCATGTGATGGGGGGTTTATGTAAGGCTGGGAATGGGATACAGCAGCACAGGCCTCTCAATGAGATTTGCAAGTATTCATTGGCAAGTCTGTCAACTGCAAAGTATTTCAGCAAATAAAGGTTTCAAAAGGCCAAATTCCACAGTTTAAGGGTCCTTAAGGATGGATTTAGCTCGATTACAGGCGGAGCTGTGGTCAGTTGGGTACCCAGACCAGTTCTAGGAATTCCAGCTATTCACTGGGTTGTGCAGAGCCCCAGCTCTGGCAGGGGTTCATTAGTGGGTAATTAGTGGCACTGAGATGTCACACACAGCTTTAATCCACGCCAGGGTGGCAGCTCTGGTGCTGTGCCCTGCACTGGCTCAGCTTTCTCACGTCTGTGGGACGTGGGAACCTAAGGAGACATCTCCAGATGCCTTTGCCTGCAGAAAAACTCCTGTCTTCACAAGGGCCGTGCCAAAATGGAGCAGCTTGATGATTTAGACATGAATTTGAAATGATATCCCACTCGTGAGCTTTGGTGCTTGAAGCTTTTTGGTGCTTTAGCTGGCTGGCAGTGAGTGGCTGCCTTGAAGTCTGTAAGTCACATTTCAAACTGCAGCTGTCACTTGAGACAGAGACAGATCTCGGTTGACTAATTTTGAACAATTTGTTAAAAAAAAAATACTTAAAATTAAATTACTTTTGTTTTACCCCACAATTTTGAGCCTTTTTGGAGCTCCCTCAGTTACCTGTGTCACGTTAAAAGTGGAGCAGGACCAGGTGCTGAGATGTGATTTGATTTTCCATCTGTGTGCTGGTGTTTATTGGGATACAGAACAACCCAAGCTGGCAACAGTGACCTCAGCCCTGGAGAATGTGTTTGCACTGTGTGTTTACCAAACCTCTGAGGGGGCTGTGTAGGTGGGATGGAGCAGTAGCAGCTTGTTCCAGGTATTGCAGCCCTGCCATGGGCACCAGCTCTTAATGAACCTGGCAGGATGGGCTGAATCATTCCCTGAGCCACCAGCCCTGCCTTCCCGGAGGTGGAGCTGGGATTTGGGCACGGAGGAGCTCCCAGGGGGAGTTCTGTCAGGTCAGCCATGCTTGGGTGGCCCATGGAGTTTATGAAGTTGAGTTTCCAATGCAATTTTCAACATTTGGTGGCTTTGAAATTTCCCATGGCCCAAACTGCTCCTGTGAACTTCCCAACTCCCATTAATACCAAGCCTCTGGTTTGAGCTTTTCTGTGCTCACTGTGCACCATTTTCCCCCCACACCTCTCCTCCTGTGAGCATTTTCTGATCTTTACCTGAGCAGTTCTTTTTCCTGCCCTGATGCCTGAGCAATTCTCCATGTCACACCTTGGGGTCTCCTGTTAAAGGGGCTCTCATGGCAGTGCATTAATGTCAGCATTTGCAGAGTATTTCAGAGTGCATCTGCAGTTAAGTAACGTCAGGATATTTGTTACACAAGGCACAGTGGGGTCAATAAATTCATACTTGCTGCAGGTAGATCCTCTTCAGATCTCTAAACCTTTTGGGAAGTGTAAACATCAGTGCTAAGAATGTCATCTTGAAATTCCTGTGGTGTTTGTATTTATTAGTGGCAGCCCCTCGGAACATCTAATCTGCTCCCATCGAGCCAGCAGCTACTGACACATGACTGCAGAATGAGTGTGCTGGGAGTCATGCAGAGGGGAGGGATGGAGCCTGCACCTCCAGGGAGCAGCTCCCTGTGCTGGCACGGTGAAAGCTGAAAGCAGCACCCCCAGCTCAGTGTCCCCTGTGTCCCTGTGCCTGCCACAGTGCCTGGAGTCACCTGCTTGAGAACTCCAGCAGGTGCTGCCAGCTCTTTGCCTGCTGAAGCCTTTCTGTTTCTCTGACTGGATTTCGTTTTTTTTTTTTTGGTTTTTTGGGTTTTTTTTTTTGTAAGAAATCCTCTTATTGCCCAGTTCTATAACTCAGTGCAGAGTGGTTTTTGTGCCCACCCACTGCAGTGACCCCACAGAACGTCACCATCTCTCCTCTCCCTTCCCACCAGGTTACCCCTGTTCCAAGCCAGTGCTTTTGCATTCTTAGCACCTGCCAGAGCAATTCTCTCTCTGGAGAAGTGGAAGTGCAATAACACAGGTAATTGTTGTTTATCCTTGTTCAGGTTTAAGTGACAAATGGCCCAGGTCTCGTGGGGTGCAGCTGTCAGAGCTTCTGATATAAAAACTGGGAGTAAAGGGCAGGGAATATGTAAAGCCTCTCTTCTTACAGCGTTAAAATACTCTGCCACAGAAGATTTCTAACACTGTCCTGGTGGAGTTCTGTTTCTGGGGATTTTTAAAGTACAAAAACACTGACAAAAGAACTGTAACCATGTCATAAAGTAATTCCTCTGATCAATTTACATTCTGCAAATGTTCCTTCCCGTAATGTTCCAAATGTTTGGAAATACTGAGTCCAACTGAACCCTTTGAAGTTGTGAGTGGGAGGGAGTTTGAGCAATGTACAGCATCACCTCCAGACCAGGATTTTCCCCTGTTGAAGTCATACCTGACAGGTTTTGACAAGATTTGGATGTTCTTTTTCACTCTTTCTTTGCTGCTGTTGTCATCCTGGAAGGTTTGAACTTCAGAGGGAAGAGATTCTGGCTGGGATGGGGGCATTTGCTTTAGACTGGGCTGGAAGGTGAAATGCCCCTGGCAGTTTTCATTGGGGGGTGGTTATTCAGCACCAGGGCTGTGGGCAGTGGGAAACAGCAGCACAGGGAATAATCAGGCTGCTCACGCCTGACTGAAGCTCTTCCTAGGGCTCCTCTGGACTCTCTAATAACTGAATTCCTGTTATTTGTGTGTTTATACATCTGTTAACTCACATTCAAGATGTGATTAACACCCAGCTTGTTGAAAGAAACTCTCTGATAACCCTGGGTGGCAAAGCCATTTTCCCCAGGACTCCAGACTGTCAAAAAGAGCTTTGCTGCATCTTCCTCCTGCACCCTTCCTCCTCCCAGAGCTGCCAGGCGGGGATGTCCCCACGGGTCAGCTCGCTCAGTGACCTCCACTGGGTTTGTGATTCCTGGGGGCAGAACTCCTGACTGACCTTTCTGTCTGGAAGTCAGGGCATTTTGCTCTTGGAAGCCTGGTTGCTGAGGATTTTGGAGCAGAGGGAGAAGTGAGGGGTTGGCTCCTGGGGAAGGTGAGCCTGGTGTCCCTCGGTTTGAGCAGAACTCGCTCTCTGTGTGAACTGGGGCTGCTTTATCACAGCGTGAGCAGGGATTTGGGTTGTGTGGAGTGGTGGCAGAGTGGCTGGGCAGTAAAAGAAATCTGTTTTTTCTCTCTTTTGCAAGATCTAACAGTTGCAAACGGAACAGCAGAGCTGCTGCACACGGAGCACATCTGGTACCCCCGGATACGAGAGGTAATGTGGGGCTTGCCTTTTGCTGTCACTCTCTCCAGTTCCAGTTAAGTTCCTCACTTGATCATCTGTGTCTTCTTGTCTTTAAGTTGGTAATTTCTTGTTTCACTGCGATCTCCATTTGAATATATCCCTTTACTCATTTCATGGAAGTCTTCATCTTTTCCACCTGCTCATTGCTGGACAGCAAATACCAGGAGTTAGTTACCACATCCCAAAAGACGTGCAGTGAAATGCTCAAGAGAGATGAAAACTCTTCCCGTAACCTTGATTTGTGCTCGCTGGCAGCAGTTCAGCTGCTGCCAGGCCCCTTGCCTGCTGTCCCTGTGCAGTGGGGCTGGCCCTGGAAGGTGAATGTGCAGTTAGGAAATCTGGTTCCCTCCCAAGTGTCTTAAGTTGGAGACTCTTGTGATAAGAGGCCGTTTCTCCCAAAAGACTTGTGAAATCCCTGCAACTCCTTCTCCACTGCAGTGTGAAGTCGTGGTGCCCTGCAGGGCAGGCTGAGGGCTGTGCCACGCCAGGGTGGCAGGTAGAGTAGTCCAAATGAAGGCGTGTGTCATGGAATTGATCTCCCATCCCGTTGCTTTGGGCTGCCAACTTTTTCTTAATTAAAAACAACCCCTCTCTCTTCCCCATGTTCAAACCATAGCTACATCCTGCCAAGAGCCCTGCAGCCAAGAGGGCTGACAGTCTCCTGAGACCACAACGCTGCTCTAATCCAGCTTCTAAGGAGCACTTGTGACCAATGCAGCACACACTCTGCCCCTAGGAGCTAGGAGCATCACCTCGTGGCGCACCAACCCTTGCCGTTCGATCTGAGAGCTTAAAGGTTAGCCTGGACCCCAGGTCTCCTGTCTGACAGTGTGATGTGCTTTCCACACAGCTTCCAGACTGGCCCACTGGTCTGTTGTGTAATAGTTTTGTGGAGAAAACCATAAGTGTTATGCTTAAAGCAATAAGTCACTTAAACATAATGAGCTGTTTTATGATGAAAAAAAAACAAAAAAAAAAAATTGCTGAGTTCTTCTGTGTCACTGAATTCTTTTAACTGCAGTTTGTAATCCAGAGCAGAAAAACAAATGGTTTGCCTGTCAGATGGCACTGAGCTGCCTCTCTGCCCTGTTGTGTGTTCAGATCCAAGGTGCCATCATCATGTCCTCGCTGATCGAGGTGGTGATCGGGCTGCTGGGGCTGCCCGGGGCCCTGCTGCGCTACATCGGCCCGCTGACCATCACCCCCACCGTGGCCCTCATCGGCCTCTCGGGCTTCCAGGCTGCAGGGGAGAGAGCTGGCAAGCACTGGGGCATCGCCATGCTGTGAGTACCCCGCCTTTCCTCCGGGCAGGCAGAGTTTGGGGTGCCAGGGAGGAGGCAGCTCGGCTGCGTCGGTGCTGCCGGTGCGGAGAAGCACCACGAGAAACCCACCACGAGAAACACACCCACCACGGGAAACCCACCACGGGAAACCCACCACGAGAAACCCACCACGAGAAACCCACCACGAGAAACCCACCACGGGAAACCCACCCACCACGGGAAACCCACCCACCACGGGAAACCCACCACGAGAAACCCACCATGAGAAACACACACACCACGAGAAACCCACCATGAGAAACACACACACCACAGGAAACACACACACCACGGGAAACCCACCATGAGAAACCCACCATGAGAAACACACACACCACGAGAAACCCCCCACAAGAAACACACACACCACAGGAAACACACACACCACGGGAAACCCTCCATGAGAAACCCCCCACAAGAAACACCCCATGAAAAACACAAACACCACAAGAAACCCCCCACAAGAAACACAAACAGTCTGGATGAGGTCAGCTGAAAATGTGGGAATAAGGACAGAGTTGCCTGAACCTTTTCTCTGGGAAGAAATCCTTCCCTGGGAGGGTGGGGAGGCCCCTGGCAGCTGTGGCTGCCCCTGGATCCCTGGAAGTGCCCAAGGTGAGGTTGGACAGGGCTTGGAGCACCCTGGGATACTGAAAGGTGACCCTGCCCATGCCTCCTTCATGGACCTGGATGGGCTTTAAGGCTCCTTCCAACCCAAACCATTCCATGATAATGTGAACTGGAGGAGAGAGGAGAGGACAGTGGCCAAAAATAAGGTGTGGAGAGCAGAATTGTATAGAGCAGGAGGTGTTCTGGGAGCCATTGGCTGGCTGGAGTTCAGTGCTGTAGAAAAGATGATTTAACAAAGCAGCGGAGAGATGAAATGCAGTGAACAATTTATATTTCTGGGCTGGCACTGCCCGTTTCCTCCCCTGCAGCAGCAGGTAAATCCCACTGGTGATGCTGGTTCCTCTGCCATTGGTACTGGTTTGTTACCTGTGCCCAGGAGAAACTCATTTGTGTGATGGCAGAGGGCACAAGCATTCCATAACCACCACCAGAGGCTGAGCCATCAGCAGAGAGGTTCCTGCCAGGGCACAAAAAGGCTTCCAGCGGGAATTTCAGGGCCTGGGGCGTGTGTGCCATCAGCTGTAGGGACCGGGGACATGAAAGAATGCAAAGGAATAGGAGAGGGAAATGAAGAGGAGGTAAAAGCTCCCCATGTGGGTAAGTAGCCAAATTTAGAGGCTGGGAACCCCGTTTTAGGGAGAAAAGAGGCTGAACAGTTCCATGTGCAGCACCCTCTGTGCTGGCTCTGGGAGCAGGAGGAATGCCTTGATGAGATCAGATTGTGATCTCACTAATCTGTTTGCACAGTGCTTTGAACATGTAAAGTATTCTGTAAGTGCAGCTTATGATTAAAAGGGCTCTTTAATTCTCTTTTATCTTACATGTTGGCATCGTGAGTATTTCTGTGGTTCTGTTGTATTAAGCAGCTGATCCAAAGGAACATTTTATTTGTCTGTAAAACAAATTCTGTGCAAGCTGGGGCTAACGTTAAATGAATCAAGCAGATCTTTGAATTGGACATGGAAACGTGTAATTAAAGTTGACATTTTTGCAGATGGAAAGAAAAATAAATCAATTCAGGAGCAGGATTTAAATGGTACCCAGTCAATAAAGTATTTCTGGCTTCTGCCATGCAAAAATGTGCACTGGGTTGTTGAGAACAGCCCCAGAGCTCTGGGGAGCCACTCAGGAGTGAGTGCAGCTCGGAGAGGTGTGGCTCCTGGAATTGTCCTGGATTTCTCCCTGCACAATCAGCTGGGGGCCTCTGGGAGCTGCAGGTGCTTGTCCATGTTGGACAGGATTCCCAATTTCCCAATTTCCTGGCTTGTTCCATGGGTGCTTCATTCCATCAGACATTTGCATTGATGTTTGTGAAAAGGGGAATTACTCCTGAGTTGGGCTTTGCCTGTTTATCCAGATTTTCCTGGGGCAGTCAAGGGTTTGGGGCTGTTTCACAGCCAACAGAAAATTCATTGCAATAATTAATTATTGTATTTTTGTACAGCTCTGTACTGAATCAAATCCAAAGTCCTCAGGGCTGGTGTGTGTGAGGGAGGGGAGCCCGTGGTGGATTTTGGGGGAGATTTTGGGGTTTCATGGAAAAGGTGTGCTTTTTGCTATTCTCCTGGACTGCTGAGGGCTGTAAATGCCCCTCCTTCTCCTCCAGACTGGGGGAAAGAAAAACCAGTTTGTGTCTGATCCGGGGCAGAAGAGAGGGTGAAAATCCTCTTTTCATTTTTCAAGTCAGCTGATAAAAACATCATCTCAGATGTCAGCAGGGCTTTGCTTCTTCAGGCAGCTCCAGTCTTTGGGAGGCCCTTTCAGAGCAGAGCTGGGTTGAGAATTGACAATTTCTTGTTCAGGATTGAGCAGCGTGCCCTGGCTTCTGATTTTTCAGAGCAGTGGGGGCTTATTTTAGCTGTAAAAAATACTTTTTAATGTCTGGAGGAGCTTAGCAGTTTCACTGGTGGGAACGCATAATAATTGAGACATCTAATACTGGTGAGCTGCACTTGCAGCAAATCTTGGGGCTTTTCATATTTAAAAAATGGGTTCTGAAGAACAGGAAAATTTCCCTGACAGAAGTTTCCTCAGGTGCTTTGGAGTTTCATGCAAATTTTGAAATGTAAAAATTCCTGTACACAGCCCTCCAGTTTTCCTGTTTCTTGCCAGGTGCTGGCAGCAAGTTTTGTGCCTGGGTCACAGGTGGGGTTTGGGAGGAAAAAGGGGCAGCAGAGGAATTTAAACTGAAAATCTCCCTTCAGTCTGCCCCTGATTCATTTTATCTGCTTGCAGCTGCTGAGTTTTGCAGCAATTCAGAATTCAAATTCTGATTGGGCATTTGAGGAATTATAATTTTAATCATTTTGCTGCCTTCAATTGAAAATCTGCATTTATGGTCCCAAGTGTCTGAAGGGGTTTGTGCTAAAAAGAATTTATCATATATTGGTGCTAATGACGTTTCTCTCTTGTCCCACTCTCCTCCTTTTTTCCTCAGGACTATTTTCCTAGTGTTGTTGTTTTCCCAGTATGCCAGAAATGTCAAATTTCCCTTGCCCATTTATAAATCCAAGAAAGGATGGACAGCATACAGGCTGCAGCTTTTCAAGATGTTCCCTGTAAGTCGTTGAACTTGTTCTTCCTTAGACAAAAAAATATCATTTCTGTTTTTTGGGGGGGCTGATAATTCTTAGTTTTGATTTTTCTTCACAACAGAATACTCACAAAGGCAAGATAAAAGCTCAGATGGATTTATAGGAAATGCAATGGGTTATTGGCCAAAGGAAATACTCAGATTTTGTGATGATTTGTTTTAAGGTGTTTATAGTTCAGCATGGTAAAAAGTTGATAGGTTAAGAAATGTTCATAGTGTTTTGTAATTAAGAAATAATTTTTGGGTCTTGATTGTGATGTCTTGAATTATAATATTTGTTTTTTAATGAGATTGAAAACAAAATGAAAGTTTTTAGAATGTTTTTTAGTTATTTTATTTTTGGGTTTGTCCAACAAATTAGACAAAACACTATAAACATTATATAGCTATATAATATTAAAATGCTATACTATAAATACCTTGAAACAAACAATCTAAAACTACCCCTCATAAATCCTACTGCATCTTCCATAGTTCTATTTCTCCAAAATATCTAATCTTACTTACAAAACCATCCTTGAAAACTTTTTCCAACTCCATTTCTCTCTCAACATCTATCCTCTCGCATAACATTTCTAAATCAATATTTATCTCAAAGTAAATACAGTATGTAGAGTATATAGTATGTGTTTTACATACTATTTGCATACTATATACACACAGTATATATGTATTTTACATACTGTTTACATATAGTATCTACATGTATTATGTATTTTACATACTACATACATACAGAATCTATATATAATAGTGTTTTACATACTATTTATATACAATATCTATATATAGTATATATTTTACATACTATTTGCATACAGTATCTATATATTATATATTTTTTACATACGATATACATACAGTATACATAATATGTATTTTACATGCAAATGCATACAATATGTACATATAGTATTTTACATATTTTATACATACAGTATGTGTTTTACATACTATTTACATACAGCATATATGTATTTTACATACTATATACAAACAGTACGTATGTAAATGTATTTTACATACTACATACAAACGGTACATATGTATATGTATTTTACATGTTATTTACACACAGTATCTATATATGTTATGTATTTACATGCCAATCCATACAATATAAACCTCCTATCAAACCCTAAAAGCTCTCCACCAATCCAGATCCCCCAAGACCATCCTGATTTATATACCTGCTGTGCCCCCCAGATCATCCTGATTTATTTACCTGCTCATGTCCCCCAAATTCATCCTGATTTATTTACCTGCTGTGTCCCCCAAATTCATTCTGATTTATTTATCTGCTCATGTCCCCCAGACCATCCTGATTTATCTGTCTGCTCGTGTCCCCCACATCATCCTGATTTACCTGCTGTGCCCCCCAAACCCTCCTGATCCATTTCCCTGCTCGTGTCCCCCAGATCATCCTGATTTACTTGCTGTGCCCCCCAGACCCTCCTGATCCATTTCCCTGCTCGTGTCCCCCAGATCATCCTGGCCATCCTGGTCTCCTGGCTGCTGTGCTTCATCTTCACGGTGACGGACGTGTTCCCCCCGGACAGCTCCAAGTACGGCTTCTACGCGCGCACGGACGCGCGCCGCGGCGTGCTGCTGGTGGCCCCCTGGTTCAAGGTGCCCTACCCCTGTAAGTGTGTGCTCCAGAGCCCAGCAGGGCACTGCTCGTGTTCTCCAGAGCCCAGCAGGGCACTGCTCTGGTTCCCCAGAGCCCAGCAGGGCATTGCTCGTGTTCCCCAGAGCCCAGCAGGGCACTGCTCGGGTTCCCCAGAGCCCAGCAGGGCACTGCTGGTGTTCCCCAGAGCCCAGCAGGGCACTGCTCGGGTTCCCCAGAGCCCAGCAGGGCATTGCTCGTGTTCCCCAGAGCCCAGCAGGGCACTGCTCGGGTTCCCCAGAGCCCAGCAGGGCACTGCTCGTGTCCCCCAGAGCCCAGCAGGGCACTGCTCGTGTTCCCCAGAGCCCAGCAGGGTCATGCCCCTGTTCCCCAGAGCCCAGCAGGGCACTGCTCGGGTTCCCCAGAGCCCAGCAGGGCATTGCTCGAGTTCCCCAGAGCCCAGCAGGGCACTGCTCGGGTTCCCCAGAGCCCAGCAGGGCATTGCTCGGGTTCCAGGGCTCTGCTGGCTCTGTCTTAGTGATTTATTCCACAGCCCTGGTTCCCCAGAACCCAGCAGGGTCATTGCTCTGGTTCCCCAGGAGCCCAGCAGGGCCATTGCTCAGCTTCCAGGGCTCTGCTGGCTCTGAGGTGGATTCCATAGCCCTGGTTCCCCAGAGCCCAGCAGGGTCATCCCCCTGTTCCAGAAGCTCTGCTGGCTCTCTCTCAGTGCTGCACTCCATAATCCTGTTTCCCCACAACCCAGCAGGGTCATTCCTCCTGTTCCACAGCTCTCCTGGCTCTGTCTGTGGTTTATTCCATAACTCTGGTTCCCCAGAACCCAGCAGGATCATTCCTCTGGTTCCCCAGAACCCAGCAGTGCCATTCCCCTGTTCCAGAACTCTGCTGGCTGTCTCTCAGTGTTTTATTCCATAGCCCTGGTTCCCCAGGAGCCCAGCAGAGTCATTCCTCTGGCTCCCCAGAACCCAGCAGTGCCATCCCCCTGTTCCAGAGCTCTGCTGGCTCTCTCTCAGTGCTTTATTCCATAACCTTTGGGTGGTGGATGGTCCATCCCTGGCAGTGGCCCAGGCTGGGCAGGGCTTGGAGCAGCCTGGGACAGTGGGAAGGGTCCCTGCTGATGGCTTTGGAGGGTCCCTCCCAGTCCAAACCATTCCAAATTCCAGCACACACCACTCATTACCTGCTGGTGGTTTTTCCTTGTTTTCCTCTTCAGCTGATGCCTTAAGGTCTCAGCCGAGGAAGGCTGAGGTTCTGAGGCTGCAGTTTGCAGGATTGATCTGGGTGGCTCTCCTGATAACAAGTGACTGCACCTACAAGGTGGAATCCAAGGGCTGGCTGATTTATCAGTCCTTGGCAGTGCTGTTGATGTTACAGTGCCAGGGACAGGTTTTTACAGCTCTGCTGAAGTCACTGGCTCTCATTTTCTGAAGAATCTCTTCTGTGGGGAGTTTCTCCCAGCCTGCTGCACTCCCTGCCCCAAACACACCCATTCCTGGACGAGCACAAGTGTTCATGGCAGAAAAATGCCCTGACTTGCCAAGGCAGTGCTGGGACGGGCAAGTCAGAGAATGCCAGGCCCTGCTTATCACAGGGCAATGAAATCATTTACAGGAAAGCACCAAACACTTCACACAACGTTTTGGATGTGTTTTGATGTTGGCCACCTCTAAGTTTAAAGCTGTTACAGGCTGGGTTTGTGGCATGAGATGGCACAGCTGGTTCACCCTTCAGAATTGAACAGGGTAATTAGGGAATATCTTTCTTTTGGAATAGAAATACAGGAATTATCAGCTATGCCACCACATTGTGATGAGGCAGCTTCATTGTGCTTTTCCATATGCTTTGGTTCTTAAAAGAAACCACTTCTAAAACAGCAAGGAGATGAAGAGCAGAAGCTTTTGGGAAGGAAGAGGAGGAAAACTTCTCCACCCTGATCAGCCCATTTGTATTTGTAAGGTTCATTCACTCCTGTGTGACTGAAGATCCCTTTGTTGCTGGAGGCTCATCTATTTCAAAGAGATAAAAGCTTCAAGGCAATTGCTGTGGAAAACCTGCCAGGCTTTTCTGCAGGCTTAAATTAATCTTGTTTTCTCTGCTACAAAAATTTGGAGCTGGAAGGTGTTTGTGCAGTGATCAATGCTGGTGCCATCCTTTTTGGTCCACTAAACTTGTGACCAAAGTGAGCTTTTGGAGCAATGAGAATACAGTGGCATTTGCCTCACTGGCCAGGATTGTTTTCTCACAAGCTCTAGCTCAAATTCCTGATTCCTGAACAGGAGGATTTTTTTTTTTTCGTGGGGTTTTATAGTTCTCTGGGATTTTTCCAAGTGTGATCAAAGCAGTTGGTTTGGCGGTTTTTCCTTTGCTCCTTTCATCTCCTTGAACTTGCCAGACTGCGTTAGAGTGAAGGGAGTTTGTTGTTCCCATCAAAGACAAATAAACAGAGCCTGGCACAGAGCTGGGCATGGGGAGGCCCCCCTCAACCCCAGGGTCACTTCTGGCCCCTCAGGACAAGGACACGGAGGGGCTGAGGGAGCTGGGAAGGGGCTCAGAGGGAGAAAAGGGGATCAGGGAGAACTTTGGCTCTGCACAGCTCCTGACAGGAGGGGACAGCCAGGGTGGATTTGGGATCTTACCCCAATGGGGATAAGGGACCAGGAGGAGAGAGAACGGCCCCAGGCTGTGCCAGGGGAGGGGCAGGTTGGATACTGGGGATGTTTCTTGCCCAGGAGGGCTGCCCAGCCCTGGAGCAGTGCTGGGGTCCCCATGCCCAGGGGCTGAGCAACGCTGTGGATGTGGCACTCGGGGACGGGGTCAGCGCTGGCCTGGGCAGTGCTGCGGGATCCTAAAAGCCCTTCCCAACCCAACCCATTCCCCGGTGCCAGCAGTTTCTGTTTGTTTGGGCAGGCAGGCTGTGTGCTGGGGCAGCAGAGGTTTCAGTTCTGCTCTCTCCACAGTCCAGTGGGGCCTGCCCACCATCTCGGCGGCGGGCGTGATCGGCATGCTGAGCGCCGTGGTGGCCAGCATCATCGAGTCCATCGGCGACTACTACGCCTGTGCCCGGCTCTCCTGTGCTCCTCCTCCTCCCATCCACGCCATCAACAGGTCTGTCCCCACAGAAACACCTCCAGGGTCTCAGCCTCCTTGGGTTTTTGCTTTTTTCCCCCTTTGGGTAAGCAGGAATGTGCTCCGAGGTGAAATGTTGCAGTTTGGTCAAAGTGCAGAGCCAAGGATCTGAAATGCAGGGTGGAACTGGCACCTTGGGTTGTTTAGGTACATTTGAATCCCAGTCCTGTTCCTGCTGGAGCCTGTGGAAGTTACCAGCACGATTTCCATGAGGATAGAACTCTAAACTCATTCTGGAACTGGGGCTGTCAAAATGACCTGGAATGCAGTTTAGAAACAAAGAGCAGCTCTGAAGTTTCGCTTGAATTTTTAATGGAATTTGCTCAGTTTAAGAATGTGGGGATCTAAGACTCAGGAAACAGAACCCCAGTGTGTTTTCCAGGTTGTGTTGGAGCTTGAAACGTGAATTGCAATGATTTCATGGTGGAGCAGATGCCCCTGTGGCATGGGGGCGTGGAGCACCCTCCCAGTGAATGTGTGCCTGTACCAAGGTGACTCCTGTGTTTTCTTTGGGATTTGCAGGGGGATTTTCATCGAGGGTCTCTCCTGTGTTCTGGACGGAGTGTTTGGGACAGGGAATGGATCCACCTCCTCCAGCCCCAACATTGGGGTCCTGGGCATCACAAAGGTGAAGTGCTTTGCTGTGAGCCCTCAGGGGCTCGAGTGTTCCTTGTGTTCTCAATCCTCTTCCAGCAGACCATTCTGCTCCATTCCTGTGCACACAAACTTCCCAGATCATTCTGAGTGTCCCTGACTGCCTGTACCAGCTCTTGTCTGAGGGAAATGCATTATTGTGCATCAGGACCTCAGAAATCCTTTTATTCCAAATAAAAGGCAGTTAGAATCCCCATAAAGCAGATGCTGCTGCACAAACTGTCTCTTGGAAAAGCCAGGCAACATTCCAGGGCTCTGGGGTGGTTTGAGTTGAGGCATAAACTCTGTAAACTGTGTCAAAATTGCTGCTTTTTGGATATCTTGGCTCTGAAAGCATCAGTGGGAAGTGACATTTTAATGCCTCACACACACAGTGAAATGCAGCATGAGGTGCTTGGGCTTTATTTACGTCTGTGCTGGGACATGGCACTGGCACAGGGGCTGCAGCCAAGCTCATTTCAGAGTTAAATGTACCCTAAATGTTTGGGTTTAAGGCTCGGGGGTTTACGTAGTTCTGGTGATGTTGCTCAACAAAATGTGCTTGAGGAGCTCCTTTGCTCACGTGTGGGGCTGGATCTGTGCCTGGATGAGCTGGGAGGCCTTGGCTGCAGAGAGATCTGCCTGGTACTGTTCATTTAACCTTGGTAAGAGACAGCAGCAGCGTTGCTGAGGGTGATTTATGTTGTAAATGGGTCCATCTTGTTGGGTGTTTAATGTGGGAGCCATGAACCCTTCGTGCAAGGATAGAAGATGTCTGTCCTCCACTTGCAGTAACTCATCCCCCTGGCCTGATCACGTATAAATGATGTATTTGTCCTCAGCCCTCCCTTGTGCTGCACAAAGGGAGATTCTGCCGGGTTTGGGGTGCAGTTCAACACGAACAGCACCATCTGCTGTCTGTGCCAGCCGCCATCCAGCTGCCCGTGGAAATCTCCTAGGAGAGAAGTTCTGCTCAGAAAAAAAAACCCCGAAGAAAGGTTTCTTCTGTTCGGCTCCCTTCCCATTGTTCCTTCGTGGGGGTTGAGATGAATTAACAGCACTTTTTATGAGCAGCCCACAGAAATGAGTGTGCATTTCATGCTGGGGCAGTGGAAAGTTGGAGTGGCAGCTGTGGCAGGGAGTGGAGCTGCCTGCCCAGAGTGGCACAGCTGCAACAGACTGTGCTCTTGTTCCCCTGCCTGCACATCCATCCCCCAAAACCCAGCAGTTCTGCTGCTTCAGATAGAATTTTGGCTCAGAGATGCTCTGCTGTTGATTTGGGAGAGGAGATCTTCAGTGCTGCATCACCAGGGCACTTCCCTCCCTGGAAATTGGTGTATAATTACACTTGGAATTTAAATTCTGCTGGATGGAGGTGCTGCAAAGCCTTTGAGCCTGTGTGTGTTTTACTTGATGGGAGCAAGATCAATTAACTGTGATTAGCTGGGGCTAAAGCAGCTCTTGCCATAGTGGTGATGCTGAAATGGAGGCTCCAGGTACCATTTGATGCACTCCAAAATAATCACTGAGTGTTTGTGTGCTGGGAATAAATACAGAGCCCGAGCTAAATGCTGCCTGGGATGTTTTCAGTAGTTTTCTAGAGGAGCTTAATTTGTTTGCATAAATAAATGTCACTGTCATGCAGGTGTTCACAGGATTTGTCTGTTCCTGGCAGGAAGAGAATTGTAGGGCAGGATCTCAGTGGCCCTGCAGAAATGAATATTTCTATAAAGAGCAGAGAAAGGTGCCAGCTAAATTCTGTTGTAATTCCAGCTGATGGTGTAGCAGAACTCTGTTTGCAGGGGAGGGAGCTCACCTGGAGCTCAGCAGTGAGGAATGTGGGGCAAGGAAGGATTTCTCCCTCCTCAAGCCTGTTGGATCTGTAGTTTCTCATTTCTCTCATTTAGCTCAGTCACACGTGATGAACAAATTAATATTTCCTCTTTGAACCCTGCTGCTCTCTACCAGGGGGCAAAGGGTTTTTCTAGAACCCACCTTAATGTAAAGGAGATTTTGTTGTCCCTGGGGCACCTCTTGTGGCAGTAGAAGATGTTAAAATACCAACTTCAGGTTTAGCCACTACCCTTGCAGCACAGAGAGCCACTGGCTGCTTGAATCTTGAATTCTTAAAATAAAACTGGGAAGGAAGTGCAGGCCCTTGGTTTCAGTTGTCAGCACAGCCCTGATTTGCATTCAGCCCTGCTCTCTGAGGGTGTCCCAAAACCAGCTGCTAATCTAAACTAAAATTGCTGCCCCTCCTTCCCACCTCCTGGGAGCTGTTTCATCCATTCCCCGGGCAGCAGCACGGGGAATTGATTTGGTATTTTCCATTTGCCATCTCTGCTTTGCACCACGTTTCCTGCTGGCTGTGGCAGCTCCAGATGGTTTTTGGGCTGGCCAGGGGAGGCTGAGCTGGGCTGCAGAGCAGCTGTGGCTCAGCCGAGCCTCCAGCACCCGGAGGAGACGTGGGAGGGAGCTGAAATGAAGCCTGACCTACACAACCCAGGGCAGGTGTGGGGCTGGGCTGGGTGCAGAGCTCACCCCGTGTCCTGTCCCGTTCCTGCAGGTTGGGAGCCGCAGGGTGATCCAGTATGGAGCAGCTTTCATGCTGCTGCTGGGCATGGTGGGCAAGTTCAGCGCGCTCTTCGCATCGCTGCCCGACCCCGTGCTGGGGGCTCTCTTCTGCACCCTCTTTGGTAAGGCTTTGCTGTTCTCTGTTTCTGAGAAATATTTGCTCGTAGGAACCAGTGTGATCCTCCAGGCACGCTTTTGGTAGTGAAAAAGATTGTTTTGTGCAAAAGAATATCCAAATGCAAAGCAAGTGTTAGCGGCTTGCTTTACGTTTAGCTTAACAGAAGGAAATCTCCAGAGAAAGGAGTAACATTTTCCTAGCAATGTACCAAAATCTTCTCTTTCTGGTTGCAATGGTCTGTGCTTTCATGGTGCACTGATTCTCAGGTTTGCTAGTTTCTAAGAACAGACTAAAAAATAAAGAAGAAAAAGCAGTTGCTGTGCTATTAACTCAGTTTTGTGCTGTTAACTAAAACTGTGCTATTAACATGGACTTTCTAACCAACCATTCCAAATGTACTGGGAGGTATCATACCTTCAGGGATATTTTGCTGGGTTTTTTTTTAGAAAAAGACTCACCTAAAAGCTGGTCTTTGGGGTGTTTTGTGTTCAGGGATGATCACGGCTGTGGGTCTGTCCAACCTGCAGTTCATCGATCTCAATTCTTCTCGGAATCTCTTCGTGCTGGGGTTTTCCATCTTCTTCGGGCTCGTCCTCCCCAGCTATCTCAAGCAGAACCCCCTGGTCACAGGTACGTGGTGCTGCTCCTCCACATCAGCACTTCTGCCTTGTGCTCATGTGGAAAATCCATCAGGTACAGAGGGTCAGGAAGAGGAAAAATGCAAATTATGGAGGAAAAACACAAATTATGGAGGCAAGACCCAAATTATGGAGGAAAAACGCAAATGGCACAGACAGGAAAGGCTGTAGGTCCAGACAAGCTCTGTGTGTGTTCAGGGAATTCCTTGGGAGGCTGAGACCTGCAGGGAGTGTTCCAGTGGGGCACAGCTGAAGCTTTCCTGCTTCCTCTGGGTGCATTTCAGCAATGGAAGGGGACAGTGAGCAACTGGGCTGAAAGAAAAACTGAAAGGGTCTTGTGAGCTGTAAACGATGTTAAAAGATTAAGGGGAAACACCAAGGCAGAGTTTGGAAGGTGGGGAATTGTTTGGGGGCTGAAAGTTTCTGTCACTCAGATGTGTTCTGGGTGTGAATTTTAATTCTAGTGAATTCCCTTGCAGACTGTTAATGGAATTGTAGCTTTGAGGAGTTCTGTGGGAAGGTTTTATCTTTTCATGTGACTCTCAGCAGTGTGTGTCACCAGGGATGGACTCAAAGGAAATATTTCACTGCTTTGGATTTGTTTGGGGGTTTTTAAACAAAGTATTAACTGACTTTTCTTTCCACTATGCCTTCAGACCAGGATTTAAGGGCAAATCTGTCCTGCAGTAAGTGGTTAGAAAAGCAGATCCCTCAAGCTTTAGGTGGTTCATACAGTGTTCTTCCATAACTGGGGCTGGGAATTTTTGCTCCTTTGATGAAGATTTATAAAAAGAATTATTTACAAAAATAATTGTATTTATTTATAAAAGAATTATATAATCATTACTCTTTTAAAAGTTACGATTTTACAACCTGAACGTTTCTCTTTTGCACCCCACTGAGGTTTTCTGCTTAGCTCAGATTAGTGGTGTCTGCAGCAGGAACTGAAGTGGTGCTGCGGGACATTCCTGGCAGTTCTGAAGTTGCATTTTGGGGAGCAATGTCCCGGGTGGTGCCCTGGGGGAGGTTCTGTGTCAGTGCCCAGAGCCCTGGCCCGGGTGGGAGCAGCAGCAGGAGGAGGAGGAGGAGGGTGCTGGAGAAGCCCAGCAGGTTTGGTTTGGTGTTCCCTGTGCCGCAGGAATCGCGGGCATCGACCAGGTGCTGAACGTGCTGCTCACCACGGCCATGTTCGTCGGGGGCTGCGTCGCCTTCGTGCTGGACAACACCATCCCAGGTGAGCCCTGGTGGGCTGCCCTGCGGCCCCCCTGGGGAGGCAGCATTCCATGGGGAGGCAGGATTCCATGGGGAATAGCAGCATTCCCTGGGGAGGCAGGATTCCATGGGGAGGCAGGATTCCATGGGGAATAGCAGAATTCCCTGGGGAGGCAGGATTCCATGGGGAATAGCAGGATTCCATGGGGAGGCAGGATTCCCTGGGGAATAGCAGGATTCCATGGGGAGGCAGGATTCCATGGGGAGGCAGGATTCCATGGGGAATAGCAGAATTCCCTGGGGAGGCAGGATTCCATGAGGAGGCAGGATTCCCTGGGGAGGCAGGATTCCCTGGGGAGGCAGGATTCCATGGGGAATAGCAGAATTCCCTGGGGAGGCAGAATTCCCTGGGGAATAGCAGCATTCCCTGGGGAATAGCAGGATTCCATGGGGAGGCAGGATTCCATGGGGAATAGCAGAATTCCCTGGGGAGGCAGGATTCCATGGGGAGGCAGAATTCCCTGGGGAGGCAGGATTCCATGGGGAATAGCAGGATTCCATGGGGAGGCAGGATTCCATGGGGAGAGGCAGAATTCCATGGGGAATAGCAGAATTCCCTGGGGAGGCAGGATTCCATGGGGAGGCAGTATTCCCTGGGGAGAGGCAGAATTCCATGGGAGAGGCAGCATTCCCTGGGGAGAGGCAGCATTCCCTGGGGAGAGGCAGAATTCCCTGGGGAGAGGCAGCATTCCCTGGGGAGAGGCAGCATTCCCTGGGGAGAGGCAGAATTCCCTGGAGAAAAAGCAGAATTCCCTGTGTAAAACCAGAATTCTCTGGGGAAAGGCAGCATTGCCTGGAGCAAGGCAGAATTCCAGAATTCCCTGGAGAAAAAGCAGAATTCTCTGGAGAAAAGCAACATTCCCTAGAGAAAAAGCAGCATTCTCTGGAGAAAGGCAGAATTCCCTGGGGAGAGGCAGAATTCCTTGGGGAAAGGCAGAATTCCCTGGATAAAAGCAGCATTCTCTGGAGAAAAAGCAGAATTCCCTGTATAAAGACAGCATTCCCTGGCTAACAGCAGCATTCCCTGGCTAAAAGCAGAATTCTCTGTGGAAAGGCAGAATTCCCTGGATGAAAAGCAGAATTCCCTGTGTAAAACCAGAATTCTCTGGGGAAAGGCAGCATTGCCTGGAGCAAGGCAGAATTCCAGAATTCCCTGGAGAAAAAGCAGAATTCTCTGGAGAAAAGCAACATTCCCTAGAGAAAAAGCAGCATTCTCTGGAGAAAGGCAGAATTCCTTGGGGAAAGGCAGAATTCCCTGGATAAAAGCAGCATTCTCTGGAGAAAAAGCAGAATTCCCTGTATAAAGACAGCATTCCCTGGCTAACAGCAGCATTCCCTGGCTAAAAGCAGAATTCTCTGTGGAAAGGCAGAATTCCCTGGGGAGAGGCAGAATTCCTTGGGGAAAGGCAGAATTCCCTGGATAAAAGCAGCATTCTCTGGAGAAAAAGCAGAATTCCCTGTATAAAGACAGCATTCCCTGGCTAACAGCAGCATTCCCTGGCTAACAGCAGCATTCCCTGGCTAAAAGCAGAATTCTCTATGGAAAGGCAGAATTCCCTGGATGAAAATCAGAATTCCCTGGCTAAAAGCAGCATCCCCTGGGGCAGAACAGCAGCAGGAGATCCCTGTTTTTGGGCTGGCTGTCCTCACAGCAGCAGAGTCCTGACAGCTGCCCTCCCTTCCCCTGAGAACACCTGGAATCCTTCCCAGCCTAAAATCCCATTAAAATCCCTCTGAAACACCTAAAAGAGCTGATAAAAACCAAACCAGTCTCCAGTAAAACCAGGTTTGAGATCCAAACCTGCTCCGAGCCAAGAGGAAATGTTTGCCTTGTAAATTTGCTTTTGTGACTGGAAAAACTCCCGGTTACAAAATAAAGCAGCTGATGTGGTTTTCCCTTTGTGAGGAGCCTGGAAGATCTTCCCAGAGCTTTGCTGAACTCGGTGTTTTCTTCCTTCTTCCAGCCTCTGCTTTAGGCCTGTGTGTCCATATAAAAATATCCATGAATATTCTTTATTTTGATTCCTAGGGAGCCCTGAAGAAAGGGGAATTCGGAAATGGAAGAAAGGGGTCGGTAAGGGAAGCAAATCCCTGGAAGGCATGGAGACGTATGATCTGCCTTTTGGCATGAACTTCATTAAAAAATACAGGTGTTTCAGCTTCCTGCCCATCAGCCCCACCTTCCTGGGGTACACGTGGAAAGGCTTCAGGAAAAGCAGCAACTGCAGGAGTTCAGACGAAGACTCGGAAGCTACAGTATAGCCTTAGCTGAAATTATATTATCTAGTTGTAGTCAAAGATGTATTTGCAGTTTCTTGCTGATTAAGAAGCATTAAAATATATGTTTTGTATATCTGCATTTAAATTCTGGAACCAGAGCTGAGACGGATCTAAAAAAAAAAAAAAAAAAGAAAAGAAAAAAAAAAAAGCTTTTCCTGCTGTGGGTGGTGGGAGCCAGGTCTAGTGTCTCTGGGGCAAACCCTGCTGATTTTGGGAGTTGGAGAGAGCTGTGCACCTAATTCTGCTGGTTTTAAATGGTTTTAGGTGGAGGTGTGGAGGTGCTGCTGCACATTTTTTGTTTTTATGTTGGTTTTATTGAAGCCCTCAGTGTTGGTTACGCCAGGAAAGCTGAACCTTGGAGAAGGAGAGGGGAGGGGAGAAAAAGCGAGAAAAGGAGAAATGTTTCTTGTGATCGTGGCAGACCCCAGGGATGCTGTTGTGCTGCTCAGGGATTGCACATCCCGTGTGCCCTGGGCTGGCAGTTCCTCCTGGGTGATCTGTGTGCCAGGGACACTCCAGCATTCAGCAGGAACCTTCTGGAGTCACTTTGCTGCCTGGGCTGGCTTCGTTTTCCTGACAGCATTTCTCGGTTTTGAGGTTTGCTTTCCCCACCAGGGTTTCCTTACGGGGACACTCGAGCCCGGGGAGTTCCAGGGATGGGAAACCTGAACTCTCACAGGACCTGGGGGCGGCGTTTCGGTTCGCTGCCCGTGTCCAGCAGGATTTTCCTGGCCAGAAATGCTAATTAGCTGAGCAGCTCCAAGCAATTAGCAGTTGTTCCCTGCAGGGAAAGCCATGTGCTTGGGTCTGAGCAGGGTTTTTGGGTTTTTTTTTTAATTTTCTTGCTGATGGCTCTTTCTTCTCTTCTTGTGGGGCTTCTCCAGAGGCTGATTCCTGCTGGGAAGGGGTTTGGGAGAGCAGAGACACTGCACCTGCAGCCTCACCCAGCGGATGGGTTCACGGGTACCGGGTCCAATCAGGGCACCACTCAGATTCTCTTTTTGTTTTTCCTGAAATAGTCTCAGCTCTGCTGTTATGTGGGTGTTCACGCTCATCATGCATTCATGATTAACAGTTTTATTCCTGTTTAATGTTCTTACTATTGCAGGTTAGTTTTAGACTTCCGTGTGGCCCCAAAAGCATTTTCAGCTGTGGAGATCATCAGGGAAATGTTGTGTAATGTAATTCCAAGGCCAGTAATGCTCTACGGTGCTTGCGTTTTGTATTCCTGGAAAACCATACCAGTAGATCCTGTAACCCCCTGATCTATTTATCCAAGTTTGACTACTGGACAGGAGCACAGGAACTCTGTTTTCTCCCAGTCTGCTCCCAGGGGAATTTGTTCTGGGGTGTTGAAGCATGGACGGGTTGGGGTGGGGAGGGCAAGGACAGAGCTTGAGGGATCAGTGCCGAGTAGTGTAGAGTGGGAACGATTCCGTGGAGATCGTTCTCAGCATGCCATGGCTGTTTCCAAAAGTGTTTTATCCCGCTTTTCCCCTGTCCAAGCATGCCTTTGTTCCTGCTTCCTTCGGGGAACTTTCAGTAGTTTGCACTCTTGGTGTCGGTCGGACTCGAGAGCTGCTCGGAAGAGTCATTGTGTGCTAGACGAGGTTGGTTTGCCTGTGAAACAAAAAGTCATTTTTGCTCATTTGTCAGTGTTTCCTCTCCAGGTAGCGAGGTGTTGGATTCCCACAGCCACCTGCACAAGCTTTTGGTGTGGGGACCTCTGGGCAGTGGCACAGAGCTTCCAAATTCCCCGGCTCCCTGTGCAGGCGTGGAGGGGTTGCAAATCCCCATCCAGAAGGAGAACAAAGCCAGGTCTGGTGGCTGTGCAGCCCGAGGGGTTGTGGAGATGTCAGATGCCAAATTGGTTATCCTGTAAAAGTGGAGAAAGGGAGGAAAAGTTTAATTTGCAGAGCGAGGAGGGAATGGGAGCAGAGTTTGTCTCTCACCCCGCTGAGGGAAACCCGGGCGAGTTCCCAGTGGATGTTCCAAAGGCACTCCAAGTCCCAGGGCAGCAAATCCCGGATAAATTCCCTCTCCTTCCTGGAGCAGAGCCCCCCTCCTTCCCCACAGCTCTCTCCAGGCAGGTGCAGTCCAGTTTTCTGCTGGATTTCGTTCTTTTTGTGCTTCGTGCCCACTCCCCCCGCCCCTGGGAGCTGCTGGAGTTGGGTCGGTTTGGATCCAGCTGGGCAGGGGGACAATCCCCACCTTCTCCAGGCTGTGAAGGGTTAAAGGGCGTGCAGGAAGGGCTGGGCTGAGTGAGGGGGGAAGTTGGAGATGAGTTTTGGGAGAGGAGCCCCCCCAGGGAAGGAGAGCAGGGCTTTTCTTTGGGGGTTTGAACTCCGTTCACCCCGGCTTTGTGCAGGTGCAGGGGGACTTTGGGCCTTAAATCCTTCCCTTCTCTTGGGCCCTTCTCCTGGCCACTTTTCTAAGGGAAATTCCAAATTCCAGGGATTTGGGTGCCTGTGCCGAGCTGCTGGCAGGGTGGAGAGGATGAAGCTGCAGGTTTGGGGAGCATTAAATTCCAAATTCCAGGGATTTGGGTACCTGTGCCGAGCTGCTGGCAGGGATGGAAAGGATGAAGCTGCAGGTCTGGGGAGAAATAAATTCCAAATTCCAGGGATTTGGGTGCCTGTGCCCATGCTGAGCTGCTGGCAGGGATGGAAAGGATGAAGCTGCAGGTCTGGGGAGAATTAAATCGTGCTGGGGATGTCCAGGTGCAGCCTGAATGCCACTGCCATGCTGGATTTCCCCCTCTGTCCTTCCCTGCCTTTCCAAACTCCGAGCAGCCAGGGAAGGTGGCAGCTGAGAGGTGAGTGAAGAGGTGATGAGAAGTTTCAACCAGATTTGGAGAGGGAAGGGCAAATATTCATGGTAGAAATCTCATTTTGTCATATCAGAGGTGGCATCGGTGTATACAAACAAAGTAACTTGGGATTTTTGTAATCGATATTCTCTTGTAATTTTTTTAGGTTCAATTAAGGGTTCTTGCTGACACGTTGAAACACGTTTTCTAAAGCAAATACTTGCAAATTACGCCTATAGAAATTTAGGTTTCGTAGCTGACAGCTGTGACTGGTTAACGTTGTCATATTGGAGGGACTTCACCACGTACCTCGCTCAGAAAGCTCGACCTTTTCAACCCCAAATTTGCTTTTATTGCCTTTTAATACTGACTTGAAATATGACAACTTGGTTTGTACATGAATATTGCAGTATTTTATTTCCATATATTAAGAAAATAACATTTCCGCTCAGGATAACGGCGGCGCTTTCCTGGGAGGGAGTGGTATGAGTGTCATGACAATGTCATGTGATGGTAGAATTTCTTCATTGACGAATCTCTAGTGGTTGTGTATACTTTATTTACCCATCTTCGTGTTCCTACCCGAAACCGGAGCCTTTTGTTGTTTCCTCCCTGCTGAGCCCTGGCGCTCCGGGGGCAGAATTGGAGCAGAGCCCCCGGGGAGCGTCACCGACACCCCAAACACCCCAAAAGTGAGAAATTGGGCGTTTTTGGGCGCGGGTGGCACCGCAGCTCCCCGAGCCGCCTCGGGCACCCCGCAGCCCACGGGGCTGGGGCAGCACCACCTCCACGTGCGTCCGCGTGGCCGCCTTCGACCAAAATCGGCTTTTTTCTGCCCTTTTCCTTCCCCTCTGGAGCAGTTGGGTTCTGGGGAGCTCCCGGGGCCGGCTGAGCTTTGGGACCCGAGCGGTGCCACCCGCGGTGGCTCTGCCCTTGCCCTGCTGCCAGCCCCGAGAATTCCGTGTTTGTCTGTTCAGAACAACCTCTGGCGTAACAAACTATTGACTGTTCTTAGGCGGTGGGGATAAATTTCATTTTTTTCCGTGACTTTTCATGACTGACTTTGGCTGTAAAACTTTTTTTGTTCAACAGCAAAAGTTTATTTTGGGGAGGGGTTTGTGTTTGATTTTTTTTGTTGTTCTTGTTCCGAGATGTGTAATTCTTTTACGGATTTTTTTTTTATTATTCCTTTTTTTTTTTTTCCTTTTTCTAACATTGCTTCATTAAACAACTAAATATTTAAAAATGTAATATTTGGACCAGATGTTGTGAATAATAGTAGATAAAGCTATTTTATTCTGTATTTTTAAAGCTGTTCAGTATAAATAAACGCGGGCATAGATGCAGTGATTGTCACGGTTCCTTTGGTGGCGTTGGAGGATCCTGGAATGCTTTGGGCTGGAAGGGAAGGATTCCTCCCTAACTGATCGCTTTCTTCCTAATTGATAATTAATTTCAGGATCCAGGTGATGGCAAAACCCAACCCAGAGTCTTTGGAGCTGGTGCTGCCCAAAGCCACAACCCCCAGGTGCTTTCCTCCCGTGGATGTGCTCGGCAGCCCCGCGGCTGCAGGGACCCTCCCAGGGCAGGAACGGGTCAAGTTCCTTTTATTTGGGAAATAAATCCCCTCTCCAGGCTCCTGGCTCCCCCCGCTGCAGGATGTGGCAAAAATCAGGATTTAACCCCAATTCCACAGCCGGGATCCCCCTGTGCTCCCGCGGTGCCACCCCAAACCCCGGGTTTATTTTTATTTTTCTGTTTGCGTTCACCCCACGAGCTGAGGGTCAGGGGAAGCTCTCCCGGTGTCCGGGGCCGAATCCCGGGGGTTTGGGGCCGGCTCCATTGTCCTCCCTTCCCACCACAAAGGGCCTCTCGTCCCCGCCAGCCCTCGGGATGCTGCTGGAATATCAATCCTGACCCGCCGAGTCGCTGCTTCCCTGAGCCAGAACTTCTCGTGTTTTACTCAGAAATCCAAGAAAATCTGGGAAAAAAAGGCCCGTTCCAGCCTGTGCCTGCAGAGAGCTCGTTTGGCTCAAGCAGCTGCTTTGATTATTTCTTTGTTTTGGGGTTGTTTTTTGGTTTTTTGTTTTTTTCCTTTGGGTTGTTTCTCGGCAAATTCCTTAAAAAGAAAAAAAGCCCAGAGAAGCCACAAAGCACTGGGAAAGGTCAGGGGCAGACAAAGGAGGAGGGACACGGCCGCTGCTCCTCTGGAATAATGAACACCTCCAAACTCTCCCCAAACTCCCCCAAACTCTCCCCAGGGTGCCAGGAGCGGACAGGCAGGATGGGACCCCGATCCCGGGAATGCTGAGTGCCGGCTCAGAGGTAACTGTGACCCCCCAGCTGCAGCTGCAGACTTTATTTGAATTTATTTCCTCCTCCATCCCCTGCTCGGGGCCGGTTTTGGATCCGGGTGGGATGCTGAGGTCCAGCCCACGGCCCCATCCCAACAGCAGAGCAGCCAAGTGTGCTGCTGGCACTGGATATCCCAGGATTTGGGGCTTTTTGGGCAGAAACAACCGCTCCAGCCTGTGGGATGCAGCCCACAAATTCCCTCTGGGAATTCTGGACAAAGCTGGAGCAGATTGTAAGAGCATTTCCAGCTGCGTGGGATGGGGATTCCTTTGGGATTCTGGTCTTGGCAAGGGGCTTGGAGAATCCCTTGGGATCCTGACATGGGGAATGGGGGATTTTTGGGATCCTGATCCTGCCATTGGGAATGGGGGATCTTTTGGGATCCTGATCCTGCCATTGGGAATGGGGGATCTTTTGGGATCCTGATCCTGATAGCAGGAATGGGGGATTTTTGGGATCCTGCCATCGGGAATGGGGGATTTTTGGGATCCTGATCCTGATAGCAGGAATGGGGGATTTTTGGGATCCTGCCATCGGGAATGGGGGATTTTTGGGATCCTGATCCTGATAGCAGGAATGGGGGATTTTTGGGATCCTGCCATCGGGAATGGGGGATTTTTGGGATCCTGGTTGTGACGGTGGGAATTCAGCATCCTTTGGCACTCTGGTCTTGGCACCAGGGCTGGAGAATCCTTTCAGGCCCCGTTCTGAGGCGCAACCCGGCTGGAGCCAGGGCGTCCTTCGGGACCCCGGATCCTTTGGGAACATCCCTGGAGCATCCTTCGGGATGTCCGGCCGGGGGCCGCCCGGCTGCCGGAGGTGGCATCCTTTGTGGTCCCCGGCCCTGGCAGCCGGGGCGTCCCCCGGATCCGGGTTCCGGGATGTCCCCGCGCTGCCACCGCCGGCCCCGCCCGCGCCCCGCCCAGGGGCGGCCCTGCGGGAGCACCGGCTGCGAGCGGAGCGGCACCGGCACCGGGTGAGTGCGGCGGGATGGGGCGTCCCCATCCCCATCCCCATCCCCATCCTCATCCCGCTCTCCATCCCCGTGCCCCGCGCGGGGAGCGGCCCCGGGGCTGAGCCGGGGAAAACCGCGCCGGGAGCTCGGGGAAAACCGGGGGGGACCCGGCCCGACCCCCGGTGTCCCCTCGGCCACCCCCGGGCGAGCTCGGCATCGCCCTCCGCGCCGCGCCGGGGCGGCCGCGGCTCCCGCCGGGCACGGCACCTTCTCGCCCCGTCCCGCCCGCCGCTGTCCCGGGGCCCACCGGGAGCCCCTGGCGGCCACCGGCTCCTCCCGGAGCTTCACCCCGAGCGCGGCCCCCCTGTCCCCGGGTGACCCGGCTCCCCTCCGCCGCTCCGCGCTCGCTCCTTCCCCTCTCCCGCTCCAGGACGGAGCGGCCGGGCCGGAGAACAATAGCGGCGCTGGAAGACAATGGAGCGGCCGCGGCTCCCCGCCTAGGGCCGCGGGGCAGGCACCGCAGCCCGGCGCTGGCGGAGCTCCGCGGGCGGCAGCGCGGCCGCTCCGCCGCAGGACCCGCGGCGTGAGCTCGGCTCCGGCCCGCCCGCGCCGCGGCTGCCGGGGGCTGCGCCGCCTCCGGGCGATGCTCCGGGCACCGGAGCGCCCCCGGGGCCGCTTCAAAGCCGGCCCGGGCCGCGGGGAGCATCGCGGCCTCCGCGGGGAGCGGGATATTCCCACAATGCCTCGGCCGCGCCGGATCCGCGCCTCCCGCCCCGGCGGGGGATGCTGCGGGGGTGGCGGTGGGACCGAGGCAGCAAATCCCCCCTAAAAACGCAGATTTCTTTGCGGGAGAAGGGAAGAACACCGCTCTCCTGCTGAAAATTCTGTTGGCGGGGGTTTGGCCACTTTTTTCCTTGTTTTGTTGTGTTGGAGCTCCCCGGGGCTCCGCAGGAGCTGTGCGGGGCTGGGGATGCGGCCGGGCTGGGCTGCGGGGATGCGGGACAGGCTTTGGGGGTTGTTTCTGGGGGAGGGAGCAAGTCTGGGCTCTGTGGGCTCCGTCAGGCCCGGGAGCAGCCGGGAGGGGGCAGAGAGGGCCGGGACCCTCCTTGGTTTGACCTGGAGCTGTGAAAAAAGCGCTTTGCAAAGCGCCAGGAGAGGCTCGGGCCGGGCGGGGCACGGCGGAACCGCGTCAGCTCCGAGGGGGAAACTGAGGCACGGGAACGGACACGGCCCCAGACTGCCAGGGTTGAGCAATGCAGCGACTTCCACTTTGCCAGCGCTTTGACCTGGGTGGCTCCCAGCCTTTCCCGGTGATTCCCAGCCTTTCCCCGTGTTTCCCAGCCATTCCCGGTGATTCCCAGCCATTCCCGGTGATTCCCAGCCATTCCCGGTGGTTCCCAGCCATTCCCGGTGTCTCCCAGCCTTTCCCGGTGTTTCCCAGCCATTCCCGGTGTCTCCCAGCCATTCCCGGTGTCTCCCAGCCATTCCCGATGTTTCCCAGCCATTCCCGGTGTCTCCCAGCCTTTCCCGGTGATTCCCAGCCTGTCCCGGTGTTTCCCAGCCATTCCCGGTGTCTCCCAGCCTTTCCCGGTGGTTCCCAGCCTTTCCCGGTGTCTCCCAGCCATTCCCGGTGTCTCCCAGCCATTCCCGGTGATTCCCAGCCATTCCCGGTGATTCCCAGCCATTCCCGGTGGTTCCCAGCCATTCCCGGTGATTCCCAGCCATTCCCGGTGTCTCCCAGCCTTTCCCGGTGGTTCCCAGCCATTCCCGGTGTCTCCCAGCCTTTCCCGGTGGCTCCCAGCCATTCCCGGTGCTTCCCAGCCATTCCCGGTGATTCCCAGCCATTCCCGGTGATTCCCAGCCTTTCCCGGTGCTTCCCAGCCTTTTCCCCAAGCCAGGGCGGGGTGTCGGGGTCGGCAGTGCCGGGGGCGCTCCAGGAGCCGCCTCTCCCCTCCGCGTTTTTGGCTCTCTCCAGACCCAAAAAAGGAAGAATTTGCCCCTTTCCTCGGCGCTAGGAAGGGGATGTGATGACGGAGGCGAAGGTGGCAGAGCCGGGGCGTAAACAGGAAACGACTCCTCAGCACGGGAGGATGAACCTGCATTTTGGAGCTGCCCTTCCACCCCAAAAAAGGACTTTTTTTATGGCTGCAGTTCTGCCCCGTGTCCCCTTCGAGGGAGCTGGGACTTCGGCCTCGCCCCTGGGCATTGCCGGGATGTTCTGGAGCAGCTCTGAGTGGTACCAAAGGCTCCACCTGGGCTGTGCCGCCCTGAGAGGGTTCTTTTCTCTGAATTTGGTGGGTTTTGGTGCTTTAGGAGGGTCCTTTTCACTGAATTTGGTGGGTTTTGGTGATCTAGGAGAGTTCTTTTCACTGAATTTGGTGTTTCTGCTGTCCTAGGAGAGTTCTTTTCTCTGGATTTGGTGGTTTTGCTGTCCTGGGAGAGTTCTTTTCTTTGGATTTGGTGTTTCTGCTGTCCTAGGAGAGTTCTTTTCTCTGAATTTGGTGGTTTTTCTGCTCTAGGAGGGTTCTTTTCACTGAATTTGGTGATTTTTTTCTGCTCTAGGAGAATTCTTTTCCCTCACTTTGGCGTTTTTGGCACCACTTTCACAGCTGCCCTGTCCTTTAATCCTCCCTGAAGGTCTCCAGAACTTCTCATCCCTTGCCAGGGGACCCCACGAGGGGGATGCTCCTTCTGCCACTCCGGCACTTCACACCTGGGAACCCCCGAATTTGGGCCCCCCCACGCAGCTGCTGCCCCAAAATCCCCACGGGTTCATCCCAAACCCTTGAGCCAGCTGCCAAATCCCCTCCCGGCACCATTTCTGGTGGATAAATGGGATTATTGCTGCGTTTGTTCCCTGTGGGAGGATGAAGGGGTCAGGAGAGGCGGCTGCAGGACGAGGCTCGGTGCCGGATTTTGCCCAATTTTGCCAGATTTTACCAAAAACTCGCGCAGCTCCTCAGGAAACCCAAAGCTTTGTCAGCTCTTCCTTTGCCGACTTCTCCTTCTGCTTTTTCTCCGAGCCCCAGGGCTGGGCTGGGTTGATTTCCTGCCCTTCCCCTCCTGCCACTGAAGAGTTTTTGCTGTCGAAAATCAATTTTTTCCCCAGGGATTTCTCCCAAGGTGTGGGATGGAACCCCGGGATCGCCGGTTTGGGTTCATCCTCTGGCAGGTTTTCCTGCCTTGGCCTGGATTTTGGGCTGGATTTGGGTGGTTTTCTTCCAGGAAAAGGGGATTTTGTGTCCCAGGAGACTGGGAGGAAGCACATGGCGAGTGGGAGGTGGAGGAAACGCTTTTTGCTCGCCTCAGTTTCTCTTCCAGGAGAAGGGAAGGGAGGGAAAAGACGCCGAAAAATGAAATCCTGCCCAGGATTGCAGCACCCCAAAAATCCTTTTTTCATCATCCAAAACCGCCCCAGTTCCCCATCCCGAGGCGTCTTTGAGGCCCGATTCCCAAAATGAGCATCCCAAGGCTGCACCCCGCACCCCGCGTGAATCCCGCCCTGCAGCACCCAAATTCCCGAGCTCCGGGCCCGTCCGGGGCGGGATTTCGGCATTCCCAAATCCCAAAATCCGGCCGGGATGATGCAAAGGCGGCGGGATTTCGGCATTCCCAAATCCCAAAATCCGGCCGGGATGATGCAAAGGCGGCGGGATTTCGGCATTCCCAAATCCCAAAATCCGGCCGGGATGATGCAAAGGCGGCGGGATTTCGGCATTCCCAAATCCCAAAATCCGGCCGGGATGATGCAAAAGCGGCGGGATTTCGGCATTGCATTCCCAAATCCCAAAATCCGGCCGGGATGATGCAAAGGCGGCGGGATTTCGGCATTCCCAAATCCCAAAATCCGGCCGGGATGATGCGGACGCGGCAGGACCGGCCCGGGGCTCAGCCCGCCGGGACGGGAAAAAGCGAAATAATGGGGAAAAAGCGAAATAATGGGGAAAAGGAACAATTCCCGTTCCCCGCGGCGCCGGGACACGCGCGGGGCCGCGAATGCAAATTGCGCGTCAGGAGATCTCGGCGCGGATTAAATTTTCAGTGAGTCCGCGGCGCCTCTGCCCTTATCTGATCTCGCTCCTTGCGCGGCGCTTCCCCGAGGAGCCTTCGCATTTATTTCTTTATTTATTATTATTACATTTTGATGGGTTTATTCATTTATTTATTTATTATTAGTTTTTTTCTATTTTTATAATGTTTAATTTTTATTTAAATTTTAATTTTTTTTTTAATTTTATTGTTCTTTTTCCTTATTCTTATTTTGTATTTATTCTTATATTTTATTCTTATTCTTGTTTGTTTTTCCCATTTGTTTTATTATTTTTTAAATTTTTATTTATTTTTATATTTGTGTTTTAATTTTTTATTTATTCTTATTTTTTATTCTTATTCTTACTTGTTATTCTTACTTTTAATAAATTTTTATTTTTTATTCTTATTTATTTATATTTTAATGTTTTATTTTTATTTATTCTTAATTTTTATTCCTATTTATCACTTATTACTTTTCTTTTTATTATTTTTCTTTTTACTATTTTTATTTTTATTTATTCTTAATTTTTATTCCTATTTATCACTTACTATTTTTCTTTTTATTATTTTTACTTTTACTGTTTTTATTTTTATTGGGTTTTGTTCCATTATTTTTCGTTTTAGTTTTTTTTTTTTTTCCATTTTGATTTTATCTATTTATTTCAAGTTTGAATTTAATTTGATTTAATTTGACTCCCCAGCGCGGCTCCCATGCCCCGCGGCCCCGCCATGGAGCTCGGCGGCGGCGGAGCCGCGGTGCCCTGCGGGAAGGACAAATTCATCTCCAGGTGCGGCCGGGGACACGGGGGACACGGGACACGGGACACGGGGGGACACGGGACACGGGACACGGGACACGGGTGGGGACACGGGTGGGACATGGATAGGACAAGGGAGGACATGGGTGGGACACAGGGGGAACATGGGTGAGACATGGATGGGACAAGAGGGGAGCAAGGGTGGGACACGGGGGGACACGGGTGGGACACGGGACACGGGTGGGACACGGTGGGACACGGGTGGGGACATGGGACACGGGAGACACGGGGGGACACGGTGGGACATGGGACACAGGGGGACACGGGACACGGGGGGACACGGGATACGGGTGGGGACACGGGACACGGGGGGACATGGGTGGGGACATAGGAGGGACACGGGGGGACACAGGGGGACACGGGACACGGGTGGGGACACGGGACACGGGGGGACACGGGGGGACATGGGTGGGGACATGGGAGGGACAACAGGGGAGACACCTGGGGACACGGGTGGCACATGGACAGGACAAGGGTGGGGACACGGGGGGACACGGGACACGGGTGGGGACATGGGGGGATAAACGGGTGGGAACATGGGTGAGACAAGAGAGGGACACAGGTGAGGACACAGAGGGGACACGGGTGGGACACGGGTGGGACATGGATGAGGACACAGGGGGAACACAGGTGGGACACGGGGGGGACACGGGTGGGACATGGATGAGGACACAGGGAGAACACAGGTGGGACACGGGGGGGACACGGGTGGGACATGGATGAGGACACAGGGAGAACACAGGTGGGACACGGGGGGGACACGGGTGAGGACACAGGGAGAACACGGGTGGGACACGGGTGGGACACGGGTGGGACATGGATGAGAACACGGGTGGGACACGGGGGGACACGGGTGGGACACAGAGGGGACACGGGTGGGACATGGGTGAGGACACAGGGAGAACACGGGGGGAACACAGGTGGGACAGGGGTGGGACACAGAGGGGACACGGGTGAGGACACAGGGAGAACACGGGTGGGACACGGGTGGGACACGGGTGGGACACGGGGGGACACAGGGCTGGGGCGTTCCTGGTGTTCCAGGGGACGCGGGATATAGAAATAAATAAAAACATAAACCACAAATAGCACATACACGTATATTTATACATATCTCTGTATATATGAATATATATGAATATATTAATATCTATGGGAATATATGCGAATATATATGAATATATATGAACATATTAATATCTATGGGAATACATGTGAATATATATGCATATATTAATATCTATGGGAATATATGGGAATATATATGAACATATGAATATCTATGGGAATATATGTGAATATATGAATACCTATGTGAATACATGCAAATATATATTAATATATATAAACATATGACTATCTATGTGAATATATGTGAATATATTAATATCTATGTGAATATCTATGAATATATTAATATATATGACTATATATTAATATATATGACTATATATGAATATATATGACTATATATGAATATATATGAGTATATATGAATATATATGAGTATATAGGGGGTGCACCCCATCTCAGCCCAGTTTTCCCCCAGGAATGAGCTGCTCCTGCACCTCAGGACCTACAACATTTACTACGAGGGGCAGAACCTGCAGCTGCGGCACCGCGAGGTGAGCGCGGTATTCTATTCTAATATTTTATATTTATATTGTTATATTTGTATTGTATCTATGTCACTGCCATTCAGGTGATATATCTGAAGTTTTCTTTCTAAATATTCAGATTACGTATATAAAATATTTTTATTATATATCTAATATTTTAATTCTATATAGAAAATCTGCATTCGAATTATGTGCATATATATCTGAATTTTTATATTATATTATATATAAAGGTTTATATTTGTATTCATATGCTATGTATAAAATGCTCCTATTCTACATATAAAATCCTTACGTTATATATATAAAATTCTTATATATTTATATGTAATCCTTATATTCTATGCGTAAAATCCTTATATTCTATGTATAAAATCCATATATTCTACCCATAAAATCCTTATAGTCTACATATAAAATCCCAATATTCTGTGTATAAAATCCTGATATTCTGTGTATAAAATCCCAATATTCTACCTATAAAACCCCGATATTCTGTGTATAAAATCCCAATACTCTACTTATAAAATCCTGATATTCTGTGTATAAAATCCCGATATTCTACCTATAAAATCCTTATAGTCTACATATAAAATCCTGATATTCTGCCTATAAAATCCTGATATTCTGTGTATAAAATCCCGATATTCTACCTATAAAACCCCTCTGTTGTGTGTATAAAATCCCGATATTCTGTGTGTAAAACCCCGATATTCTGTGTATAAAACCCCACTGTTCTGTGTATAAACCCCTGATATTCTGTGTGTAAAACCCCGCTGTTCTGTGTGTAAAACCCCGATATTCTGTGTATAAAATCCCAATATTCTACCTATTAAACCCCGATATTCTGTGTATAAAATCCTGATATTCTGTGTATAAAATCCCAATATTCTACCTATAAAACCCCGATATTCTGTGTATAAAATCCTGATATTCTGTGTATAAAATCCCAATATTCTACCTATAAAACCCCACTGTTCTGTGTATAAAACCCCGATATTCTGTGTATAAAATCCCAATATTCTACCTATAAAACCCCAATATTCTGTGTATAAAATCCTGATATTCTGTGTATAAAATCCCAATATTCTACCTATAAAACCCCGCTGTTCTGTGTGTCAAACCCCGATATTCTGTGTGTAAAACCCCGATATTCTGTGTGTCAAACCCCGCTGTTCTGTGTGTCAAACCCCGCTGTTCTGTGTGTCAAACCCCACTGTTCTGTGTGTCAAACCCCACTGTTCTGTGTGTCAAACCCCGATATTCTGTGTGTCAAACCCCGATATTCTGTGTGTCAAACCCTGCTGTTCTGTGTGTCAAACCCCGCTGTTCTGTGTGTCAAACCCCTCTGTTGTGTGTGGTGTGGCCGCAGGAGGAAGGGGAGCTGATCGTCGAGGGGCTGCTGAACGTCTCGTGGGGGCTGCGCCGCCCCATCCGCCTGCAGATGCAGGACGAGCACCAGCGCATCCGCCCGCCGCCCTCCTCCTCCTCCTGGCACTCGGGCTGCAACCTGGGCGCCCACGGGTGAGCGGGGCCACGCATGCAGCACACAGGGCCGCAGGTACAGGCAGAGAGCGCCGGAGGTACAGGCAGAGAGCGCCGGAGATACAGGCAGAGAGCGCCGGAGATACAGGCACACAGGGCCGGAGATACAGGCAGAGAGTGCCGGAGATACAGGCAGAGAGTGCCGGAGATACAGGCAGAGAGCGCCGGAGATACAGGCACACAGGGCCGGAGATACAGGCACACAGGGCCGGAGGTACAGGCACACAGGGCCGCAGGTACAGGCAGAGAGCGCCGGAGGTACAGGCAGAGAGCGCCGGAGATACAGGCAGAGAGCGCCAGAGATACAGGCAGACAGGGCCGGAGATACAGGCAGAGAGCGCCGGAGGTACAGGCAGAGAGCGCCGGAGATACAGGCAGACAGGGCCGGAGATACAAGCAGACAGGGCCGGAGATACAGGCAGACAGGGCCGCAGGTACAGGCAGAGAGCGCCGCAGGTACAGGCAGACAGGGCCGCAGGTACAGGCAGAGAGCGCCGGAGGTACAGGCAGACAGGGCCGGAGATACAGGCAGACAGGGCCGGAGATGCAGGCAGAGAGCGCCGGAGGTACAGGCAGAGAGCGCCGGAGATACAGGCACACAGGGCCAGAGATACAGGCAGAGAGCACCAGAGATACAGGCACACAGGGCCGGAGGTACAGGCAGAGAGCGCCGGAGGTACAGGCAGACAGGGCCGGAGATACAGGCACACAGGGCCAGAGATACAGGCAGAGAGCACCGGAGATACAGGCAGACAGGGCCGGAGATACAGGCAGACAGCCCCAAAAATACAGTGCGATAGCCCCCGGGACCCCCGGCAGGGACCCCCACCCAGCCGGGACCCTCAGCCACCCCCTGTGCCCCCAGGTCCGTGCTGAAGCCCAGCGCCCTGCCGGGCATCGCGGGGACAGAGCGGGACACCGGGAACGCCGGGAACCCGAGGGACACCGGGAGCACCGGGAACTCCGGGAACTCTGGGAACACCGGGAACGCCGGGAATGGCGCAGGTGAGCCCGGGAAGAGGAACGGGGCAGGGAGCAGAGATCCCGGTTTGCAAGGAAAGGAGGGAAAGGGGAAAAGGAGAAAAAGGGAAAGGTCCCCGAGCCCCTGCCAGGGTCTGGGGACACCAGGGCTGAGCTGTCTCCCCATTCTGTGTTTTGGAGCACCCATACCTGATCTGTCTCCCCATTTTGTGTTTTTCATCACCCATGCCTGAGCTGTCTCCCCATTCTGTGTTTTTCATCACCCATACCTGATCCGTCTCCCCATTCTGTGTCTTGCAGCTCCCATACCTGAGCTGTCTCCCCATTTTGTGTTTTTCATCACCCATACCTGAGCTGTCTCCCCGTTCTGTGTTTTTCATCACCCATGCCTGATCTGTCTCCCCATTTTGTGTTTTTCATCACCCATACCTGAGCTGTCCCCACATTCTGTGTTTTTCATCACCCATGCCTGAGCTGTCTCCCCGTTCTGTGTTTTTCATCACCCATGCCTGATCTGTCTCCCCATTTTGTGTTTTTCATCACCCATACCTGATCTGTCTCCCCGTTCTGTGTTTTTCAGCACCCATGCCTGATCTGTCTCCCCATTCTGTGTTTTTCAGCACCCATGCCTGATCTGTCTCCCCGTTCCGTGTCTTGCAGCGCCCCGCGCCCCGGACGAGCCCCCGCAGTTGATGCGCACCCGCAGCGACGTCGGCGTCCGGCCCCGCGGCAGCGCCCGCACGGCCGGCGAGCAGCGGCGGCTGCGGCGGCACCGCTTCTCCATCAACGGCCACTTCTACAACCACAGGGTGGGCTGGGCTCGGGGCTGGGGTTTGGGGTCCGGGTTTGGGGTTTGGGGTCCGGGTTTGGGGTTTGGGGTCGGGGTTTGGGATTTGGGGTCGGGGTTTGGGGTTTGGGGTCCGGGTTTGGGGTCGGGGTTTGGGTTTGGGGGTCCGGGTTTGGGTTTTGGGGGTCCGGGTTAGGGGTCAGGGTTTGGGGTCCGGGTTTGGGGTCGGGGTTTGGGGTTTGGGGTCCGGGTTTGGGGTCTGGGGTTTGGGCTTTGGGGTCCGGGTTTGGGGTTTGGTGTCTGGGCTTTGGGGTCAGGGTCTGGGTTTGGGGTCCAGATTTTGGGTTTGGGGTCCAGGTTTGGGGTTTGGGGGTCCAGGTTTGAGTTTTGGGGCTCCAGGTTTGGGGTTTGGGCTCCAGGTTTGAGTTTTGGGGCTCCAGGTTTGGGGTTTGGGCTCCAGGTTTGGGGTTTGGGGTCCGGGTTTTGGGTTTGGGGTCCGGGTTTGGGTTTTGGGGCTCCAGGTTTGGGGTTTGGGGGCCCAGGTTTGAGTTTTGGGGCTCCAGGTTTGGGGTTTGAGGTCCGGGTTTGGGTTTTGGGGGTCAGGGTTTGGGTTTTTGGGGGTCCGGGTTTGGGGTCCGGGTTTGGGTTTTGGAGGTCAGGGTTTGGGTTTTGGGGGTCCAGGTTTGGGTTTTGGGGGTCCAGGTTTGGGCTTTGGGGTCCGGGTTTGGGGTTTGGTGTCTGGGCTTTGGGGTCAGGGTCTGGGTTTGGGGTCCAGATTTTGGGTTTGGGGTCCAGGTTTGGGGTTTGGGGGTCCAGGTTTGAGTTTTGGGGCTCCAGGTTTGGGGTTTGGGGTCCAGGTTTGAGTTTTGGGGCTCCAGGTTTGGGGTTTGGGGGTCCAGGTTTGGGGTTTGGGGTCCGGGTTTGGGGTTTGGGGTCTGGGTTTGTGTTTTGGGGGTCCAGGTTTGGGTTTTGGGGGTCCAGGTTTGGGGTTTGGGGTCCAGGTTTGAGTTTTGGGGCTCCAGGTTTGGGGTTTGGGGTCCGGGTTTGGGGTTTGGGGGTCCGGGTTTGAGTTTTGGGGCTCCAGGTTTGGGTTTTGGGGGTCCAGGTTTGGGGTTTGGGGTTCGGGTTTGGGTTTTGGGGCTCCAGGTTTGGGGTTTGGGGCTCCGGGAGCCGGGCAGGGCTCCCAGCGCCGCCTCTGCCCACAGACCTCGGTGTTCACGCCCGCCTACGGCTCCGTCACCAACGTGCGCATCAACAGCACCATGACCACGCCGCAGGTGCTCAAGCTGCTGCTCAACAAGTTCAAGGTGCGGCGCCCCTGTGTTTGCTGGGAATAAACAGAATTATTTCAGGGCTTAGATGTGTAAAATCTGCATTCCCCTTTCATATTTTTAATTCTTATTTATATTTTTATATACTATATTTATGTAAATTTTATATGTGTATATATTTTTATATTATATTATATTATATTATATTATATTATATTATATTATATTCCCTATATATATAGGTTGTAGATTTATATATCAATATTTTATATTTTTATACATAAATACATATATATATATATATGTGTGTGTGTGTGTGTGTGTGTGTGTGTATACATATATATATATATATATATATGTTTAGCAGAGCTTTGTTTTTCCCCCCAGATTGAGAACTCTGCAGAGGAGTTTGCTCTGTACATGGTGCACACGAGCGGAGGTGAGTGCCCCAAATTATCCCAGACCGGAGCAACCCAAATTATCCTAGACCAGAGCACCCCAAATTATCCCAGACCGGAGCAACCCAAATTATCCTAGACCAGAGCACCCCAAATTATCCCAGACCGGAGCAACCCAAATTATCCCAGACTGGAGCACCCCAAATTATCCCAGACCGGAGCACCCCAAATTACCCCGGATTGGAGCACCCCAAATTACCCCAGATCGGAGCACCCCAAATCCCCTGGATGGGAGCGCCCCAAATTCTCTGATACTGGACTGCCCCAAATTACCCCAGACTGGCGTGCCCCAAACTCCCTGCAGCATTGCCAGCCCTGTCCTGGCACTGCCGGTACCACCCTGGTACTGCCGGTGTCACCCTGGCACTGCCGGTACCACCCTGGCACCCCCGGTACCGCCCTGGCACCCCCGGTCCAGCGGGCAGTGCTGGTACCCACGGGCAGTGCCGGTACCAGCTTGGCACCACCAGTACCACCCTGGCACCGCCGGTATCCGCGGGCAGTGCCAGTCCAGCAGGCAGTGCCGGTACCACCCTGGCGCCACTGGTACCAGCCTGGCACTGCTGGTACCGGCCCGGTACTGCCAGCCCAGCGGGCAGTGCCGGTACCCGTGGGCAGTGCTGGTACCCGTGGGCAGTGCCAGCCCAGCGGGCAGCGCCGGTACCCGCGGGCAGTGCCGGTACCACCCTGGCACTGCCGGTACCACCCTGGCACCCCCGGTCCAGTGGGCAGTGCTGGTACCCGCGGGCAGTGCCGGTACCACCCTGGCACCACTGGTACTACCCTGGCACTGCTGGTACCAGCCCGGTACTGCCAGCCCAGCGGGCAGTGCCGGTACCCGCGGGCAGTGCCGGTACCCGTGGGCAGTGCCAGCCCCGCGGTCAGTGCCAGCCCCGTGGGCAGTGCCAGCAGCCAGGCCGCCGTTGCCTTGCAGAGAAGCAGAAGCTGCGTGGCAGCGATTTCCCGCTGCTGGCCCGCGTCCTGCAGGGCCCCTGCGAGCAGGTGTCCAAGGTGTTCCTCATGGAGAAGGACCAGGTGGAGGAGGTCACCTACGACGTGAGTGTGGGCTCGGCCGCTCTGCGGTGCTGGCAGTCGGGGAGGCGCGGGTTTGGCCGGGAAGGGACCCCAGCCCCGCCCGGTGCCAGCCCTGCCCTGGCACGGACGCCTCTCGCTGTCCCGGGTGGCTCCAAGCCCGTGTCCAGCCTGGCCCGGGACGCTGCCAGGGATCCGCTTTCGTGGGAATCCCGTGCCAGCCCCTCCGCAGCCTCCCGGGAGGGATTTGTCCCCGAATTGCCCCAAGGGATTTGTCCCCGAATTGCCCCAAGGGATTTGTCCCCAGTTTGCCTCGAGAGATTTGCCCTGAGGGATTTGACCTGAGGGATTTGACCTGAGGGATTTGTCCTGAGGGATTTGTCCCCGAATTGCCCTGAGGGATTTGTCCCTAGTTTGCCCCGAGGGATTTGTCCCCAAATGGCCCCAAGGGATTTGTCCCCAGTTTGCCGCAAGGGATTTGCCCTGAGGGATTTGTCCTGAGGGATTTGTCCTGAGGGATTTGTCCCCGAATTGCCCCGAGGGATTTGCCCTGAGGGATTTGTCCCCGAATTGTCCCCAAACTGCCCTGAGGGATTTGTCCCAAATTTGCCCTGAGGGATTTCCCCAAGGGATTTGTCCTCAGTTTGCCCCAATGGATTTGTCCCCGATTTGCCCCGATGAATTTACCCCAAGGGATTTACCCCAAGGGATTTACCCCGAGGGATTTGTCCCCGATTTTCCTGAGGAATTTGTCCCCGATTTTCCCGAGGGATTTGTCCCCGATTTTCCCGAGGAATTTGTCCCCGATTTTCCCGAGGGATTTGTCCCCGATTTTCCCGAGGGATTTCCCCGAGGCGTGCCGGTGCCGCTCGCTGCGGTGTCTGTCCCTGGTGTCTGTCCCTGAATTCCGCCGGTCCCGGGGGAAATTCCCGGGGCGGATCCCAGAGCAGCCCCAGCCCCGCTGCGCCCTCCCAGAGCTGCTCCCCTTCCATTTCAGGGAATTGTTTTTCCTCCAACCCACTGTCACTTTTAGAATTCAATATATTACAAGGTCAGAAAAAAAATTAGCTCCTTTTGTTCCTTTACATCTTAAAGTAAGTACATGAGTTATTTCATATGGCAGTGCTCTGAAATCCCAGCCCAAACCAGGCGCTTTTGGGGTGAATTTGGGATTAAGCTGCTCTGGGAGCCACCTCTAGCACCTCTAAGTGAATCAAACTAAATAAACCTTAGGCAGAACTTTTCCCTGTAATTATCCACTTGTTTGCACGAGCCAATGGTCACAAACATCATTTTTGTTTAGGGCTTGCTGCAAAATTTTGGGATCTTTGGTTAAATCCAAGGAGGGGATTCGGGGGTGTTCAGTTCATCCCTCTCTTCACCATCTCCCACCCAGGTCGCCCAGTACATCAAATTTGAGATGCCCATCCTCAGGAGCTTCATCCAGAAGCTGGAGGAGGAGGAGGACCGGGAAGTGAAGAAGCTGAAGCACAAGTACGTGGGGCTGGGGGGACGCCGGGAGGGAAGGACATTCCTGGAAAAACTCCTTGGTTTTCCCTGCCTGGTGATCCTTCAGTTTGGGGAAGTAGAAAAAAAAAGGAGGGAAAAATCCTCGCGTTGGGATTTTTTGTGGGATTTGCCGCCCGGTTTCGTGGTGCTCCCTGCGGTGGTGCAGCTGCCAAAGTTTGGGGTTTGGCATCCCCCGAGCGGGGTTTGAATTATTCCGGGGTTTTCTCGGGCGCTGAAAAAATTCCGTTTTTATTTCAGGTACTCCATCCTGCGGCTGAGGATCGAGCAGAGGCTGGAGGAGATCTGCGAGGGCCCCACGGCCATGTGAGCGTCCCTGGGATGTGCTGCCCCAAATCCCCAGCCCGAAACTCCCGGGGTCCTCCCGGGGGGCTCCAGCCCCGAGCCGCCCCCTCCCACGCCTCGACCCTCGGGGGCTCCTCCCAGGAAGGCTCTGGCTGGCGGCAGCTTCAGCCAAAACCTCAAATCCCTGGAAAACACGGAGGAAAACCAGAGAAAAAAAGAGGAAATCCGTGAGCAGCACAAAGGCGAGGGCTGCCAGCATTCCAGGGCTGGAATTTTGGGGGGCTCGGTTTGGAAATGCCCAGCGTGGCTCCCTGTGAAGGTCCTGCTGCTCGGCGGCATAAGAGCACAAAATAATTCCTTTTTTTTTTTTTAGAAAAAAGCACATTCCCACCCTACAGCTGCAATAATTCCCAGGGGCCGGGAGGATTTTGTAAATCCCAAGGGGTGGCTGAGATTTTGGGGGGGTTTAACCCTGACCTGGGGCTCGCGGGTGGATTTCCAGCACGGGAGAAAATCCTGGTTTTTCCCCAAAGCTGCGTCCGTGGCGCGGCCGCCTCCGTCCCCCGCTGGAATTTGCACTAATATTTTGGGATTTGTAGGAAAAGCGCGATGTCAAACCTCTCTGGTAGCTGAAAATGCCAAATAGCACTCGCAGGGATGCCGGAGGGCCTCGAGCCTCTCCGGGTGGGACAGGAGGGGAGGCAGGAGGAGGGGGAGGCGGAAATAAAGAGGATTTTGTTGTCCAAATCCATTTGCCAGCGGTGCCAGGAAATGATCCTGGTGAAACCACCAGCAGCAGCTGGAAAATCCTCTTTCCTCCCAGGCTAAACCAGCAATACCCATTTTATACCTCGGTGTGAACTAAACCTCTGACTTTCTCCCCTTCCCTTTTGAGTTTTTGCAATGCATCTGTGTATTTGTCATTTTTTTTTTTTTAGTTTTAATTTTAATGGTACCTTTTCCACCTTTAACTCACGTTGGGGGAAGCGTTGTACAGCGAGAGGAGCTTTTGATGTGTTTGAAGGATGATTGTGGCGCTGCTGCGTGGATTAACAAGGAAATAAAGTAAAATATGTAGCAACTTAACACAGAATGAAACCCCCTGAGTCAGAGCCTGACTTGTCCAAAATAAATCACTTTTTGTGGCTGGAAACGCCATGGAAATGACTAAAAAATGAGATGAGGGAAAAGAGGAATACCTGAATGTCAGTGAAGTTCCCCAGGGAGAAATGCTCTCACCTCCCAAATTTAAACTCCCACTTGAATTTCTGGGAGATTTTTGGGGATTATTTGGCTGCTTTAGGATTTATCCAGCCCTTAGGGATTATTCAGCCCCAGGAATTCTTGATCCCTGCAGGTCTGCAGGCTCCATCCCGGGGGAATTTCGCTCCGGGGAGGTAAAACCCGGGTGTTTTGTCCTGCCGGAGCTCAGCCGGCCCTCCCCGTGATCCCTCCCCGCAGAGGGGCCGGGCTTGCCGCCGGTCCCACCGGGAGCATCCCGCCGGTGCCACCGGGAAAAACCCGCCGGTCCCACCGGGAGCATCCCGCCGGTGCCACCGGGAGCATCCCGCCGGTGCCACCGGGAAAAACCCGCCGGTGCCACCGGGAGCATCCCGCCGGTGCCACCGGGAGCATCCCGCCGGTGCCACCGGGAGCATCCCGCCGGTCCCACCGAGAAAAACCCGCTGATCCCACCGGGAAAATCCGGCTGCTCCCACCGGGAACATCCCGCCGGTCCTACCGGGAGCATCCCGCCGGTCCCACCGGGAAAATCCGGCTGATCCCACCGGGAAAACCCCGAGCGAGCCGCGCCCGGCGCACGGGTAAGGGCAGCACCCCGCATTTCTGGGGTGAAAAGAGCAGGATTTGGGTACAGAGCAGCCGAAAGATGATTGGAATTCGCTTGGCACAAAGCTGGGATGGAGGTTGGGATGGGGAGATGCTCCAGCGCTGGGGATTTCCCTGCCTGGTGATCCCTGAGTTTGGGGAGGCAGAGATGGGGGGAAAATAGGAGGGGAAAACAGGAGGGGAAAATAGGAGAGGGAAAATAGGAGGGGAAAACAGGAGGGGAAAATAGGAGAGGGAAAATAGGAGAGGGAAACAGGAGGGGAAAATAGGAGAGGGAAAATAGGAGGGGAAAACAGGAGGGGAAAATAGGAGGGGAAAATAGGAGAGGGAAAATAGGAGAGGAAAACAGGAGGGGAAAATAGGAGGGGAAAACAGGTGGGGAAAATAGGAGGGGAAAATAGGAGAGGGAAACAGGAGGGGAAAATAGGAGAGGGAAAATAGGAGGGGAAAACAGGAGGGGAAAATAGGAGGGGAAAATAGGAGAGGGAAAATAGGAGAGGAAAACAGGAGGGGAAAATAGGAGGGGAAAACAGGTGGGGAAAATAGGAGGGGAAAATAGGAGAGGGAAACAGGAGGGGAAAATAGGAGAGGGAAAATAGGAGAGGGAAAATAGGAGAGGGAAAATAGGAGAGGGAAAATAGGAGAGGGAAACAGGAGGGGAAAATAGGAGGGGAAAACAGGTGGGGAAAATAGGAGAAGAAAATAGGAGGGGAAAACAGGAGGGGGAAAATAGGAGGGGAAAACAGGAGGGGAAAATAGAAGGGGGAAAATAGGAAGGGAAAATAGGAGGGGAAAATCCTCGTGTTGGGATTTTTTGGTGGGATTTGCTGCCCGGTTTTGTGGTGTTTGTGCCAACAGCTGGAAAAGGGGGACGCTTCTCGGTGCTTTCAAATAACCCCGTTTTCAAGGGCTTTCTTTAAAATAACCCCAAAAAAGCCGGAGGAGCGGACCAGGGAAAGGAGGCAGATTCCATGAAATGTGAATTTTCGGAGCTCTGGCACTGGAGCGGGGCAGGGAAAGGAGGCACATTCCATGAAATGTGAATTTTCGGAGCCCTGGCACTGGAGCGGGGCAGGGAAAGGAGGCAGATTCCATGAAATGGGAATTTTGGAAGCGCTAGCACTGGAGCGGGGCAGGGAAAGGAGGCAGATTCCATGAAATGGGAATTTTGGAAGCGCTGGCACTGGAGCGGGGCAGGGAAAGGAGGCAGATTCCATGAAATGGGAATTTTTGGAGCCCTGGCACTGGAGCGGGGCAGGGAAAGGAGGCAGATTCCATGAAATGTGAATTTTCGGAGCTCTGGCACTGGAGCGGGGCAGGGAAAGGAGGCAAATTCCATGAAATGGGAATTTTTGGAGCCCTGGCACTGGAGCGGGGCAGGGAAAGGAGGCAGATTCCATGAAATGTGAATTTTTGGAGCTCTGGCACTGGAGCAGGGTAGGGAAAGGAGGCAGATTCCATGAAATGGGAATTTTTGGAGCCCTGGCAGGGCGGGCTCGAGCCTGGCACCTTCCAGCCCAGGGAATCGCTGACTCGGGGCTGCTCTGCTTTGTCCCGGAGCTTTTGTCAGCACGGCCGCGGATTTTTGGGGCCGGCTGCACCCGCGTGGCTCGGCAGCTTCAGCGCAGTCAGCGTTTGCTCAGCCCGGGGGAATTCCCGCAGTTCCTGCGGGAACGAGCGCCCGGAAATGCGGGACACTGCGGGGTTGTGGGCCCCATGCCGCTCCCTGCTCGCTGGGAGTGTGGGATGAGGTGAAAATGTGAAATAATGCGTTAAATTAAAGAATGCTGGACTGCCGTGGGTTGGGAGGGGCCCTAAAGGTCATCCGGGCCAAGCCCTTGTTATGGGCAGGGATGTCTTCCACTGGAATGTGTCAATGATGTATCAATATAACATATAAAAATAGGTATAAACACATTAAAATATAATAAAATAATACCACATTTATTAATGTAATACTATAATAAGATATGGAAAATATAGTATATAGTATATAATATATAATATATAATATATAATTAATATACTATATACTATATACTATATACTATATACTATATAATATATAACATAGAATATACAATATACCATATACAATATACCATATACAATATACCATATACAATATACAATATACAATATGATAGCTAAAATATAATCTATAATAATATAATAAAATAATGAACTACTTATTAATATAACAATATCACATATCATTAAATAATACCATACTTAATAATACAATAAATAATAATACAATAATATAATATTATATAATACACTACATGATCTATTATTATGTATTAATGGTCTCTATTAGAAATCATTGGTTATTGATTACATATTGTTATACATTCTGTATTAGCTATAATACATAGTGACCTGGACAATGAATGAATATATAAATAAGTCATAAAATAGGGATAATATAGAGATATAGAAAGAGACAACATAGAGATAACACAGGGATAATAGAGAGATAGAGACAATATAGAGAGAAATAAAATTGTAGAGAGAGATAAATAGAGACAACATAGAGAGATAAATAGAGACAGCATAGAGAGATAGAGATAATATAGAGAGATAAACAGAAACAATATAGAGCTAGAGATAACACAGACAGAGATAATATAGAGAGAATATAGAGAGAAATAGAGAATATAGAGAGATAAAAGGCCCTGAGGTCAGCTTGGTGCTAATAACACCAAGTTTGGGGGTTTGAGCCCTGCCTGGGGCACCCACAGAACCCCGGACTCACAGAAGCACAGTCTCCCACACTCACAGAACCACATTTACACACTCACAGAACCGCATTTACACACTCACACACTCACAGAACTTCATTTACACACTCACACACTCACTGAATCACAGAACCACATTTACACACTCACAGAACCGCATTTACACACTCACTGAATCACAGAATCACAGAACCCCAGACTCACAGAACCACATTTACACACTCACACACTCACATAATCACGCACTCACAGAATGCTCAAAACACTCGCAGAGTGGTTTTTAACCACTCGCAGAACGGTTAAAAAAGACTCACAAAGTTTGTGCAAGACCTTTGAGCCCAGCGGGCCCAGCCCGTCACCCCGCACCCCCAAACCAGCCCCGGGGTCCCTCCCGCGCAGCGGAGCCCGCGGGGCTGGCGGGTCCCGGTCCCGCTCTCACCGCTCCCTGTCCCGCAGCGGGGCGGGATGCGGGCCCTGCTCTCACCGCCCCTTGTCCCGCAGGTGGGGCGGGATGCGGGTCCCGCTCTCACCGCTCTATATCCCGCAGGCGGGGCGGGTCCCGGCCCCGCTCTCACCGCCCCTTGTCCCGCAGGTGGGGCGGGTCCCGGCCCCGCTCTCACCGCTCCATATCCCACAGGTGGGGCGGGTCCCGGCCCCGCTCTCACCGCCCCTTGTCCCGCAGGTGGGGCGGGTCCCGGCCCCGCTCTCACCGCTCCATATCCCGCAGGTGGGGCGGGTCCCGGCCCCGCTCTCACCGCCCCTTGTCCCGCAGGTGGGGCGGGTCCCGGCCCCGCTCTCACCGCTCCTTGTCCCGCAGCGGGGCGGGATGCGGGCCCCGCTCTCACCGCTCCTTGTCCCGCTCTCACCGCCCCTTGTCCCGCTCTCACCGCTCCATATCCCGCAGGTGGGGCGGGTCCCGGCCCCGCTCTCACCGCTCCATATCCCGCAGGTGGGGCGGGTCCCGGCCCCGCTCTCACCGCTCTCTGTCCCGCAGGTGGGGCGGGTCCCGGTCCCGCTCTCACCGCTCCATATCCCGCAGGTGGGGCGGGATGCGGGTCCCGCTCTCACCGCTCCATATCCCGCAGGTGGGGCGGGTCCCGGTCCCGCTCTCACCGCTCCATATCCCGCAGGTGGGGCGGGTCCCGGCCCCACTCTCACCGCTCCTTGTCCCGCAGGTGGGGCGGGATGCGGCCCCCGGAGCTCGCCCGCCGCTGGGCGCTGCTGCTGCTGCTGCTGCTCGCCCTCCTCAGCGACGCCGCCGGCGGCCGCCGCGGGGCCGGCGGGAGGAGCGCCGGGCCCGGGGGGCTCCGCGGGGGCTTCCGCGCCCCGGGCCGCGGCTCCCGGGTGGCCGGAGCCGTCGCGGCCGGCGCCGCCGCGGGGTACGGCATGGGGCTGCTGGGCCGCCCGCGGCCGGCCCGCCTCGGGCACGGCGTCCCGGCGGCGCGGCAGCCGCTGCCCGCGGGCGGCTTCCAGGCCGGGGGCTGGCCCGAGCCGGGGCGCAAGCGGGGAGCCCCCAGCAGAGCCCCCGGCCGGCGCCGAGCCGGGCTCGGGCTCGCCCTGCTGCTGGCGTCGGGAGCCTGCCTGCTCAGCCACGGGCTGCAGCGCTGAGGGCGCCCCCGGGACCCCCGGCACCCCTGGGACCCCCGGGACCCCCGGCCGGCCGCGCCCGCCGGCGCTTGCAGAGAAGTGACTTTTCCTGGGAGATTGGATGTGGCGTGGGGAGGTGGGAGAGGCGCTCCTGGCCGGCGGCCGGAGCTGGGCGGGCACCGGGAGTTGGATCGTGCGAGCCCCACCGGGACTGGGGGATGCCGTGATCCCCAGCAGGGACCGAAGGGACATTGCAAACCCACCCGGGACTGGAGAATGCCGTGAATTCCAGTCAGGACCGCAGGGATCCTGCAAACCCACCCGGGACTGGAGAATGCCGTGAATTCCAGTCGAGACTGCAGGGATCCTGCAAACCCACCCGGGACTGGAGAATGCCGTGAATTCCAGTCAGGACCGCAGGGATCCTGCAAACCCACCCGGGACTGGAGAATGCCGTGAATTCCAGTCGGGACCGAAGGGACATTGCAAACCCAGCCGGGACTGGAGAATGCCGTGAATTCCAGTCGGGACCGAAGGGATCCTGCAAACCCATCCGGGACTGGGGGATGCCGTGAATTCCAGTCAGGACCAGAGGGATCCTGCAAACCCATCCGGGACTGGGGGATGCCGTGAATTCCAGTTGAGATCGTAGGGATCCTGCAAACCCACCCGGGACTGGAGAATGCCGTGAATTCCAGTCAGGACCAGAGGGATCCTGCAAACCCACCCGGGACTGGAGAATGCCGTGAATTCCAGTCAGGACCAGAGGGATCCTGTAAACCCACCCAGGACCAGAGGGTTCCTGCAAACCCACCCGTGACCAGAAGGATCCTGCAAACCTACCCAGGACCGCAAGGACACTGCAAACCCACTCGGGACAGGACCTGCGTGAGCAAAGGCAGCCCTGCAAGGACCTGTGGAAATTGGGCCCCGCCGGGCTCAGCTCTGGATTCCCGTTGCACGGCTTCACCAAAAAACGCTCTTTCTCCCCCAAAAGAGTGCTGGGACTCGCGGGGAGGGGGGTGTGGGGCTTGGAAATGGAGGCCTGAGCCTCGCAATAAAGTTTGGCCTTGAGACATGCTCTGATTGGAACCAAATCCAGCGTCTTTAGCACTGGGAGCCGCGAGGCCGCCTGGGGACAAACCCTGCTCGGTCCCATCTCCCTGGCTTTGGTATGATCCATCCCAATCCTCCAGATCCCCATTTTCAGCCTTCCCTGCCCACAGCACTCGCACCTGTAGGAGTGACCCTGTCTCAGGTGCTTTGTGTTTGTCAGGAAGGAGGCAAATCCCGCCTGGAAGTCACAAAAAGGAGCAGCGAGGGATGGTTTGTCCTCCAGCAGCTGCCTTTTCTTCTCTAATCCCTGTCCTGGGGGGTTAAACCTTCCCCAAATCCAGGCTCAAATGCAGCAGCTCAACCATTGCTATGAGAATGGAAAATAAAGCGGCTCCAAGTGGAAAATGATCCCCAAAAAGTTTCTGGGCAGGTGAGATCCCCATCCTCCAGCAGGTGAGTGCTCACTGAAGGTTTTTGAGGCTGTTTGGATGTTTGGGAGCGGCTCATCTCTCCTGGGAATCGGGATTTTGGGATATGAGTGTCCTTCAGGAGGGGAGGAGGTTGGGTCTCACCTCTCATCAGTGTTGAAAGGACCCCCAGGGAACGGAAAATTATTTTTGGGGCTCTTTCACAACGTTCGCTAACAATTTCACAGCAGTCACTTCTCCCAAATCTGCCCGAAACCAGGACACTCCTGAGGGCTGCAGAAACATTTTGGAGCAGGGATGCCCCAGGGCCTGGTCCAAACCACCACAGCCCTGGCTGAGGAGCAGCTTTGAGGCTGAGCAAACCCCATCCACCCTCCAAACGCTCCGAGGGCTTTGGTTTTGCAACGGGCTCGTTTAAAACCCGGCGGAACCTCCGGCCGCAGCTGGGAATTGCATTTTCCCACCATTTATTTCGCGTCCAGAGCCGGGTCAAGTTTTGGTGCCTGCATCCCTCAGGAGCACTCTCTGTTCCTGGCCCTGAGCTGCAGGAATGACCCTGCTCCTCCCAGATCGCATTCCCGAATTTATTTCTTGCCTTTTCCTTCCCACTGAGCCATACACGGGGATGCTTTTGGCGGGGAAAGGATTTTCCACAAGGACAAGGGGAATTGTTTCCCAGTGCCCGAGGGCAGGGTTTAGGTGGGATTTTGGGAAGGAATTCCCAGGGAAGCTGTGGCTGCTCCTGGGCCCCCTGGGACAGTGGGGAACGTCCCTGCCACGGCAGGGCTGGCACTGGATGGGATTTTAGGTCCCTCCCAACCCAAACCACTCCAGGATTCCGTGATAAAAACGTGTCCAGCATTCCACGACGAAGCAGGGCTTGGGTCGGGATCAACGCCACGGAAACAGCAAATGTAAAAACTCCTTTATTAGAGCCGAGACTGGAATGAGACAGAAATTAGAAAACACTTCTTGGCCTGCAGCGATACCAGCGGTGGGGGCAGGGGCGGACAAAAGGCTGACTGGAACTGTGGGGCTGGGGCCAAATTTGGTGCTGGAAGGGAACAAAAGCTCCCTCAGGCCTCGGGGGATGGGGAGGGGAAATGCGGGAACGCAGAAATGCGGGAATGCAGAAATGCGGGAATGCAGCAATGCAGCGGGGCTGGCACACAAAGGAGGCTGCCGGGCACCTCGGCTCGATCCGTTCTAATTTGTACCAGACGTGGAACGCTTAGAAAAGGCTCAGCCCGGCGAATCCCGGGCCGGGGTTACAAAACATCCGCGTGTCACAAAGTACCGGGCACCTCCAAGCCCTGCTTTTCCGGTGGCCGTCCTGAAAAAAGGTTTCTTTTCTCTCTGTTTGTAGATATTTATATATATATATATAATATATATCTTCACTTAGCTTACACCAATGCAAAAAAAAAAAAAAAACAAAAAACAAACTCATTTAGGACAGTGTTATTCAGTGCCTTGCAAAAATAAAATGCACGAGATATTAAACCGAGCTCGGTTCCACAAGCGCAGCGCCGCGGGTGTTACCGCTCGTCCCCAGCCCAGCATCCACGCGAGAAGCAGGAATTTCACTGCTGCTTCCGCAGGGCAAAGGAATTACTCCGAAATGTGATTTTTTTTTGAAAGTGTCTCCCTTCCCAGGCCCGTTTTTCCCGGTGCTGTTTGCTGTACCGGTGTCAGTCTCTGGCCACCCTGAGAATTCTCTGTGCTGCATTTTCACCTCCTTTAGTCCAGGTGCTGAAGCACGAACAGGACTTGTCACCAAGTGGCTTTTTCTCGGGCTGTAACACCGTTTTGGGGGGTGTTTGGGGCATTCAGCAGCACTTTCTGCCTCTAAAGGCTGACGGGGAGTAAAAAATGACTTTATTTCTTTATTTTGGTGTGTTGCTGCACGGGGTTCTTGCAGCGTGCAGGGTGTGGAGTGGCAGCTCCGTATGTACACGGGGAAGGGTTTTTGGGGTTTTTTTAAGGATGAAATGGTTCAAATTTTTCAACATGGCAGCTTGAAAACCCCACGGCTGCCCCTCTGAGATCCCCAGGGAGCTGGGGGGGACTGAGGGGTGAGACAACACCCCGCCTGTTAACAAAGAGGATTTTTGGAAAATCTCCTGCAGGGACCCCGAGGAGAGCTCCCCTCTGGCCGGTCCCTCTCGGGGGTAGCCCCGAGGAGGAGGAGGAGGAGATGAAGGCCGCGCTTCTGGTCTCCGGGGCCGCGTTTGGGGGCGGAAAAGGAAATTTTTTCATCCCGTTTTTTCTTGCCTCCCCAAAAAACCGAGAGAGCCGGGCCGGGGCGGGGGGGCCCGGCAGCCGCGGGGTTCTAGCGGAGGGCGGCGAGCGCCAGGAGCAGCAGCGCGGCCAGCGCGGCGTCGGCGGCGAGGCGCGGCCGCGTCCCGGCGGCCAGCCGGTACTCCTGGTACTGCCGCACGCACATCTCGCGGATCACCTTGGTCACCACGCGCGTCTCCAGCTCCGCCTCGGTCCGGTTGAGCGCGGCGCCGGCCTCCGAGGCGTTCTTCCCGGCGGCGGGGCCGATGTTGTGCTCGGTGACGGTGATGTTGAAGCAGTCGGCCACGAAGACGTCCTGCGGCACGGCGCTGCCGCGGTAGTCGCGGTAGTAGACCTGGTTGGGGTAACGCGCGGAGTTCTCGCTCCACCAGCGGTACTCGTCGGGGCTGTCGAAGCGGTACTGCATCCCCGACATCACCCGGCCCATGGCGTAGCCCCCCAGGCCGCCCACCACGGCGCCCGCCGCCGCCGCCCCCGCCACGTGCTTCAGGTTGGGCTTGGGCTTGGGCGCCTTCCACGGCTTCTGGTGGTAACTCCCTCCGCTCGACGGGTTGTAGCCCTGGTTCCAGCCCGGGTAGCCGGGGTTGTGGGGATACCCGGGGTTGTGCGGGTACCCGGGGTTGTGGGGATACCCGGGGTTGTGCGGGTAGCCGGGGTTGTGCGGGTAGCCGGGGTTCTGGGGCGGGTAGCCGGGCTGCCGGGGGTAGCTGGGCTGGCGGCTCCCGGTGCCCCAGCCGCCCCCGCCGGGTTTGCCTTTGCCCTTCTTGCAGGAGGCGAGGTCGGCGCCCAGGAGCAGCAGCAGCAGCAGGCAGGAGGTGCCCAGGAGCCGGGCCATGGCTGCGGGACAGGACACAGTCAGCCTCGATGGACCCGCGCACCAGCAGCGCTGGCAGCGCCGCGCTCGGGTTGTACTCACCCCACCCCCAGACCTTCTATGTCTACAGAAATGTCAAATATTATATATATATATGCGTGTGTGTGTGTATTTATATATATGTATGTGTGTGTATATGAGTTTATATATATGTGTGTATATGTATTTATATATGTGTTGTGTGTGTGTATTTATATATATGTATGTGTGTGTATATGAGTTTATATATATGTGTGTATATGTATTTATATATGTGTTGTGTGTGTGTATTTATATATATGTATGTGTGTGTATATGTATTTATGTGTGTATGTATTTATATGTGTGTGTATATGTATATATATGTATGTGTATGTATATGTATTTATATATATGTGTGTATGTATATGTATTTATACGTGTGTGTATACGTATTTATATGTGTGTGTATGTATACGCATTTATATATATGTGTGTGCATACGTATTTATATATGTGTGTGTATGCTACGTATTTATATGTATGTGTGTGTATATGTATTTTTATATATGTGTGTATGTATATGTATTTATACGTGTGTGTATACGTATTTATATATGTGTGTGTATGTATATGTATTTATATGTGTGTGTATGTTACGTATTTATATGTATGTGTGTGTATATGTAGTTATATATGTGTGTGTATATATGTGTGTTGTATTTATATATATAAATTTATTCATAGTTGTATTTATATATATAATTTATTATTGTATTTCTGTTTATTATTATTGTGTTATATGTGTTGATTGTATTTTTATATATTTTATGTATTTACGTGCATGTATATATATTTTATATATGAATATATACATATATGTGTATATTTTGTATATGAATATATACATATATGTGTATATATGCATTTTAATATATTATATATGTATCTTAATACTTTATATATGTATATTTATATATATATTTATGGATGTCGTGTTATATATTTTATATATTTATTTATATATATATTTTTTAATATATGCATTTTATATATTTTAACATATGTATTTCTATATTTTCTAAATTTTAAAACATTTTCATATATTTATGTTTTTATATATTTGTTTTAGATGTTTTTAATATATGTATTTTCATATATTTTATATAGACGTATTTTTATATATGTAGGTACATGTGTTTATATATATATATATATATATATATATATATATATATATATATATATGCACAGATACATGCATTTATCTTTTCGGGCACCCGGTGCTGCAGGGAGGGCAACGCCCAGCCCGGCCCCGGGGGGGTTCTTTTCCCAAATTCCCAAGATCTCCCAAAATCCCAAGTTCTTTTCCCAGATTTTGCCCAAATTCCTGTTAATTAAGGGGCAAAGTGGCATTTTGAGCATTCCGGCTTTTCCTGCCGCGCTCCCAGAATCGCCCCCGGCCTGGCCGAGCACTTCAGCATCCCCGGCCGCGCCTTCCGCCTCGGCTGCAGCGGGAAATAATTCCGTTTTCTCCTCAATTTATTTATTTGGGGTTTTTTTAGAGATTCATGGAGCGGCTCCTGGAGCAGCCTCGAGGCAGGCGGGAGATGCTGAACGTCCCTGCAGCCAAAAAGGCCAAACGCGTCTGCTCGAGCCAGAAATAATTCCCTTGCCACCTCGGCTCACATTTGTGGGCCACAAAAAGCGAATTCCTCTCCTTGGGTTCCTCAGTGATGAATTTTCCTGCCCAAATCTGGCTTTAATTCGGATTAAAACCCCCCCAAGCTCGAGGGATCCTTGGCAGAGCCTCGGTACAAGCCCGGGGGATGCAGGAGCGCATCCCTGGGGACGGGCAGCAATCCCGGAGGGATTCGGGAAAATCCTTGGGAAAATCCTTGGGAAAATCCTTGGGAAAATCCGGGCTCCAGGAGCCGCCCTGGGGTTCGCTGCCTCCCTCACCCACCCGCTGGGAGCAGGGATGAGATCAGGCTTAAAAATAGCCCCAAAAACAGGGGAAAACAAACAAAAAAACGGCTCCTTGGGTGCTCGGGAAAACGAGCGATGCGGGAGGGAAAAGCAGCCAAGGGGCGTTCTTGAAAATAGATTTTTGGGAGCTATCCCTCCCCGCCGTGAGCTCCGAGGGGTTAAAAACCAGGCCCAGCTTGAATTAAAAATTTAAAAACCTGGCTGAAGGGGGGTTCTGGCAGAGCACTGCGGTGGTTTTATTGAGGAAATCGCGGGGTTTGAGGCTGATTCAGGAATTCCGAGATATTGCAGCGCTGAGCTCCTCTAATTGCATTTCCAGCTCTGACAAACAGGATCCGGGCGCTAATTAGCTTCGCCCCAAATAATTGCGTTCGCTGGCCAAAGCCCTGAAGGAGCTGCTTCCTGGGAACCCGGGATTTATTCCCGGAAAAATCCCAGATTTCTCTCGGAGAAATAAAATCCCGGAGCTGGGATCTCTCTGCCGGGAAATGCTATTTATAGCCTGCCCGTGGCATTAGTATTAAATTACGGATCGAGTGATTTCACAGGGATTTTTTTTTTTTTTTTTAACCTTTCCGCCCCAGATTCGCCCTCCCGGCGGATGCTGGAAATGAAGAATTAATTCAGGTGGTTTTGTGGCGGAGCCGATTTTCATCCCTGCTGGAGGAACCCGGTGGAAAATGGAGTCTGCGAGCAGCAATTACGTGCTCGGCGTTGGCAAGGAGGAGGTTTCTCTTCGGAGGGGGAAAAACCAACACCCAGGTGCAAAAATACCTCCGTAAATAAGCTCGGGAAAGTCCCCGAGAAGGGGGAGAAGGAGAGAAGGGAGGTGGGGAAGGGGAAGATGCTCGGGGATGGGGGGATCCGGAGCCTCCTGGGCTGAAAATTCCGGTCTGGGCCTCTGGGAATTGGGAATAAAATGGGAATTTCGCTTAAAATGTCACCCCTGGGTTTAGAAATCTCCCCTCGCCCCTTTCACGCCTCCAAGGAACGGGGGAGCAGCTGGCGGCCGGGGCAAAGGGCGGAATCCTCGGAGAAGGAATTGCGGATTTGGAGTAAACGCTGAGTAAACAAGACCCGGGCAGGAGCAGCGCTCTGGCTTTTAAGGCGCCGCTGGAAATGTCATTTTTCCGTCAAGGGAAGAGGCAGCCCCGCATCCCCGGGGCTCAAACCCCCCTCGCCTGTGGGTTTATCCCCCCCGGAGCCCCCCGGTACTCACCGGCTGGGAACGCGCTGCCCGCCCGCTCCGAGGTGAATCAGCCGCGGAGCTCCGCGGAGGAATAAATAGCGAGAGGGAGGAGCTGCTCCGGGGCAGCCCGGCCCCATCCCTCACCCAGCATCACCACGGCATCATCATCATCATCACCATCAGCATCACCACCCCTTCCCCGGGGAAACGCGCGGCCGAAACCCCGAAACCCCCGCGTTCACCCCAAAATCCTCCCCCGGCCACGGGGAGCGGCGCCGGGGCCAAAGGAGAGCTGGAAAACCGCGCTGTTCCCGTGGTCTGACTGAGGAATTATCAGGGTTGGAGGCTGATTGCAGAGCCTTGGGATACTGCAGCACTTGGATTTTATACTGGGAATAGGAAATTTCCAGCCCTGAGGAAATATCAGGGCTTGGGGCTGATTTCAAAACCTTGGGAAGCTGCAGAACACGGATGGTTTTATTCAAGAATTATCAGGGTTGGAGGCTGATTGCAGAGCCTTGGGATACTGCAGCACTTGGATTTTATACTGGGAATAGGAGATTTCCAGCCCTGAGGAAATATCAGGGCTTGGGGCTGATTTCAAAACCTTGGAGAGCTGCAGGACACGGATGGTTTTATGGAAGAATTATCAGGTTTGAGGCTGATTATAAAATTTCAGTAAACTGCAGAACACGGATGGTTTTATTCAAGAATTATCAGGGTTGGAGGCTGATTGCAGAGCCTTGGGATACTGCAGCACTTGGATTTTATACTGGGAATAGGAAATTTCCAGCCCTGAGGAAATATCAGGGCTTGGGGCTGATTTAAAAATCCTGGAAAACTGCAGAACACGGATGGTTTTATGGAAGAATTATCAGAGTTTGCAAGTGATTTAAAAATCTCAGAAAACTGCAGAACACAGATGGTTTTATGGAAGAATTATCAGGGTTTGAGTCTGATTATAAAACTTTGGAAAACTGCAGGGCAGGGATGGTTTTATTGAACAGTTATCAGGGTTTGAGGCTGGTGACAAAGTCTTGGAATATTGCAGCAGCTTGGATTTTATACTGAGGAAGTATCGAGGTGTGGGGGACGTTGGGAAATTGAAATATTTGGATGGTTTATTGAAGAAATGTTGGTGGGCTCACCAGGATTTGGGAATGGTGGGAAATTGCAGCGCCTTGATGGTTTATTGAAGAAATAACAATGGAATCACCAGGATTTGGGGCAGATTTGGAAGTCCTGCAATATTGCAGCATTTGGATTTTACGCTGAAGAAATATCAGGGCTTGGGGCTGATTTAAAAATCCTGGAAAATCGCAGCACCTGGAGGATTTCATTGGAGAATTTTCAGGGTTTGAGGCTGACCTGAAGATCCTGGAATATCTCAGCGTTCGGATTTTGTACTGAAGGGATATCAAGGCTCGGAAAATCTTGGAAATTTGCAGTACCTTGGTGGTTTCTTGAAGAAATACTGAACAGAATGAGGAGGTTTGGGGCGGTTTGGGGAATCTTGGAAAATCACAACGCTTGGATTTTTTTTTATTTTTTTAATTGACAAACCATCGGGGTTTGGGGTGGGTTGGAAATCTGGGAGAGGACAGGATGCTTTTATCCATTATCCCGGGGATCAGAGCTGCTCCCAGGGCTTGTGGGGAGGAAATAAAAGCAGCCCAGAGCTTGGGAGAAAGGATGAATTTGCCTTTCCAACCCAAATCCCTGCAGAGGAGCAGAACTCGCTCCTGCAATCTCAATTTCCAGGAATCCTGAAATTCAATGGGAGGAAATGCCACAAAACACAATTAAAAATCCCATGGGATGGCAAAAATTGGGTTTTTTTTTTTGAGGGTAAGGATGCATGGGTGGGATATACAGAGACCTGAAGAGCAAAATGAGGGAGTTTCCCAATTTTTAGGGTTTTCTCAACTTTTAGGGTTTCCCAGGGAGTGTCCAAGGCCAGCTTGGAGCATCCCTGCCACTGATGAGATTTAGGGTCCCTTTCCAACCCAAATCCCAGGATTTTATGATTTTAACACACCCCAAACCCTCCTGAGGAGGCCCAAAACAGCTGGGCCAGGAATGACCATTCTGGGGAAAAAAGGGAAAACACAAACATTAACCCAGGCAGGAGAAGATGAAAAAAGCAGGACTGAGGCCTGTGGAAGCCCTGCCCTGCAGGAGGAATTTGGTCTGTGGGTGGAATGGCTGCTGATTGCCTGCCTTGGGTTTAAATATTCATCCAAATTCCATGCCAGGAAAAGGAAGAAACCAGGAATGGGCTGGTTGGGGTGAATTAATCCTGCATTAATCAAAAAAATCAGGGGTTTACTGTAATAATTCATTCCAGGAGAATGACAACAAGGGCAAATTATTTCTCTGAAAAGAACATTTACTGATAATTGTGCTGTGGCCAACACTGAAAAACAAACTTTTTATTTTTTTCTTTTCCTGGAAACTGAAGTTGTGTTTGCAGAAACAGAGATCCCAGCTGCACATCGAGCAGGAGCATGGATTATTTACGAGGTTTTCATTCGTGCAAGTCATCAGGGCTGAAGCCTCCCAGCTCTTTAATGGATTTTCAGCAGCCCAGGGTAAAATTTCTCTCGGCCTCAAGGCAGGAGCTGCATCGAGCTCCTCGGAGCTTTGGTTGTTCTTCATCCACGGTGGAAACAACACCCAGGCCCTGTGCCAGCCCAGAAATCATTCCTGGGTGACTTTTGCCCAGAAATCATTCACCGGATGAGTTTTGCCCAGAAATCATTCACAGGATGAGTTTTGCCCAGAAATCATTGCCCAGAAATCATTCATGAGATGAATTTTGCTCAGAAATAATTCATGGGATGAGTTTTGCTCAGAAATCATTGCTCAGGAATCATTCAATGGGATGAGTTTTGCCCAGAAATCATTGCCCAGAAATCATTCATGAGATGAATTTTGCTCAGAAATAATTCATGGGATGAGTTTTGCTCAGAAATCATTGCTCAGAAATCATTCAATGGGATGAGTTTTGCCCAGAAATCATTCACAGGATGAGTTTTGCCCAGAAATCATTCAATGGGATGAGTTTTGCCCAGAAATCATTCACAGGATGAGTTTTGCCCAGAAATCATTGCCCAGAAATCATTCATGAGATGAATTTTGCTCAGAAATAATTCATGGGATGAGTTTTGCTCAGAAATTATTCCTGGGGTGAGTTTTGCTCAGAAATTATTCATGAATTTTGCTCAGAAATCATTCCTGGGGTGAGTTTTGCCCAGAAAATGCCAATTGTGGTTTCGGGCAGGGAGGAAAGTTCAGCTCCTCCATCACCTCCCATTGATTTTGTGTTGGTTTTTATTGCTTGAGTTCATTGGAAATGCTTTTGTTCACCCAGCTCTGGCTTTGCAAAGGCAGGGTGAGTATTTAACCCACTGGGGTTAAAATGTTCATTTATTGGGGTTAAAAATGCTCAGCCATTGGGGTTTAAAATATTCATCCATTGGGGTTAAAAATGTCCATCCATTGGGGTTAAAATGTCCATTTATTTGGGTTAAAAATGTCCATTTATTGGGGTTAAAATGTTCATCCATGGGGTTATGATTATTTCAGGGTTAAAATCTTTATCCAGGGGGATTATAATTATTTTAGGGTTAGAAATGTTTATGCATGGGGTTTCATCTATGAGGTTATAATTATTTTAGGGCTAGAAATCCTTATCCATAGGGGTTAACAATGTCCATCTGTGGCACTGTAATTATTTCAGGGTTAAAATCTTTATCCAGGGGGTTAAAAATCTTTATCCATTGGGGTTAAAAATATCCATCCATGGGGTTATAATTATTTCAGGGTTCAGTTCTTTATCCAGGGGGTTAAAAATGTCTCTGGAGCTGCTCCAATCTGCTTAGGGCCTTGCTGAGCCCCGGCCCCACGTAATCTCCTTACCCTGCTGAAAAATAACATCAAAATGCTCCTTTAGGGGAAAAAAAATGAATTTAGGGACAAAGATTGGTGATAAAAATGCTTGGAAGTAGGGAAAAAATCGAGTTTTTGAGGCTTTTTAAAATTCTGAACAACTCCCCAGGGCAGCTGCTTTGTGCTTCATCTTCCCGAGCTGTTTTTAGGGGATGATGAGGAAAACGGATGGAAGAGGTCACGGATCCTTTTTGTGGAGAAGAAAAGGAGGTTGGTGTTCAAGGAAAAACGGGGAGAAAAATGGGGGGAAATGGAATAAGAATGGGGAAATTGAATGCTGTCACAATTGCAGGAATGAGCTGATCCTGGCTGGGCTTTTCCTGCATTTCTCCTCTGTTCCAGGAATAGAGAACAATTTGAGCCTTGAAATAGAAAATTTATCAACAATTTGGGCCCTAAAATCGGAAATCTATCAACAATTTGGGCCCTGAAACAGGAGCTGGGCAGCAGCACCTGGGCTGGGCAGAGCTGCCAGAGCTGCAGCCCTCTGAATTATTGATTATTTATGGATTATAGTCAATTCCCAGGGCAGCAGCAGCGAGGTGAGGTGTGCCAGGGGCTGAATTCCAAAGGGGGCTGGAGAAGGGAAGTGGGTTAATCAACACCAGTTAATTAAGTGCTTAAAAGGCAAAGAGCAAAGTTCCAGATAAAGTGAGATAGAGAAAAAATATCAAAGATCACAGCTCCAGATAAAGTGAGATAGAAAAACCCCTCAGATGGTTTCCATGTTGGCTGAGGACATCCCTGGGGATGAGGCCTCCTGCAGAAATCTTTTTGGGGTTTCCACTCTAAATCCCTTTGGAAAAAAAACCTTCCCAATGCTGACATCTGCTGAGGAACTGCTTAAAACCCCGGGCAGCAAAAACCTAAATAATGTATAAACCAGGTGTTTTTACTACTGGTGGCTGTGGGTAGGAAAAGCCTATAATAGAATTTAAAAAGCCTATAAATAATGCATAAAAATGGGGCATTTCTCTCTGGGCTGGCAGACAGAGAGCGTTGATGGGGAGGGAAATCCTCATTTGGTGCATCTGCAAACCCCTGGATGGATTTGGTGAATAATTTCCTGGCTGGACAAAGCCCTGGCAAACCAGGGCTGAAGGATCTGAATGAAAAGCAGGAATTTCACACCAAAACAAAAAAAGTCACAGACGGGGAGATAAGGGGCTGGGATTCCTTGGGATGGGGGCAAACCCTCTGCCCATGCCAGGGATGGATCGAGATGATTTTTAATGTCCCTTCCAACCCAAACCATTCTGTGGTTGTACCCACAGCAACCTTCACCTTCAGCCTGCAGCCCCCAGCTCTAATTGAGCTCTAATTAAGCTCTAATTAACAGCACCTCGAGGCCAGGAGGGGTCTCACCCCTGCAGTGGGGTTATTAGGGGGTAGAGATGGGGCTCCCATGGGGTTTGGGGTTTCCGTGTCCCTGTCACCCCGTCAGCCACAACCCCAGTCCTGGCACCGCTCCTGAGCCCCCGGGGGCACAATCCTGACCCCAGAGCCCCCCTCAGCCATGATCCCGCTCGGCCACGAGCCCCCCTCAGCCATGAGCCCCCCTCGGCCATGATCCCCCCTCTGCCATGATCCCCCCTCAGCCATGATCCCCCCTCAGCCATGATCCTCCCTCAGCCATGATCCCCCTCAGCCATGATCCCCCCTCAGCCATGATCCCCCTCAGCCATGATCCCCCTCATCCATGATCCCCCTCATCCATGATCCCCCCTCAGCCATGATCTCCCTCGGCCATAATCCCCCCTCGGCCATGATCCCCCTCAGCCATGATCCCCCCTCAGCCATGATCCCCCTCAGCCATGATCCCCCCTCATCCATGATCCCCCCTCGGCCATGATCCCCCTCGGCCATGAGCCCCCTCAGCCATGATCCCCCCTCAGCCATGATCCCCCCTCAGCCATGATCCCCCCTCGGCCATGAGCCCCCCTCAGCCATGATCCCCCTCAGCCATGAGCCCCCTCAGTCCTGGAGCCCCCTCAGCCATGATCCCCCTCGGCCATGAGCCCCCCTCGGTCATAATCCCCCCTCAGCCATGATCCCCCTCAGCCATGATCCCCCCTCGGCCATGATCCCTCCTCAGCCATGATCCCCCCTCAGCCATGATCCCCCCTCGGCCATGAGCCCCCTCAGTCCTGGAGCCCCCTCAGCCATAACCTCAACCCTGGGGTCCCTCTAAACCCTTTCAAAGCCAAGGCCATGGGGTCCCTTCAGACCCCAAAAGCCCCAGGCCTAAAGCCCCCCTTGGCCACAGGAATGGCTTTGGCCCCAAAGATCCCACCTCAACCCCCTCGGCCCTGCAGCCCCTTCACCCCAAAACCCCTCAGCCATGGCTCCCCTCACCCCAAAACCCCTCAGCCATGGGCTCCCCTCACCCCAAAACCCCTCAGCCATGGGCTCCCCTCACCCCAAAGCCTCTCAGCCCTACAGCCCCCTCACCCCAAAGCCCCTCAGAGCCATTTCCTGCACATAACAGGGACATGGAGGGTGAGAACAAGAGCCAGGGGCAGTTTCTTAGGGGAGGATTTTAATGTGCCCTGCACGGCCCGGGTGATGCTGTGGGGTGTCAGAGGGGTGGGGGAGCCTCCCTTTCCAGCCAGGCTCAGCCGGGAGCCCCCCAGAGATCCCAAATCTCCCAATTCCCACACTTCCCACTCCCGGGAAGGATGCCAGACCCCAAAGGACACCGAGAAAGAGACGTCAGAGGGATCCGGAGCCCCGCGGGGCTTTGGCACCGCTTTGGGTTTGGGTTTGTGGCAGCTGCTGGGGCGCCGTCCTAGAGCTTGAGCGCCGTGACACGGGGGATGTGGAAGGGACAGGTCTCCTCTGACCCCGTGGAGCTGCGGGAGAGAAGGAGAAAGCCCGAGGGGTGGTCAGGGAGGAGTCCACACCCCCATCCCTTTGTCCCCCTTTGTCCCTGTGTCACCCTTGTCCCCGTGTCCTCCTGTCCCGTGTCCCCCTTGTCGTCCCTGTCCCTGTGCCCTCTCCATCTCCTTGTCCCCGTGTCCTCCCATTTCCTTCTCCTCCTGCCCCATGTCCTCCCTGTTCCCTTGTCCTTCCCTCCCTGTGTCCCCCATGTCCCCCTCATCTCCTTGTCCTCTCTATCCCCTTCTGCCTCTCATCCTCGTGTCCTCCCCATCCCCTTTTTCTCCCCATCTCCTTGTCCCCCTCGCCCCCCGTGTCCCTGTGTCCTCATCCCCCATGTCCTGCCCATCTCCTTGTCCTCCCATCCCCGCGTCCCGTGTCCCCCATCCCCATGTCCCCTATCCCCGTGTCCCTATGACCCCGTGTGTCCATGTCCCTGTGTCCCCATGTCCCCATGATGTCCCCCGTCCCTGTGTCCCGTGTCCCCATGTCCCTGTGTCTCCATGTTTCCATGTCCCCATGTCCCTGTGTCTCCATGTCCCCCGTGTCCCCCATCCCCGTGTCCCCTATCCCCGTGTCCCCATGACCCTGTGTGTCCATGTCCCTGTGTCCCCATGTCCCCATGATGTCCCCCGTCCCTGTGTCCCGTGTCCCCATGTCCCTGTGTCTCCATGTCTCCATGTCCCCGTGTCCCCCATCCCCGTGTCCCCATGTCCCCATGTCCCTGTGTCTCCATGTTTCCATGTCCCCATGTCCCTGTGTCTCCATGTCTCCATGTCCCCGTGTTCCCCATCTCCGTGTCCTCATGTCCCCATGTCCCTGTGTCTCCATGTCTCCATGTCCCCGTGTCCCCCATCCCCGGGCGCCGCTCACATGAGCCGGTTGCGGATGGGGCGGAAGTGTTTGGTGAGCCTGACAGCGAAGATGATGCTGGGGATGAGGAGGAAGGTGCAGCAGCCCAGGCTGAACCAGAAGGCGTTCTGCAAGGAGAACCCCCGTGCTGAACGGGGCCGGGAGCGGGGCGCGGGGCAGCCCCGGCCTCCGGAGGGTTTCGGGAGCTCCCCGAACTCCTCAGCGGAGCCCCGCCGAGGGGGATCCCTACCCAGGGCTCGGCGATGCGGTCGCACAGGATGACCCGCCCGTTGTCCAGGGCCGTGGCGAGCGGCTGGCACGAAGCCACGTCCTCCCTCAGCTGCGAGGAGGAGCGGAGAGAGGCGTCACAAAATGCGGGGCAGGATCCGTGGGGGCTCCTGGGCCCCAAAAACCCCCGCGGGGTGGCGGGGAGCTCTCACCGTCTGCCCGACCCAGTTGAGGTACTGGGTGAAATACCGCAGCTCCTTCCTGGCGAAGCAGCCGAGCTCCTGCACAGGGGGGAGGAAGGCAGCGTGGAGGGAGAGCCCCGCGCTTCCCAGTCCGGATTTAATCCCGTATTCCCAGCCTGGATTTAATCCTGCGCTTCCCAGTCCGGATTTAATCCCGTATTCCCAGCCTGGATTTAATCCTGCGCTTCCCAGTCCGGATTTAATCCCGTATTCCCAGCCTGGATTTAATCCTGCACTTCCCAGTCCGGATTTAATCCCGTATTCCCAGCCTGGATTTAATCCTGCACTTCCCAGTCCGGATTTAATCCCGTATTCCCAGCCTGGATTTAATCCTGCACTTCCCAGTCCGGATTTAATCCCGTATTCCCGGCCTGGATTTAATCCTGCGCTTCCCAGTCCGGATTTAATCCCGTATTCCCAGCCTGGATTTAATCCTGCACTTCCCAGTCCGGACTTAATCCCGTATTCCCGGCCCGGATTTAATCCCGCACTTCCCAGTCTGAATATAACCCCTCTTTCCCAGCCCGGATTCAGCCCTGCACTTCCCAGTCTGGAATTAACCCCTCATTCCCAGTCCAGATTTAACCCCACACTTTCCCAACCCGGATTCAGCCCTGCACTTCCCAGTCCAGATTTAACCCCTCATTCCCAGTCCTGATTTAACTCCTCATTCCCAGTCCAGATTTAACCCCTCATTCCCAGCCTGGATTTAACCCCTCATTCCCAGCCTGGATTTAACCCCTCATTCCCAGCCCGGATTTAACCCCTCATTCCCAGCCTGGATTTAACCCCTCATTCCCAGCCCAGTTCCATCCCCGCACTTCCCAGCCCGGCCCAGCCTCTCTCCAGCCTCTCTCGGGGCTGAAGGCTCCCGGTGCCCTCCTCTCCCTCTTTCCTCCTGGCCGCGGGGTTCACCCAGCCCCGCCTCACCTGCCGCAGGATCTGCTGGGCCTGCAGGGGCAGCCGGGCTTCCACCGAGGCCGTGGTGGCCAGCGTCCTCCTCACCCGCTCCTGGGGAAGCACAGGGAGGGCAGAGCATCCTCAGGGCCCGCAGCAGCGGGGTGGGTGCCCGGGGGGTGCAGGGAGCACCCCCAAATTGGCTCTGGGTGCCAGAGGGCAGGGACAGGGGGACGTGCCCTGAGCAGGAAATCCCCTTTGCAGGGAGATTTCTGGTTTGCAACAGCGAATCCAATCCCTAAAGGAGACAGATTCTCCTGGCTGGCATTTTCCCTGGCTCTCCCATCACCCTGCAGCTGTGGGGTTTTTTGGGGTTGTTTTTTTTTTTTGGCAGATGGGAGCCATGGAGCACCACGAGTTTTTTGGGGCTGGAAGAGACGTGCGAGTACCTTGAGGTGCGGTGCCAAGCGGGAGAGGAACTGGACGCTTTCTCCCAGCTTTGCCTGCGGGAAAAGGAGGTGAGAAAGGCTCAGAAACCTCAAGGTTGTCCCCTTCAAGGGCGTGCCAGTGGCACCGCTGCCAGCAGCCCAGCAGGGACTCACCACCAAAGCCTCCTGCGACTGCACCGTGGAGTTCTGCATGTGCCACAGCGCCCGCGCCTCGGCTGCGAGCCGCCCGGCCACCGTGCTGTTCCTCTGCGGGGCACGGCGGGGTCAGCGCGGCCCCGAGGCTGCCCCGAGGCTGCCCCGAGGCTGCCCCGAGGCTGCCCCGAGGCTGCCCCGAGGCTGCCCCTCCGCCCGCCCCGCCGCTCACCTGCATCTTCTGCAGCCCCTCCAGGCTCCTCGCCAAGCCGGGCAGGCTGGTCTGCACCACGGCGTTCTTCATCTGCGGGGAAACGGAGTCGGGGGCTGCCCAAAACCCAGCCCCACACCCCGCAGCGGGGCCTGGCTCCCGGCGAGCACCCCTCACCTCCTCCTGGAAGCGCCCGTAGTCCACCTCGTCCAGCCCGCTGCGGGCGAAGGTCTCCAGGTCCTGCCTGCCCTCGCTGCGGAGGAGCCGCACGTCTCCCAGGCCCACCGTGAAGTCTCCCAGGCGTTTTTGGAGATCAGCCGTGTACTGGAGGGTGGGACGGGGCGTTCTGCAGGGCTCCCGGTAAGCCCAGTACAGCTGGGGCGTCTCCCCGCCGCCAGCAGCAGCTCTGCCTGGAGCCGGCGCTCACCTTGGGGCTTCTCAGGTGCTCGTCCAGGTCGTAGGAGCTGTCGAGCTGCAGCACCTCCCAGAGCCCCGCGCCGCTCTTGCACTCCCTGCAGGGCACAGGGGCGTTGGCGGAGCGGTGCCAGAGCCGCCCTGGCCGCGCGGGGCGGCTCCCGCGGCTCTCACCGGTACGCCGAGCTGAGGTTGGAATCCCTCCTGAGGTTGAGCTGGCGGGTGAGGTTCATGGACGGAGGGAGGTTCCCGGGGGTGTCGATGAACTGGGCCGAACAGGAGGAGAAGCGGGGTCAGGGGCGCTGCCAGCAGGGATCTGGGGGTGCTCTGCCCTCGCAGGGGTACCCCGGGGTAGCTCCTCGCAGCCTGATTTTGGCTTTATTCGGACGTTGCCACGGCGGAGCCTCGCCGGGTGTGTTTGGGTCCTGCCCGCGTGTGGCACTGCCATGGGGACAGTGCCGAGCCCAGCCCCACGGCCCCAGCCCCTCTCCCAGCCCCACCACACCGAGCTGCCTGCCCAAGCACCCCCGGGGCGCCCAAGGACCAGGGAACAGCAATCAGGAGGTGAATTAACAGCACAAAGGCGATTCCCAGCTGATGATGCAAATCCGAGGTGCTAATCTAAATTTAATCTTCTGGTCTAGGACGGAGCTTTTCCAGCCGGTTTAGGGAGAAGACACAGAGCCCTTGGAGGTGTTTTGGTGCACGGAAGGAGAGATTTCCAGGGCGATGGGTGGATGTGTGGCCACCCACCTTATAAATCTCCTGGTTGACCCAATTCCTGCAAACCAGCGTCTGGATGTTGCCCCCGACCAGGAAGGTGGCGAAAACCAGGAGGATGAGGAGCCAGGAGAACAGGAAAGCCAAGCCCACGCCGCTGAAAGAGGGAGAGGAGGCGGCCGCTGGTGGCTCCGCAGCCCCGAGCGGGCAGGAAGGGACCTGCCCGGCCAGCTGCAGCCCCGCGGCCCCGACCCGAGCCCGGGCACGCCGCGCTGGGCAGGGCCCTGGCAGCGGGGTGTGCCAGGCAGCGGGGCCGGGCCGCGGGAGCCGCCAGCTCCCAGAGAGGAGCAGCTTTGGGAGAAGCGGCGGCTTCAGAAGTTTTTCCGCTGGGACCTCTCCCAGCCCCTCCCTTGGCTTTGCCGGGGTGTTTTGGGGGGCAGTGTGAGATGGAGCAGCCCCCCAGCCCCAGAGAGGCTTACACCAGGAGGAACTTGGCTCCAGCTTCTCCTCGGCACTCGTAGTCGCTGGGGTCCTCCCGCTTGGAGAGCCCGTACGCCCCCAGGGCCATTCCCGTCCCGTTGCAGGCGAGGATGAGGAGGATGATGGAGCACAGCACCGTGCCCGCGATCCACCTGCAGGGAAGAGCGGCGGGGCACAGCCTCGAGAGGCGCCTGGGGCTCGGGGCCGTTCCCCGCGGCAGCCCCCGCGCCCGGCCCGCCCCCGGGGTCACCTGTAGCGCTCGAAGCGCCGCGCCTCCCGCAGGTACGGCTGGCTCCGCTGCTCCGCCTCCGCCAGCGCCTCGCTCGCGGGCCGGGTGTAGTCGGGGAGCGGGAAGCTGTCGGCGATGGACTGCACCTTCTCCGCCGTGCGGGCCACATCGGCCCGCAGATCTGCGGGGCCAAGGCTGGGCTGGACGGGGGGATGCTCCCTGCACCCCACACCGTGTCCCCCGAGAGGATTCCCCGCGTGGAGGATGTCCCCAGGAGGATTCCCCTCGTGGAGGATGTCCCCAAGAGGATTCCCCGCGTGGAGGATGTCCCCCGAGAGGATTCCCTGAGTGGAGGATGTCCCCAGGATGATTCCCCGCGTGGAGGATGTCCCCAGGAGGATTCCCCACGTGGAGGATGTCCCCAGGAGGATTTCCTGAGTGGAGGATGTCCCCAGGAGGATTCCCCGCGTGGAGGATGTCCCCAGGAGGATTCCCCGCATGGAGAATGTCCCCAGGAGGATTCCCTGAGTGGAGGATGTCCCCAGGAGGATTCCCCGCGTGGAGGATGTCCCCAGGAGGATTCCCCACGTGGAGGATGTCCCCAGGAGGATTCCCCTCGTGGAGGATGTCCCCAGGAGGATTCCCTGAGTGGAGGATGTCCCCAGGAGGATTCCCCACATGGAGAATGTCCCCAGGAGGATTCCTTGAGTGGAGTATGTCCCCAGGAGGATTTCCCTCGTGGAGGATGTCCCCATGCGGCATGGCAGCCCCACTCACCCTGGATGAGCTGCGCCATCCTCTCCACGGCCAGCTCCGGGATGGAGTTGAAGGTGCCATTGCCCTGCAGGGAAAGAGGGGGTGCTGAGCACCTCAGCTGGAGCTGCCTGTGGGTCCTGAACCCCCCCCCCGTGCTTCACCCCGACCCCCCAACCTGGCGAATCATCTCCGCAAAGTCACTTCGGGGCAGGCCGGCCAGCGCCTTCAACACCTTCTCCACCGACGGCACCTTGGGGTGGAGGAGGGAACCCGTGAGCGCCGGGGCGGCGGCGCGGGAGGTGGCCACGGGAGCAGGAGCCCGTGCCCACCTTGGCGTAGTCGGCGCCCAGCTGCAGGCGCTGCGCCCTGCCCAGGGCGCTGGCGCAGGAGGTGCAGCGGGCATCGTCCAGGAGCGCGACCGCGGCGCGCCTCCGCTCCCGCAGCGCCGGCTCCAGCTCGGCCCGCGCCGCCGCCAGCGCCCGCGCCGTCCTGTGCACGATCTGCAAATGGTGCAGCGAGGTCTGCAGGTCTTAAAGAGAAAGCCCAGGGCTCGGTCACGCTGCTCCGCTCGGCCGCCCCGCCGAGGCCTCGCCCCGGTGTCGGCGCCCCGGCTCCGCTACCTGCGGCTCTGTCCTGCAGGTCCGCCAGCGCGGCGTAGGTCACGGCGCTGAGCTGCGCGTGGATGGAGAGCCCCACGCTCCGGCTGAGCCCTGCAAGGCACCGCGGCGCCGTCAGCACCGCATCCATCCCCCCGCAGGCTCGGGGCGCCGCCGGCGCCGCGCTTACCCCCCAGGTCGGAGAGGATCTGCTTTCGGGGCACCTCGAACTTGTCCACCACCATCTGCACGCCCTGCCGGCAACGAGGAGCCGGTCAGCCGCGGGCAGCAGCCGCCGGGAGGGGAGGGAGCACTGTGCTGCCGCTCGAAATACATCTTTAATGCAGCCACCTCTCTCCTCTTGCCTGCCAAACTATCCCCTGAGCGAAACGCGGCCACCCCTGGGCGCCGGGCGAGGCCGCCCGCCTGGGGACCCACCTGGGGGACGTTGGCCAGGTGCTGCCGCAGCGTGCGCAGCGTGGAGGGCACGGCCGCCAGCCCCGGCTCCACCTGCCCCTTCACCCGCTGGCCGCTGACGAAGGCGCAGCTGACGCTGACCCTGCGGGGAACCGGCGGGCGGTGACGGACGGGCGGCGAGCCCCGGCCGGCGCGGTTTTGGGGGTGATTCGGGGCACTCACAGCATGGCGAGGGAGGTGAGGGACAGGCAGGCCAGCAGGCAGCGGCGGCGGCAGCCCAGCGAGCGCCGGTGGGCGCGGAGGCGGCCCCCGCAGCGCCGCCGGCTCCGGCAGTAGCAGAAGCACATCCCGGCCACCGGCACGGCCACGGTGAAGAGCAGAGCCACGGCGGCACAGACGACGTAGCCCAGCTCGTACTGCACCACCTGAGCCGCAGGAGAGCCCCGTCGGCGCCGCTGCACCGAGCTCGGGGCTCTCCGAGCGCCCAGGTGCCCCGTGCCGGGTGGAAAACGCCCCCATGGCACCGCCCGGCTCACCTGCGCTGTCCGCACCGAGCCGGGGTCGTTCAGCGCTGTCCTGAGCAGCTCTGCGAAAAAATAAAGCGTGGCACAGGCACAGGGGCCCCAGCCGGTGCACCCCCAACCTTCCGGGGCAGCAGTGCTGGGGCGGAGGCTGAGCCCTCTTCTGAACCCTGGGGACCCCTGGAACCCCTCAAGAGCAGAGGCTTAACCCTGGGGACCCCTGGGGACCCTCAAGGGTAGAGGCTGAACCCTGGGGACCCCTGGAGCCGCTCTGGGACAGAGGCTGAACCCCCTTCTGAACCCTGGAACCCCTCAAGAGCAGAGGCTGAACCCTGGGGACCCCTGGAACCCCTCAAGAGCAGAGGCTGAACCCTGGGGACCCCCGGAGCTGCTCTGGGACAGAGGCTGAACCCCTGGGGACCTTCAAGGGCAGAGGCTGAACCCTGGGGACCCCCGGAGCTGCTCTGGGACCGAGGCTGAACCCTGGGGACCCCTGGAGCCTCTCTGGGACAGAGGCTGAACCCTGGGGACCCCTGGAGCCTCTCTGGGACAGAGGCTGAACCCCTGGGGACCCTCAAGGGCAGAGGCTGAACCCTGGGGACCCCCGGAGCTGCTCTGGGACCGAGGCTGAACCCCCCTCTGAACCCCGGGGACCCCCGGAGCCGGTCCGGGACACGAGGATCGCAGCCAGCACAATGCCCGAGGTCCCGGCAGCAGCGGGATCACTTTCTTTGAGGTGAGGAATCATTATCCAGCTCATCCCCACTTTTATTTTTTCCCCCTGATAAACAGAGTGCCCTCCAGGTGGTTTAGGACAATTTTCTGGATTATTCGTGGGGGATTTACCATTAACTCAAAGATCCTCCCATTTTTAATCCATCCACATCCCAGCAAGGAACGGGGATATTCATGGATCTACAACAAACATTTCTTTTGAGGCGAAGCCCTCTACCATTCACTATTTATCTGTAATTTAGAGCAGGCCGGCTACAAGAACCAGGAGGAAGATGCAGCCGAATTAATCTCATTTCCCTGCAAACCCAGCGGACTCGATTGGCCTCGGAGGTCTCTCCCGCGGCTCGGGGCTCACCTGTGGGCAGCGGGTTCTGCTGGATGAGGTCCAGGCAGCGCCGGACGAGGCCGTAGAGGGGATCGAGCGAGCTGGGCACGCGGTGCAGCGCGGGCACGCGGATCTCGGCGTGCCGCTCCGTGAAGCGCAGGACGGCGCCGGGGCCGGCGGGGTGGCACTGCTGGCTGGCAGCGGCACGCAGCAGCAGCGCCCAGGCCAGCAGCAGCAGCGGCGGCCCGGCCGCCCGCATGGCTCCGGCGGGGGCCAGCGGGGCCGGGGGCAAGGGGGGCCGGGGGCTCGCAGGGCAGGGGGATCGCAGGGGCCGGGGGCTCGCAGGGCAGGGGGATCGCAGGGGCAGGGGGATCGCAGGGGCCGGGGGATCGCAGGGCAGGGGGCTCGCAGGGCAGGGGGCTCGCGGTGCAGGGGGATCGCAGGGCAGGGGGATCGCAGGGCAGGGGGATCGCGGTGCAGGGGGATCGCAGGGCAGGGGGATCGCAGGGCAGGGGGATCGCGGTGCAGGGGGATCGCAGGGCAGGGGGCTCGCAGGGGCTGGGGGATCGCAGGGCAGGGGGATCGCAGGGCAGGGGGCTCGCGGTGCAGGGGGCTCGCGGTGCAGGGGGCTCGCAGGAGCCGGGGGATCGCAGGGCAGGGGGCTCGCAGGGGCTGGGGGATCGCAGGGCCGGGGGCTCGCAGGGCCGGGGCTCCCGGGGCCGGGGCTCGCTCAGCCTGCGAGCGGGCGCAGGGGCATGCCCGGCTCGCTGCCGCGGCGCTGCTCCGAACCTGCCTGACGGGTCGGCGGAGCCCAGACGCTGCCCCGGCTTGTTCCCCCCACGGGCTCCCCGGGGCTTGGCGGGGCTGCGTGGAGGCGTCTCCCAAACCATCCCGGGCCTGTTTCGCAAGCCCCGGCACCCCTGAGTCACCGCCGCGGGGTCCCCGCTCTCGAGGCTTGTCCCCAAACCCACGGCAAACCTCCCCCGGGTTCTGGGGAGGGGGACGGGGGGTGCTGCACCCCCTGCGCTTGGGCTGGAGGGTGTTGGACCCCAGCACAGGCAGCTTGGAAGGAGGGATTTGGGATTTTGGGCGTGGCTCGGGGCGTGGGAAAGCCTTTGTGGGGGGATGCTGGTGCGCCGATGGGGCACCGGGGGTCAGAATCACCCCTGGGAAAGCATCCTGAGAGCCGGGGGAGCAACGAGGAGACAAAAGGAGAAACACGGGGAGAGGGGCACCGGGGTGAGATGAGTTCTCCAGCCTCAGCCGGCGCCTGTCCCACGGCCCGAGGCGGCCGCGGCTCCTTCCCAGGGTCCGGATCCTGCTCCGAGCGCTAATTACAGGCTGGGCCGGGAGCGCAGGAGGCTCTGCCCCATCTCTGGGTGCCCAGACGGCCGCGGGGCATCCCGAGAGCCGCGACCCTGCTCGGCCGGGCGGGCCGGGCCGGCCCTTCCCCCGCGCCCCGCGGGGATGCTCCCGCGGCTGCTTCCCCCGTCCGGGAAGGGCTGCGGGTGCCGCCGGCTTTTTCCAGGCTCATCGCCACCACCCGCTTGGCAATGGGATGTTGGGCACGGGAAAATCCTGTCCCGGCTCGGTTTGTCCCATGCCGGGCCAGGAAATCCTGGGATTTTCAGGATTTCTGTGCCCGGCAAGGGAGCCCCGGCTGCCCCCGCGGGCGCTGGGCAGAGATGGGGATGCCGGGGATGGTTTCCCACCGCGATTTCCCATTCCCACGATGGTTTCCCAACCTCCATTTCCCGTTCCCACGGTGATTTCCTAACTCCCACGAGGATTTCCCATCCCACCCTGACTCCCATGTCCACGATGATGATTTCCCATCCCCACAATCATCTTCCATTTCCACGAGGATTTCCCATCCCCAAAATCATTTCCCATTCCCACAAACATTTCCCATTCCCACAATCATTTCCCATGTCCACAAATATTTCCCATTCCCACAAACATTTCCCATTCCCACTATCATTTCCCATTCCCACAAACATTTCCCATGTCCACAAAGATTTCCCATCCCCACAATCGTTTCCCACTCCCACCAGGATTTCCCATCCCCATTTCCATTTGGTGATTTCCCATCCCGGCCACCATTCCCCACTCCCACCACGATTTCCCACGGCAGTTCCCCACATCCACGATGTTTCCCAGGGCCAGCCAGGATGTTTTTGGGGCTGGGGGTGATTTTCGTGTCCGAGGGGAAGGGATGGAGCGACGCCTGCCCCAGCGGTGGGAGGGGATGATTTTGGGCTGGTTTTGGGGTTTTTTTGTCCTCTCTCCTCCCGGCCCAGGGGAAGCTGCTGCTCCCAGCTGTGTTTGGAGCACACCAGGACAGTGAGGCCGTTCTGGGGGGGGCCTTTGGGGCGGCACTCGTGGGGTATTTGTGGGAATGGGGGAATGTGGATGCTGGTTCCAGGGATGCTGATTCTGGGATCACCGATTAGGGACGCTGGTACTGGGGATACTGGGACCAGTCAGGGATTCTGGTACCAGCACAGAGACGCTGCTGCTGGAGTGATGGTGCTGGTTCGGTACTGGGATGGTGATGCTGGTTCTGGTACTGGGATCGTGATCTAGTTCTGGTACTGGGGCAGTGATGCTGGTTCGGTACTGGGACAGAGATGCTGGTGCTGGTGTGGTGGTGCCGATGCTGGTACTGGAGCGGTGACGCTGGTTTGGTCTCGGTGCAGTGATGCTGGTTCAGTCCTGGTTCGGTGGCGCCAGTTCAGTGGCCTTGGTTTGGTCCCGGTTCCGTCCTGGTTTGGTGGCCCTGGTTCGGTCCCGGCTCGGTTTCTGTTCAGTCCCGGTTCTGTCCCTGTTCGGTCTCGGTTCAGTCCCGGTTCTGTCCCGGTTCTGTCCCGGTTCTGTCCCTGTTCGGTCCCGGTTCTGTCCCGGTTCTGTCCCGGTTCTGTCTCGGTTCGGTCTCGGTTCAGTCCCGGTTCTGTCCCTGTTCAGTCCCGGTTCTGTCCCGGTTCTGTCCCGGTTCTGTCCCGGTTCAGTCCCGGTTCTGTCCCGGTTCTGTCCCTGTTCGGTCCCGGTTCTGTCCCGGTTCTGTCCCGGTTCTGTCTCGGTTCGGTCTCGGTTCATTCCCGGTTCTGTCCCGGTTCGGTCCCGGTTCGGTCCCGGTTCTGTCCCGGTTCGGTCCCGGTTCTGTCCCGGTTCTGTCCCTGTTCGGTCCCGGTTCTGTCCCGGTTCGGTCCCGGTTCTGTCCCGGTTCGGTCCCGGTTCGGTCTCGGTTCAGTCCCGGTTCTGTCCCGGTTCTGTCCCTGTTCAGTCCCGGTTCGGTCTCGGTTCAGTCCCGGTTCTGTCCCGGTTCTGTCCCGGTTCGGTCCCGGTTCTGTCCCGGTTCTGTCCCGGTTCGGTGTCCCCGGTCCGGTCCCGCCCCGTGGCTGCAGTACCGCCCGTGGCCGCTACGCGGCGCGATCGCCGCGGGGCGCCGCGCGAGGGGCGTGGCCTCCCTGCGATGGGCGTGGTCTCGGTGCGGGGGCGTGGCCAGCGCGGCCCCGCGCGGCCCGGAAGTGACGTCAGGCGCGTGCCGGCGGCGTCGCCGTCATGGCGGGCAGGGGAGGCTGGCGCGTCCCGGAGCGGTGAGCGCGACCGGCACGGTCCGGCACGGCCCCGGCACCGCCCCGCCCGGCCGGGGCACACACGGAACCCGGCCGGGACCTGGCAGCGGCGGCGCCGTCACATGGGTGCCGTGGGGTGGGGGGCGAGGGGCTGAGGGGGTCCGGGTGTGAGGGGATCCAGGTGTGAGGGGATCTGGGGTGAGGGAATTCACGGGTGAGGGGGTACAGGCGTGAGGGGATCCAGGTGTGAGGGGTCCGGGTATGAGGGGCTCTGGGGCCGCAGGGTTTGCAGGTATCCGGGCTTCAAACTTGGGGGTCCCTGGGCTGGACAGAGTTTGGGGGTCCCCAGGCCAGGGGGAATTTGGGGGTCCCTGAGCCAGCCAGAATTTGGGGGGCTCCCCTGAACCTGGAGGAATCTGGGGGTCCCTGGGCTGGCCAGGGTTTGGGGGGTCCCCAGAACTGTGGGGAATTAGGGGGTCCCTGGGCTGGCCAGGGTTTGGGGGGGTCCCCAGGGCAGGGGGAATTGGGGGTGCCCAGGGCAGGGATTTGGGTGGCCATGGGGGACTGCGAGGCTGTCGCAGCAGGGAGGCTGTGGGTGCCGTGGGGCTCTCCGTGCAGTGAATTGGGGGTTCCCTGGCCGGGGGGGCCGTGGTGCGGCTCTGGGGGGGCCGGGCCGGGGGTCCCCGCCCCGCCTGACCCCCACCACGGGCTCAGGTGGACGGAGTACGCCCCGCTGGGCCGCCGGCTGCCGGGCACGCGCTTCGTGGCCTTCAAGGTGCCCCTGAGCAAGGTGAGGGGGGCACCAGCGGGGCCCTGGGGGGGCTCCCTGGGGGAATTCCTGATCCCCAAATCCAGAGGGGGCACTGGGAGGGGTCGGCGTGGCAGCAGCTGGGAGGAGAGGAGCCAGCTCAGGGTGGGCAGCAGGAGGAATTCCTGCCTGGGAAGGGCAGGGAGGTTTGGGGCAGGAGGAGAGGAACCAGCTCCAGGGTGGGCAGCAGGAGGAATTCCTGCCTGGGAAGGGCAGGGAGGTTTGGGGCAGGAGGAGAGGAACCAGCTCCAGGGTGGGCAGTAGGAGGAATTCCTGCCTGGGAAGGGCAGAGAGATGCTGGAGATGCCCAAGGAGGTTTGGGACAGGGACAGGAGGAGAGGAGCCAGGTCCAGGGTGGGCAGCAGGAGGAATTCCTGCCTGGGAAGGGCAGGGAGGTTTGGGGCAGGAGGAGAGGAGCCAGCTCAGGGTGGGCAGCAGGAGGAATTCCTGCCTGGAAAGGGCAGGGAGGTTTGGGGCAGGCACAGGAATCAGCTCCAGGCTGGACATGAGGAGGAATTCCTGCCTGGGAAGAGCAGAGAGATGCTGGAGATGCCCAGAGGGGTTCGGAACAGGAGGAGAAGAAACAGCCACAGGCTGGACATGAGGAATGATTTATTCCTGGGAAGGGCAGAGAGATGTTGGAGCTGCCCAGGGAGGTTTGGGATAGAGACAGGAGGAGAAGAATGAGTTCCAGGGTAGGCAGCAGGAGGAATTCCTGCCTGGGAAGGGCAGGAGGAGAGAAATCAGCTCAGTGTGTGGTTTGTGTGGGGTTTGTGTGTGGTTTTTGTGGTCTGTGAGGTTTGTGTGTCTGGGCTGAATTCCACCCTCAAAGCTGCACTGAGTTTTTGTCACTGTGGGCTTTGGGTGGAATTTGTCACTCACCCCTGGTAACTCCCAGCTGAGCAGCCCAAAGCACTGAGGAAATCCATAAAACTGCATGATTTAAATGTATTTTTCACTCAGACAACCCCAGAATTCAGTGACCAAACTGTGATTTTCCTTTTTTTTTGCCTGAGTGCTTGTCTCTGATCTCCAGGGCACTCCAGCCTCTCCCACCCCTCAGATTTTAAAAACTGCTTTAACCCATCCTTTCCTGCAGGGCTTTGATCACAACCTCCTGCCAGAAGAGAGATTTTCCCCTCAGGACCTCATCAGGAAGGTGCAGGAGAGGAAGGAGGAGCTGGGGCTGATCATCGACCTCACCTACACCACGCGCTACTACGGGCGTGAGGTCAGCGCCGAAAACTGGGGAATTCTCCTCAAAAACGGCTCCCTGGGAGGGAGGCAGGAGCTGGATCCTCGCCAGGCCTGAGGTGGAACCTTCCAGGCCAGGGATCAATTCTCCAGCCCCCAAATCCTCTGAACCAGCCCAAATTTGGGGGTGTTGTTCATGGGGTGGGGGGGTTTGGGCTGTCCTGTGAGGGAAGAGCTCAAAACTGGGGAATTGTCCTCAAAAAATTCTCCAAAAAATTCTCCTCTCCCCTGGGAGGTGGGGAGAGGGCTTGGAATCCTCTGCCAGGGCTGAGGTGGAACCTTCCAGGCCAGGGATCAATTCTCCAGCCCCCAAATCCTTGGAACCAGCCCAAATTTGGGGATGCTGTTGAGCCAGAGTTCGGGCTCTCCTGAGGGAAGAGCTCAGTGCTCAAAACTGGGGAATTCTCCTCAAAAATGGCTCCCTGGGATTGTGTAATTAGTAAGAATTTTTGCGTGAGGAAAACTGGTTTTCTCTGTTTTATCACCTGTAAATCTTCAGTTCATAAGAATTTTTGTATGAGGAAAAGGCATCTTTTTCTGGTTTATCACTTGTGATTCATTAATTAGTAAGAATTTTTGCATGAGGAAAGCTTTTGTCCTGGTTTATCCCCTGCGACTGTGCAATTAACAGGAATTTTTGAGTGAGGAAAGCTGTTTTCCCTGGTTTATCCCATGTGACTGTGTAACTAACAGGAATTTGGTGTTTTTTCTGGAAATTGCCGTTTTTCCCTCAGGAGCTGCCACCCTGTGACTGTGTAATTAATGGGAATTTGGTGTTTTTTCTGGAAATTTTCCTGAAAATCCCTGTTTTTCCCCAGGAGCTGCTGCCCTGTGACTGTGTAACTAACAGGAATTTGGTGTTTTTTCTGGAAATTGCCATTTTTCCCTCAGGAGCTGCCACCCTGTGACTGTGTAATTAATGGGAATTTGGTGTTTTTTCTGGAAATTTTCCTGGAATTCCCTGTTTTTCCCCAGGAGCTGCCTCCGGCGCTGCGCCATGCCAAGGTCCCGACCATGGGCCACCAGGTCCCCAACAGGAAATCCTTCCTGAGGTTCCGCTACCTGGTCAGGAAATTCCTGGCAGCCAACGAGGACAACGGTGAGTGTCCTGGCCTGGGCGTGGCACGGGGAAAATCGGCAAAAAATCCGCAAAAATTGGCAATAAATTAGCCAAAAATTTGCCATAAGTAGGTAATAAATTGGCAGCAAAATTGGCAATAAGTTGCAAAAAATTGGCAAAAAAAATTGGCAACAATTTGACAATAATTGGCAATAAATCAGCCATGAATTGGCAATAAGTCGGCAAGAAATTGGCAAAAATTAGCAGTAAAGTTGCCATAAATTGCCAATAAGTTGGCAATAAGTTACCAAAAATTGGCAAAAAACTGGCAATAAGTTGGCAAAAAATTGGCAAGAAATTGGCAGAAAGTTGGTAACAAATTAGCAATAAGTTGGCAATAAATTGGCAAAAAATTTGCAGTAAGTTGGCAATAAGTTGCCAGAAATTGGTAATGTTGGGAAAAAATTTGCAATAAATTTGCTCTTAATTGGCAATAAGTTGGTAATAAATTGCCAATAAGTTGGCAATAAGTTGCCAAAAATTGGCAAAAAACTGGCAATAAGTTGGCAAAAAATTGGCAAGAAATTGGCAGAAAGTTGGTAACAAATTAGCAATAAGTTGGCAATAAATTGGCAAAAAATTTGCAGTAAGTTGGCAATAAGTTGCCAGAAATTGGTAATGTTGGGAAAAAATTTGCAATAAATTTGCTCTTAATTGGCAATAAGTTGGCAATAAATTGGCAATAAGTTGGCAATAAATTGGCAATAAGTTGGTAATAAATTGGCAATAAGTTGGTAATAAATTGGCAATAAGTTGGTAATAAATTGGCAATAAGTTGGTAATAAATTCGCAATAAATTGGCAACAAATTGGCAAAAAAAAAGGCAAAAAAAAGGCAAAAATTGGCAATAAATTGTCAAAAAATGGCCAGAAATTGGGCTGGTTCTGGGGGGATTTGGGGAAAGCAGCTCCGTGTCCCTGTGTGTGTTACAGACAAACTCATCGGGGTGCACTGCACGCACGGCTTGAACAGGACTGGCTACCTGGTCTGCAGGTGAGTTCTGCCAGCCCAAACCCGGGGCTGCCAATTCCAGGAGGGATTTTTGGCACCCCAAACTCGCCAGGATTCACAGCTTTTGTTAGGGGGTGGTTTTCATCCCAAAATTCAGCAGTAAACGCTGATTTTCCATAAATAAAAGGTTTAAAACTCTTTTTTTTGTTTGTTTTTTTTCTGTTTGAGTCATCGCCAGCCTGTCAGTGTTTTCCTAATTGTGTAATTAATTAATTTTGCTGCTCTTTTCAGGTACCTGATTGAGGTGGAAGGCATGGAGCCCAATACTGCCATAGAGTGTGAGTGTCCTGCTGGGCTGGGCGATTTTTGGGATGGCTCCAAACATTTTGGGAGCAAACTTTTAAACAAGTTTGTTGGTTTTTTTTAAATAGGTTTAAGTAGCTTTTTCTTCTTATTTGGTTTTTTTTTTTTTGAGAAAAGTGTAAAATATTGTTAATTCAAGTGTTTATAAGTATGAAAAGTGAATAGTTTTGTACAACAGAACTTTTCTTTTTGTTGTTTTGAAGAGATGGTAAATTTAGGAGAGGTGTTTTTTGTGGATTGTAGTTCGGTTTGCTGAATTCTTTATTAGCTTTTGTGGCATTATATAAATAATATATTATTATATATTATATATGCTTCTTATTAAGTAATATATTATCTAAAATATGTAAATATATTTTTACTGTATTAAAGCTTTTTATTAGCTTTTTTGGCACTTACTATATAAATAATATATAAATAATGTGTTATACATTATATATATTTATTATTAAGTAATATGTTGTATAAAAATATATAAATATATTTTTATTATATCAAAGCTTATTATTAGCTTTTTTGGATTGTAATGTCTTAGGCTCTGGTGGGTTACAGGTATTTTTTTGGGTTTTTAGTTTAGAGGTTTTGAAGAAAAAGAAGAATTATAGTTCAGGGAGGGTTTTTCTTGTTTTAGTTAGCTAAAAACCAAGTGCAAAGCAGATTTTTTTGGGAGGGTTTCAGCTCAGCAGCCACGAGGGTGTGACGAGTGTTGGGGTAACTCTGTCCCCAGTGTTCAACAGAGCTCGAGGGCACCCTATGGAGAGGAGCAACTACATCCAGGACCTGCAGAGGAGGGCCCAGAGGTGAGTCTGGGGTGCCAGGGGTGCCAGGGAGCTCAGCCCGGGGTGCCAGGGGTGCCAGGGAGCTCCTGGAGCATCTCCTGGGGCTCAGTCTGAGTTTCCAGGGGTGCCAGGGAGCTCCTGGGGCTCAGCCTGGGGTGCCAGGGAGCTCCTGGAGCAGCTCCTGGAGCAGCTCCTGGGGCTCAGTCTGAGTTTCCAGGGGTGCCAGGGAGCTCCTGGGGAAGCTCCTGGAGCTCAGCCTGGGGTGCCAGGGGTGCCAGGGAGCTCAGCCCGGGGTGCCAGGGGTGCCAGGGAGCTCCTGGAGCAGCTCCTGGGGCTCAGTCTGAGTTTCCAGGGGTGCCAGGGAGCTCCTGGAGCTCAGCCTGGGGTGCCAGGGGTGCCAGGGAGCTCCTGGGGAAGCTCCTGGAGCTCAGCCTGGGGTGCCAGGGAGCTCCTGGGTCTCAGCCTGGGGTGCCAGGGAGCTCCTGGAGCTCAGTCTGAGTTTCCAGGGGTGCCAGGGAGCTCCTGGAGCAGCTCCTGGAGCTCAGCCTGGGGTGCCAGGGAGCTCCTGGAGCTCAGTCTGAGTTTCCAGGGGTGCCAGGGAGCTCCTGGAGCAGCTCCTGGGGCTCAGTCTGAGTTTCCATGGGTGCCAGGGAGCTCCTGGGTCTCAGCCTGGGGTGCCAGGGAGCTCCTGGAGCAGCTCCTGGAGCTCACCAAGGCTCCAGGAAGGAGCTGGGAGAGCTTCCAGGGCAGGTGGAAATTATTTGGAACCCACCAAGGGCAGGCTCAGTGGGGTGCTGGGGAGGAAATCCCTCCCTGGGAGGGGCTGGGATGGAATTCCCAGGAAATCTGGGGCTGCTCCATCCCTGGCAGGCTCCAAGGAGCAGCCTGGGGTGGGGGAAGGTGTGCCAGGGTGGGATTGAAGGTCCTTTCCAAAAATCCAAACCACTCTGGGTTGGAGCTCATGGAAACCCCCCCCCAGGCCTCCTTTCAGGGGTGAGCACTCAGTGGGGGAAGAATTCCGTTTTCCCAGTGAAAACTTCAGAATTCTCTTTCAAATTCCCTTCGAAAGCAGCTGTGAGCTGAAGAGTTTGGGCTCGGATCTGCTCAGGAGGAAAGGCAGTGCCCCAGCAAAGCCCCCCCTGGCAGTGCCCAGGTAGGTGTGTGCCCCTTCCCCTGCCCCAATCCCTCCCTTTGGGAATGATTCCAGCTGGGATTTTTCCAAGCTGCAGCTCCCCCAGCTCTGGCAAGGGTGAAAAAATTACCAAAAAAACCTTTCTAGAAGTTGTTCGGAGCCGAAATGCCAACAGCAAAGCAGTTGGGGAGCCACTGCCAGCTGTGGCACAGTTGTGGCTCCTTCCCCTCCTCCCCAGTTCCTGCTGGGAGTGGAAAATTCCTGCTGGGATTCCTGTCAGAAACTAGGAGTGAGCCTCTCTGGAAGTTCAGGCTGCAGGAGCAGGCTCTGGGTGCACCCAGAAGAGCTCTGGGTGTTCCCACCAACTCTTTTTGGGGTGCTGATTCCAAATTTCCCTGCAGGAAATGCTCTGGGTGCTCCCAGCAGTGCTTTTGGGGTTCCTGACTCCCCAATTTCCCTGCAGGAAATGCTCTGGGTGCTCCCAGCAGTGCTTTTGGGGTTCCTCACTCCCCAATTTCCCTGCAGGAAATGCTCTGGGTGCTCCCAGCAGTGCTTTTGGGGTTCCTGACTCCCCAATTTCCCTGCAGGAAAGGCTCTGGGTGCTCCCAGCAGTGCTTTTGGGGTTCCTGACTCCCCAATTTCCCTGCAGGAAAGGCTCTGGGTGCTCCCAGCAGTGCTTTTGGGGTTCCTGACTCCCCAATTTCCCTGCAGGAAATGCTCTGGGTGCTCCCAGCAGTGCTTTTGGGGTTCCTCACTCCCCAATTTCCCTGCAGGAAATGCTCTGGGTGCTCCCAGCAGTGCTTTTGGGGTTCCTGACTCCCCAATTTCCCTGCAGGAAATGCTCTGGGTGCTCCCACCAGCCCTTTTGGGGTTCCTGACTCCCCAATTTCCCTGCAGGAAAGGCTCTGGGTGCTCCACCAGCCCTTTTTGTGTTCCTGACTCCCCAATTTCCCTGCAGGAACCCCGGCAGTGCCAGGCAGGGGCGGCTGCCCGGCCCCACGGCTCAGGGACAGCCCCAGGGGCTGGGGCAGCTGCAGCACCGCGAGAAGCTGGAGCAGAGGCAGCAGAAAAAGCTGGAACATCAGGAACAGAATCATCTGGAGATGGAGCATCAGGAGCAGAGGAAGCAGAAAAGGCTGAAACATCACGAAAATAATAATCTGGAGCAGCGGAAGCAGAAAATGCTGGAACATCAGGAACAGAATCATCTGGAGATGGAGCATCAGGAGCAGAGGAAGCAGAAAAAGCTGAAACATCTGGAGATGGAGCATCTGGAAGAGAAGGAGCAGAATCATCTGGAGCAGAATTATCTGGAACAGAGGAAGAAGAAGAAGCAGAATCATCTGGAGCAGAATAATCTTGAACAGAATCATCTGGAGCAGAGGCAGCAGAAAAGGCAGAATTATCTGGAGCAGAATTATTCGGAGCAGAGGAAGCAGAAGCTCCAGTTGATGGAGCATCAGGAGCAGCGGAAGCAGAATCATCTGGAGCAGAATTATCTGGAACAGAGGAAGAAGGAGCAGAATCATCTGGAGCAGAATCATCTGGAGCAGAATTATCCGGAGCAGAGGAAGCAGAAAAAGCCAAAGCTCCAGGAGATGGAGCATCAGCAGCAGAGGAAGCAGAAGAAACACAATTATCTGAAGCAGAACAAGCTGGAACATCTGGAACAGAACCATCTGGAAACAGAGCATCTGGAACAGAACCATCTGGAAACAGAGCATCTGGAACAGAACCATCTGGAAACAGAACATCTGGAGCATCAGGAACAGAATCACCCAGAGCAGAGGAAGCAGAAGAAGCTGAAGCTCCAGGAGCAGGAGCACCAGGAGCAGAGGAAGCAGAAGAAGCTGGATAAGAGACAGCGGGAGAAGCAGAATTGTCTGGAGCAGAATCATCTGGAGATTCAGCAGCAGGAGCAGAGGAGGCAGAAAAAGGCGGATAAGAGACAGCAGAAGCAGAATTGTCTGGAGCAGAGTGCCCTGGAGCAGAGGCAGCAGAATCACGTGGAGATGGAGCAGAGGAAGCGGAAAAAACTGGATAAGAGATGGCAGAAGAAGCAGAATAATCTGGAACAGAATCATCTGGAGCAGAGGCAGCAGGATATTCTGGAACAGAATCACCTGGAACAGAATCATCTGGAACAGAATTACCTGGAGATAGAGCAGAGGAAGCAGAAAAAGCTGGATAAGAGATGGCAGAAGAAGCAGAATTGTCTGGAGCAGAATGCCCTGGAGCAGAGGCAGCAGGATTTTCTGGAGCAGAATCACCTGGAGACAGAGCAGAGGAAGCAGAAAAAACTGGATAAGAAACAGCAGAAGAAGCAGAATAATCTGGAGCAGAGGGAGCAGAATCATCTGGAGCAGAATCATCTGGAACACAAGCAGAAGAATCGCCTGGAAGAGAATCCCCTGGAGCAGAACCACCTGGAGATTCAGCACCAGGAGCGGAGGAAGCAGAAGAAGCCGGATAAGAGATGGCAGAAGGAGCAGAATCCCCTGCAGCAGCCGTGCAGCGTGCCCCCCAGGAACTGCTCTCTCTCCCCACGCCCCAAAAAGAAGAAGCAGCAGCAGGACACGTGGTGACAGGTCTCCAGCCAGGGCTGCTGCACAAGGCTGCCTTAAATCTGCTTTTTAAATCTGCTTTTTTAATCTGCTTTTTTATCTCCCTTTTCTCACTGCCCACAGCTCTGCTGCTTCTGCAGGAGTTTTTTAGCCTGGCGCTGTGCCTGATCCGTGAGGGATGCTGGAGAAACATCCCCAGAGCCTTCAACAAAGCGGGTTTTTGTTGATTTCCTCAGGGACCGGCCCCCAAAACGCCGATTTTTATGCTCCTTTTTACTAAAGTAAATTCCCACGCTGTGCAAACCCCAGCCTGGCTGTGCGGCAGTCATTTGCCCTGAGGGGCCCGCGCAGGATCCGAAGTGTGGGGGGGGTCGGGCTCGGTTTTGGGGTGAGAACGGCCGGGTTTGGGCTGGGGCGCAGCGCGGCCTCTTCAGGGGCGCTGTCCCTTTAAGACCAGCCGCTGTGACGTCACGGCGCGCGACGTTCCCTAAGGGAACGGAAGCCGCTTCACAACCGGGCGGAAGTAGGGATATCTGCGTTGCGTACCCGGATGTGGGGACGGCTTCTGATTGGCTGGCGAGAGCGAGGCGGTGGCCGGTGGGGAAGAACCCGGAAGTGCTGAGGGGAAGCGGCGGCGGCGGCGACGCCAGGTCCGGGCCGGGCCGGGATGGGGGTCCGGGCTCAGCCGGGGGGGCCCCGGCCCTGCTTGGGAGGTCCCGAGCTGCCCCGGGAGGGCTCCGGCCGGGGCGTGCGGAACGTTCCCCTGACGAGGGGAGCCCGCCCCGGAGTGCCCCGGCGGTGGGACGGTCACTTGGGGAAGGAGGAGCCCATGGCGGAGGGGGTCTGGCTGTGGGAGCCTTCGCTTTAAGTTCCTGTCCTAAACGCTAAATTAATTCCTAACTGGAGTTAGTTGCTGAGCGCCATGGCTGGTGGGAAGGGGGATCCGCTCAGGGCTCGGAGGATCTGGGGGGTCCTGTTGGGTCAGGATGGATCTGGGGGGGTCCTGGAGTCCTGCGATTCCCTGATTCAGTGATTCCCCTGATTCTCCCCCATTCCCCAAGTCCGTGATTTCCCCGATTCAGTGTTTCAGTGATTCCCTCATTCCCTGATTCCGTGATTCCCTGATTCCATGATTCCTGGTTCCCAGATTCAGTGATTTCCCTATTCCCCATTCCCCAATTCCATGATTTCCTCAGTTTAGTGATTCCCTCTGGGGAATCACATTCCCCGATTCACTGATTCCCTGATTTCTCCAAATTTCCCCATTCCCCAAATCCGAGATTCCCAATTTCACTGATTCCCCAATTCCCTCATTCCTGATTTCCCCAGTTCCCCGATTCCCCCACTCCCTGATTCCCCAATTCGGTGATTCCCTGATTTTCCCCCATTCCATGATTTCCCCAATTCCCAGATTCCCTGATTCAGTGATTCTCTGATTCCTCCATTCCCCAGTTCCCCAATTCCCCCGTTCCCTGATCTCCCCAATTCTCCCATTCCCCAATTCAGTGATTCCCCCACTGCCCGATTCCCCTGACTCCCTGATTTCCCGATTCCCTGATTCTCCCATTGTCTGATTCCCCCATTCCCCAATTCACTGATTCCCCTACTGCCTGATTTCCCCAATTCCCCCATTCCCCGATTTCCTGATTCCCCAATTCCCTGATTCCCCTACTCCCTGATTTCCCTGATTCCCCCATTCCCCAATTCCCCCGTTCCCCGGTTCTGTGATTCCCCCATTTCCTGATTCCCCAATTCTCTGGTTCTATGATTCCCCCATTCCCTGATTCCCCCGTTCCCTGGTTCTGTGATTCCCCCATTCCCTGATTCCCCCATTCCCTGATTGATTCCCCCATTCCCTGATTCCCCCATTCCCTGATTCCCCAATTCCCTGGTTCTATGATTCCCCCATTCCCTGATTCCCCCGTTCCCTGGTTCTGTGATTCCCCCATTCCCTGATTCCCCAATTCTCTGGTTCTGTGATTCCCCCATTCCCTGATTCCCCAATTCTCTGGTTCTGTGATTCCCCCATTCCCTGATTCCCCAATTCCCTGATTCCCCAATTCCCCGGTTCTGTGATTCCCCCATTCCCTGATTCCCCAATTCCCTGGTTCTGTGATTCCCCCATTCCCTGATTCCCCAATTCTCTGGTTCTGTGATTCCCCCATTCCCTGATTCCCCCATTCCCTTATTCCCCAATTCCCTGGTTCTGTGATTCCCCCATTCCCTGATTCCCCCGTTCCCTGGTTCTGTGATTCCCCCATTCCCTGATTCCCCAATTCCCCGGTTCTGTGATTCCCCCATTCCCCTCTTGGCCAGTTCTGATCCCCCTCTCCATGTCTTTGTCCCTCACAGCGGCCATGCCCGGCGCGGGCAGCACCAGCCTGGTGCCCGAGGAGCACCGTGTGCCCGTTCCTGGCGCGGGCAGCACCAGCCTGGCTTCTGAGGAACGGCACATGGCCATGCCCGGCGCGGGCAGCGCCAGCCTGGCGCCCGAGGAGCGCCATGTGCCCGTTCCCGGCGCGGGCAGCGCCAGCCTGGTGCCCGAGGAGCGCGTGCGGCGCCTGGTGCGCGTGGGCAGCAGCGTGCAGGTCAGCGAGGACGTGCCCCCGCGCCGCTACTTCCGCTCGGGCGTGGAGATGCTGCGCATGGCCACCGTGTACTGCCAGGAGGGCAACCTGGAGCACGCCTTCATCCTCTACCACAAGTACATCACGTAAGGCACGGCTGGGCACGGGCTGGGCACGGGCTGCGGGGCTGGGACAGGCCCACAGAACAGGGTTCGGGCCAGAGATTGGTCCTGAGGGGTTTGGGGAGCTGGGAGAGACCCACAGATCCGGGTTCTGGCCAGAGATTGATCCTCAGGGGTTTGGGGAGCTGGGAGAGACCCACAGAACAGGGTTCTGGCCAGAGATTGGTCCTGAGGGGTTTGGGGAGCTGGGAGAGACCCACAGATCCGGGTTCTGGCCAGAGATTGGTCCTGAGGGGTTTGGGGAGCTGGGAGAGACCCACAGATCCGGGTTCTGGCCAGAGATTGGTCCTGAGGGGTTTGGGGAGCTGGGAGAGACCCACAGAACAGGGTTCGGGCCAGAGATTGGTCCTGAGGGGTTTGGGGAGCTGGGAGAGACCCACAGATCCGGGTTCTGGTCAGAGATTGGTCCTGAGGGGTTTCGGGAGCTGGGAGAGACCCACAGAACAGGGTTCTGGCCAGAGATTGATCCTCAGGGGTTCAGGGAGATCTCATCCTGAGGGGTTTGGGGATGTGGGACAGACCCACAGATCCAGGTTCTGGCCAGAGATTGATCCTCAGGGGTTTGGGGAGATCTGCTCCTCAGGGATTTGGGGGGATCTGTTCCTCAGGGGTTTGGGGAGATCTGCTCCTCAGGGGTTTGGGGGGATCTGTTCCTCAGGGGTTTGGGGAGATCTGCTCCTCAGGGGTTTGGGGAGATCTGTTCCTTAGGGCTTTGGGGAGATCTCCTCAGTGCTTTGGGGAGATCTGCTCTGCAGGGATTTGGGGGGATCTGCTCCTCAGGAATTTGGGGGGATCTGCTCCTCAGGGCTTTGGGGAGGTGGGACAGACCCACAGATCCGGGTTCGGGTCAGAGATTGATCCTCAGGGCTTTGGGGAGATCTGCTCCTCAGGGCTTTGGGGGGATCTGCTCCTCAGGGCTTTGGGGGGATCTGCTCCTCAGGGCTTTGGGGAGATCTGCTCCTCAGGGGTTTGGGGAGATCTGCTCCTCCGGGATTTGGGGAGATCTGCTCCTCCGGGATTTGGGGGGATCTGCTCCTCAGGAATTTGGGGGGATCTGCTCCTCAGGGCTTTAGGGAGGTGGGACAGAACCACAGATCCGGGTTCTGGTCAGAGATTGATCCTCAGGGCTTTGGGAGGTGGGACAGACCCACAGATCCGGGTTCGGGTCAGAGATTGATCCTCAGGGCTTTGGGGAGATCTGCTCCTCAGGGCTTTGGGGGGATCTGCTCCTCAGGGCTTTGGGGAGATCTGCTCCTCAGGGATTTGGGGGGATCTGCTCCTCAGGGCTTTGGGGAGATCTGCTCCTCAGGGCTTTGGGGAGATCTGCTCCTCAGGGATTTGGGGAGATCTGCTCTGCAGGGATTTGGGGGGATCTGCTCCTCAGAGATTTGGGGGGATCTGCTCCTCAGGGCTTTAGGGAGGTGGGACAGACCCACAGATCCGGGCTCTGGTCAGAGATCTGCTTCTCAGGGCTTTAGGGAGGTGGGACAGAACCACAGATCCGGGTTCTGGTCAGAGATTGATCCTCAGGGCTTTGGGGGGTGGGACAGACCCACAGATCCGGGCTCTGGCTGCAGCGTGCTGTTCCTGCAGGTTTTCCCCTCAGTGTCTCCCTCCTGCTTTACTCCGTGCCCCTGCCGTGGTCTGTGCAGTGCCCGCTCACCCCAGGCAGGGTTGGCACCTCCGTGGGCGCTTTCCCTGCCTGCCCCCGTGTGCTGCCCCTCCGACCCGGGACATTTTTCTCTGATGAGCTTTGCTCCCCGCCTCGCACTTCCTCAGCTTTTATGGGCATGGTGGCCAGGCCCGGGAGGCTGTCAGGGAGCTGGGAAGTGTAAAACCTTTGGGAAGGCTTCCCAAAAAAGCTTTGGGAAGGCTTCCAGGCCCCTTACGCAGCTGGGGCCGAAGCAGAAATGTTTTAACTAAACAAACGAGCTGCAGGCTGGGTCACTGTGGCAGCCAGAGGTGCTGGCTGCTGTGCCCAGCTGCTTCCAGATGATTCTCCCTGCATTTCCAGCTTCTCTGGAAACCTCTCCCACCAGGGAGAGCCTTGCCCTGGTGGGATTTCTGCTTTAGGAGCTGCATGCCACTGACATTTCTTCCAGTGAGGACAAGGAGCTGGAGCTCCAGCAGTGGGTTTGATGTTTTCTAGAGGTTTTCCAGCAGTGGGTTTGATGTTTTCTAGAGGTTTTCCAGCAGTGGGTTTGATGCTTTCTAGAGGTTTTTCTAAATGTCTTCATCCAGAGAGCAGGAGGAGGCTCTGGAGCCTCGTGGATTTGCTCTTGCTCCACTTTTCCTGGGAATGGGGGAGCTGGGGGTGTTCAGCCTGGAAAAGAAAAGGCTCTGGGGAAACCTGAGGGTTCAAATAAGAGGGCAAAAAAAGGAACGAGGCACAACTTTGAGCCAAATAACAAGGAAAAAAGAAACAAGCCACATCTTTGAGCAACATTAGAAGGAAAAATGGAATAAGACACAATCTTTCTGTAATGCTGGGGCTCCTCAGTTTGCTTGGATCAGCTCCAGGGACTCGTGGGGGTGTCCCAAGGGCCTTGAGAGCCACCGGCTTGGCCTGGACACCAGAACTGGGCTCAGAACCAGTCCTGGCTCTGGCTGCTCCACAGAGCAGCTTTGCAGCCCCAGAGCTGCTGCCTGTGGGAGGTTTTGGTGTGGCCAGGCCCCAGCAGGGCTGCCCACAGCATCCAGGAGCTGCTCCAGCCTTCCTCTGCCTGCCTGAGCCCTCCTCCTCCTCCCACGTCTTTCCCTGCGTGCTGCAGACCCAACTGTCCCTGCTGGTTTTTCCATCCTGCCCAGGCCAGCAGCTGCTTTTAATCCTGCCTAATGAATCCCTTCCCCTTGAATCCTGCCTAATGAATCCCTTCCCCTTGGCCTGGGAGCTGCTGGCAGCGCTCCTGGTGCCTCCTGCACCGTGACCCAGTTCCCAGCTGGGAGAGGGGGACCTGGCCAGCCTTTGGGGTTCTGGGGGGCAGCCAGGGCCCCAGCAGGGCTGCAGGCTGTGCCCTGCCCCTGCCTCCTCCTCTGCAGGGGCGTTTGGGGGGGCACGGAGTCCCACACACACACACACACACAGGGTGTTGGCACAGTCCCTGTGACCCTGAGCTTTTCCTGCTTGGCTTGGCTTGCTTGGTTTCTTCTGCTCTCTGTGTCTTTCCCCTTTTTTTTTGCCTTTTTTTCTTTTTTTTTTCCCTGCCTAAGCTCAGCCTAAGCACTCTGTCACCGCTGGGGATTTGGTGGCAGATTAACTCAAGGTGTCTCAAGCCTGGAGAGCCCCAGAGAGCTGAGCCAGAGCAAACTGCTCCTTGTTTGGGGCATTTTCTCCTTGTTTTTGTGCTTGTAGAACTTTGTGGAAGGATCCCGTTGTGGCCTTAAAGGAGGCTTCTAAAAAAGAGGAAATTTTTTCCTGGGCAGTGACAGAACACGGGGGAAGAGCAGAGCTTTAGGTTGAGTGTTAGGATGGAATTCTCACCTGGGAGAAGAGCAGGAAGTCTTAAAAAGCTCTCAGAGATAAATAATACACCCTTGAGAGCTCAGCTATCTCAGGTGGCATAAAATAAGCAGGATGGCTCCTGTGACAGTGTTGGAAGCAAACAAGTTTTAATAAAAATCAAAATAGAAAAGCTCTTTACAAAGAAAAAAAAAGCCAGGGCAAGAGGTTCTTGCTCCTGCTAAAACACTTCACAAAAAAATCAAAATAGAAAAGCTCTTTACAGAGAAAAGCAGAGCCAGGGCAAGAGGTTCTTGCTCCTGCTAAAACACTTCACAAAAGCGATTTGCTGGTTTTGTTGTCTTCTTTTTCTAGTGAATTGCTCAGGGACTTTTGGCTCCTGTCCAGTTGTGTGTCCTTAAGTTTGAGGTGATCCCCAGGGTCCTGTGAGGGGTCTTTTAACCAAATTGAGGGGAGAAACTTGTGGGTTTTTTCGTTTTTAAGGAGACAAAGGGTAACTTGTTAACTCAACAGGGGGCTGTGGTGGAATTACAACCCTGATGCCCTCCCCCATTTTAAATTTAATTTCTGCTTTGCTGCAGCCCCAGGTGTGGGCAGCAGCTCCCTGAGCCCCTGCGTGGTGCTTCCGAGCAGCTGATCCGTGCTGCTCTTCCCAAGAAAAGTTTGTCCCTGCGGGCGCTCCCGAGGGGCTGAGTGAGACCTGCTGAGCGCTCCAGGGGCTCTGCTGGGCTGCAGACAGGCAGGGGGAGCACGGGGGGTCCCCCAGAGCCCCCCGAGCAGCCTGGAGTGCAGCTCGTGTCCCGTTCTGCAGGCTCTTCATCGAGAAGCTGCCGCAGCACCGCGACTACAAAAGCGCCGCCGTCCCCGAGAAGAGGGAGACGGTCAGAGTAAGTGGGGGCAGCAGCAGCAGCAGCTGTGCAGGGGGACAGCAGCAGCTCTGCAGTGGGGACAGCAGCAGCAGCAGCAGCAGTGCAGCGGGAACAGCAGCAGCTGTGCAGTGGGGACAGCAGCAGCTGTGCAGGGGGACAGCAGCAGCAGCAGCAGCAGTGCAGCGGGAACAGCAGCAGCTGTGCAGTGGGGACAGCAGCAGCTGTGCAGGGGGACAGCAGCAGCTGTGCAGTGGGGACAGCAGCAGCAGCAGCAGCTGTGCAGTGGGAACAGCAGCAGCTCTGCAGTGGGGACAGCAGCAGCTGTGAAGTGGGACAGCAGCAGCAGTAGCAGCAGTGCAGCGGGAACGTGCTCAGGGGCTCTGGCATGGCTGAGCTGCACAGATGCTGAGGAGCCTTGGCTTGGCCAGGCAGTTCTGGGCTCTCAGGGTTCAGTTCTGGGCCTCCGGAGCGTGTCCAGAGGTGGGAAGGGAGTTGGGAAGGGGCCCGAGCCCCAGGAGCAGCTGAGGGAGCTGGGAAGGGAGAAAAGGGGGATCAGGGGGGCCCTTCTGGCTCTGCCCAGCTCCTGGTCGGGTTCTGCTCCCTGGGAACAGGGACAGGATAAGGGGAAATGACCTCACGTTGCACCCGGGGAGGCTTAAGTTGGGCATTGGGGAAATTTCTTCCCCAAAAGCTTTGTCCAGTCCTGGCCCTGGCTTCCAGCAGCCCTGGAAGAGTTCCCAAACACCTGGGGACATGGGTTAGGGGGCACAGCTGGGGGAATGGTTGGACTCGATCTTGGAGGTGTTTCCCAACCTAAACAACTCCAGGATTCTCTGAGTTAGGGTTTGGGGGTTCTCACCCCGTTGTCCTGGCACTGGACTGGCTGGGGTGAACACTTTTCCTCCTGCGGTGTCCTTTCCTCCTTTCCTCCCTGTCTAGCTCCCTGCTTTTCAAAGACCACGGGTGCTGGCTGGTGACTTCCTTTTCTCCAAGGCAATCCTTGGAGATTCCTGGCAGCCCCAGGAAGCCGCAGCTCCTCTGCTCGGCGCTGACCACAAGAGGAGAGAGGACAGCACTCTTGCCCAGTGGTTTTGGTGGTGGATTTTGGGCTCTTCAGCTGCTCAGGTTTCCCTCCCCGTGCCCTGGGGCTGCTGATGCTGTGCTTCCTCCCCCAGAAGCTGAAGGAAGTAGCCTTTCCCCGAGCCGAAGAGCTCAAGGAGGAGCTGCTAAAGAGGTACGCCAAGGACTATGCTAAGTACAAGGAGCAGGAGGTGAGTGACAGGAGACTGCAGGCCGTGCTCCCCAGGAGCCCCCCAGCCTGCAGAAGCTCCAGGGCTCCCTGGGTGCTCGGGAATGTCCAGTCTGGGTGGCCCCAACCTTTCCCAGGCTTGTCCCCTGCTGTCCCTGCGGGTGGCCCTGGCTCTGCTCCCCCTGCATCCCCAGCCAGCCTGGCCTGGGGCTGTGTGCTTGCTTGCTTCTCTCTGCCCCATGAAAGGAAAGCACCACCTGATGAAAAATTTGAAGCAGAAATTCAATTTAAAATGGGGGAGGGCGTCGGGGTTGTAATTCCACCACGGCCCCAGGGTCTGTGTGGGCCAAGCAGTCACCTCTGGACTTGAGAGACAGAATCGAGGGAAATCAACCTGGGATTTAATTCCATGGAAGAGGGAGGGTAAAGCAGTGGTTTTCCTGCCCTGGGTGCAGCTGGCTCTGCACCTGTGCCCTGCAAGCTGAACTTTCCTTGCAGAAAATGCTGTTTGCTGCCGACCTTTAGGAATAACCTGGGGGTCTGCCCCGGGCCAGTGTCCCCCTCCCTGCTGCTGTCCCTGGGCCTGCTCCTCCTCGCAGCAGGAGGAGGAAGAGTAATTTGCACCCCTCTGGCTTTGCAGCAGCAGCTGGAGGAGGAGAGGACTCGGGTGGCCCTGCTGAAGCAGCAGCAGGCAGAGCAGGAGCAGTTCCAGGCCTTCGAGGAGATGATCCGGCAGCAGGAGCTGGAGAAGGAGCGCCTGAGGATCGTGCAGGAGTTTGGGAAACCAGAGCCAGAGCCTGCAGATGGTCCCCTCATCCCTGGCGTGGAAAAGCCCCCAACAGATTTAATGCCAAAGCCTGCAGGCTCTGCAGTTCCCCCAGCAAGCCCAGCAGTGGGGACTGTGCCCTCCAAGCCTCCTGCTGTGGACAGATCCTTGAAGCCCAGCGCTCTGGGGAGCACGGAGAACAGTCAGTACCTCTTGGAGCAGCCCTTCTCCTGCTGGGGCTGCCAGGGCCACTTCTCTGGGGAGCTCTTGGAATTCCTGACCTCCCCCCTGGGTCACTGGGTGCTGTCCCCTCTGCTCTTCCAGCCTCTGTGCTTTTCCTTGATCCAAATCCTTGCTGGGGATTGGGGTTTAGCTCCTGCTGGGCTGGCTGAATCCTCCTCCTGACCAAATCCCACTGAATGTGGTTCCAAAATTTGGATTCAGAGATGCTGAGTGTTGCCCAGTCCTGCTGTAAATAACATTTCCTGAGGGTGTGTGGTTTCATTTTTAGTAACAAAACACTCCTTCTGACCCCCTGCCAGAGGATCCTTCCCCTCTCTATCTCCCTTTCCCTGCTCTAAAGCTCTGCTCTTCCCCCATGTCCTGTCACTGCCCAGGTTAAAAAAGTAATTTTTTTTTATTTTTTAGAAGCCTCCTTTAAGTGCTGGGAGGCCACAATGAGATCTTTCTACTTAACCAACATTGTAGAAGCACAAAAACAAGGAGAAAATGCCCCAAACGAGGAGCAGTTCGCTCTGGCTCAGCTCTTTGGGGCTCCCCAGGCTTGAGACACTTTGAGTTAAAATGTCACCAAATCCCCAGCAGTGACAGAGTGCTTAGGCTGGGGAAAAAAAGGGGGAAAAAAGGGAAAGAGGGAGAGGTGGCAGCTGTCCTGTATCAGTGTCACAGTGCCACATCCCCGAGCCCAGCAGGGAAGGTGACTTTACCCTCCCAGGTGGGTTGTCTCACAGCTGCTGCCCCCGGTGCCTGTCCTGCAGCCCTGCTGACCCTGCTGGCCGTGCTGCCTGTCCCCGCAGGTGCAGGGCTGGATGTCCTCCGCCAGGTCATTGTCCCCAGGGAGCTGTGCCACAAGTTCCTGCAGCTGGCCGACGCCAACACGGCGCGGGGCGTGGAGACCTGCGGCATCCTCTGCGGGAAGCTGGTGAGGAAACGCCCCCGGGAGACCCCAGAAGGGGCACGGGGATTGTGTTGTCACTTTGGAAGTGGCTCAAGGACCCTGATTTTTGTCCTGGGTTCCTCGGTGTGCTGTCAGGTGTGGGCCTTAGGGGTGATGTGCCTCTCCCCTCCCTCATTTTTGGGTTAGGCTTTCCCCACCTCGTTCAGCTGCTCTGCTGCTGGTGACACTGCTGGGGACACTGCTTGTCCTCTGGCTGTCCCAGCTGCTGGCAGGACTCTGTCCCCCCCCAAGCTTTGCGTGCCCAGGATTTGTTGTTGGCTCCAGCCCATCTGGAAGCTCCCTTTGAAATGAAGCTGTTTGATGCAGCCATCCCTGCAGCCCAGCTGCTCCCAGGCACTGGGGATGGTTTAGGGATGAGGCATGGTCCCTTTGGAGTGCAGAGCTGGCAGGGGGTGTGTAGGGCTCCTCTGAGCTCCTGGGGGTGCTCTGCCCAGCAGGGACAACAAAATCCTGCAACTCCTTTGGAAAAAGCCCTGGAACTCCTTTGGAAAAAGCCCTGGAACTCCTTGCAGCTGCACCTGCAGATGGGTGGTGAATGCATCCACGAGCAGGAGCGTGCCCCTTGTTGACAGAGTGACCAAATTGTCCTTTGTCTCCTTAAAAAAGCAAAAAGCCCAGAAGCTTTTCTCCTCAATTTGGTAAAAAGAAACCTCATAGGACCTTTGAGCTTCGCTTTAAACTTGGGGCTGCCCACTTGGACAGAGGCCAGGGGGTCCTGCCTGGGTAATTCACTGGGAAAAAAGAGAACAAAGGAAATAACTCGCTTGTGTGGGGTGTTTTAGCAGGAGCAAAAACCTCTTGTCCTTAGCTCAGTTTTTTCTCTGTAGGAACTTTGGTATTTTGCCTTTTATTAGAATTTTTCTGTTCCCAACACTCCCTCAAAAGCCCCCCTGCTCCTCTGATGCCATTCGAGGTAGCTGAGCTGCCTCAGGTGTGATGAGAGCTCCTAGGGCCAAACTCCCAGAGAAAACTGTCACCATGGGCTGGCTCTGGGGCTTGGGGGGTTCCTGGTGTGGGGTCACAGCCCCTGGGATTTGGGAGGTGCCTGGTGAGGGGTCACAGCTCCTGGGATTTGGGATTTGGGAGGTGTGGGGTCACAGCCCCTGGGATTTGAGATTTCGGAGGTGTGGGGTCACAGCCCCTGGGATTTGGGAGGTGCCTGGTGAGGGGTCACAGCTCCTGGGATTTGGGAGGTGTGGGGTCACAGCCCCTGGGATTTGGGATTTCGGAGGTGTGGGGTCACAGCCCCTGGGATTTGGGATTTGGGAGGTGTGGGGTCACAGCCCCTGGGATTTGGGATTTGGGAGGTGTGGGGTCACAGCCCCTGGGATTTAGGATTTCGGAGGTGTGGGGTCACAGCCCCTGGGATTTGGGATTTGGGAGGTGTGGGGTCACAGCCCCTGGGATTTGGGATTTGGGAGGTGTGGGGTCACAGCCCCTGGGATTTGGGGTCCCTCGCTGCAGATGAGGAACGAGTTCACCATCACGCACGTCATCGTGCCCAAGCAGCTGGGGGGCCCCGACTCCTGCACCACGGAGAGCGAGGAGGAGCTCTTCCTCATCCAGGACCAGCACGGCCTCGTCACCCTGGGCTGGATCCACGTGAGTCTCCCTGCCTGGCACCTCCAGCCCCGCGGGGAGGGCCGTGGGCAGCAGCCCCCGCTGGGGTTCTGGCCCTGGCACGGCCTCGTGCAGCGCTCCCGAGCCCAGCCTGGTTCGGCTCTGGGCCCTTCCCAAGGGAACGAGGGGAGGTGTAGGTGGGACACTGGGAGGAAATCCTTCCCTGGGAGGGTGGGCAGCCCTGGCACAGCTCCCAGAGCAGCCAGGGCTGCCCTGCACCCCTGGCAGTGCCCACGGCCAGGCTGGAGCAGCCCGGGATGGGTGAGGTGTCCCCGCCGTGGCCGGGGTGGCACTGAGGGGCTCAGAGGATTCCAGGGTTCCCTGAATGGCTCCCCAGCACTGCCCAGGGTCCCACGGTGCCTGTGCCCTGCAGACCCACCCCACGCAGACTGCCTTCCTGTCCAGTGTGGACCTGCACACCCACTGCTCCTACCAGACCATGCTGCCCGAGTCCATCGCCATCGTCTGCTCGCCCAAGTACCAGGAGTGAGTGGGGGTCTGGGGGCAGGTGGGGGTCTGGGGGTGGGGTTCCAGGAGTGAGTGTGGGGTCCTGGGGGTGGCTGTGGGGTCCTGGGAGTGGGTGGGGAGTCCCAGGAGTGAATATGGGGTCGCAGGAGTCAGTAGGAGGGTCCCAGGAGTGGGTTTGGGGTCCTGGGAGCAGGTATGGGGTTCCAGGAGTGACTGGGGGGTCCTGGGAGTGGGTGTGGGGTTTCAGGTGTGAGTGTGGGAATCCAGGAGTGACTGTGGGGGTCCCAGAAATGACTGTGGGGTCCCAGGAATGAATGGCATGGGGTGGGATGGGATGGGATGGGATGGGATGTCACGGGACATCACAGGATGTCACAGGACGTCACGGGATGTCACGGGAGGGCCTGGCCAGCCCCTGGGGCTCTCCCGGGGCCGTGTGCGGGCAGGCCTTGCCCACCCCCGGCAGGAGGCTCAGCACAGGAGCTCCCCGGGAGCGGGGGGTCCCTCGGGCTGGGCCTGCAGGGGCTCCAGGGCTGCTGTTCCCTGCTGCAGGACCGGCTTCTTCAGGCTGACGGAGCACGGCCTGGAGCAGATCTCGTCCTGCCGGCAGAAGGGCTTCCACCCCCACCCCAGGGAGCCCCCTCTGTTCACGGTGAGCTCTGGGGAGCTGCTGGGCCCTGTGCTCGGGCTCTGCCTGCCAGGCCTGCTCCCCATCCCAGGGAGGAGCTGCAGGAGCTTCTCCAGCTGCTGCAAGTGTGCTGCAGAGCTGCTGGCTGCTAGCAGGGCCAGCCCGCAGCCCAGGGATGATTTTTGGGGGGATTCGTGTCTGGGGCCTGCCATGGTCGATGTGGGGCAGGGTTAGGCAGGGCCAGCAGTTGGGGTGATGGAAGAGCTGCAGCCAGGGATGTTTTTTGGGGGTATTCGTGTCTGGGGCCTGCTGTGCTCACTGTGGGGCAGGATCAGCAGTTGGGGTGATGGAGGAGCTGCACCCACTGATGTTTTTTGGGTGGGATTTGTGTCTGGAGCCTGCTGTGCTCACTGTGGGGCAGGGCCAGCAATTGCAGTGATGCAGGAGCTGCACCCACTGATGTGTTTTGGGGGGATTCATGTCTGGGGCCTGCTGTGGTTGCTGTGGGCAGGATCAGCAGTTGGGGTGATGGAGGAGCTGCACCCAGGGCTGTTTTTTGGGGGGATTTGTGTCTGGGGCTTGCCATGGTCACTGTCGGGCAGGGCCAGCAGTTGGGGTGATGCAGGAGCTGCAGCCAGGGCTGTTTTTTGGGTGGGATTTGTGTCTGGGGCTTGCCGTGCTCACTGTGGGGCAGGGCCAGCAGTTGGGGTGATGCAGGAGCTGCACCCACTGATGTTTTTTGGGGGGATTCGTGTCTGGGGCCTGCCATGGTCACTGTGGGGCAGGATCAGCAGTTGGGGTGATGGGGGAGCTGCACCCAGGGCTGTTCTGGGGAAGCTCAGGTCGTGTCAGCAGGTGGAGGAGACTCAGCTGAGCTGTGGGAACACCTCAGTAACCCCCGTGTCCCCTGCTGTCCTCTCTTGCAGACCTGCAGCCACGTGTCCGTGCTGGAGAGGGACGTGGTGCTGCTGGATCTCCGATAAGCCTCCCCCCTGCCCCTCACAGGAGCCCCCCACCTTCCTTTGGGCCTCTAGAGGGAATCTGGTTCCTCTCCAGCAGATGGTTTCCAGCACTCCCCCAGGTGGAATCGGCCCCCTGCCCCCCGTGGCAGCCCCGATGGGGCCGTGGGCGTGGGGAGGGGCTCACAGACACTACATTAACTCCAGTGGGACTCGCCCCCTTTAACCCCTGCCCCGTTTTGTCCCAGTCTCAGTGCAGCTCCAGGAGCTGATAAATCTTTCCCATGGTTTAAAGCCGGGCCTTGCTGATCCTTCCGAGCCCCAGCAAGCTCTGGGGGTGTCGGCCTGGGGAGGGAGGAGGGCCCAAGCTGCTTTGGGATCCCTCTGGCAGCATTTCAGGGCTGCAGGTCCCTGGATGTGGCCCTGCTTTGCACCCCAGCAGCGTTCAGGGGTGTCTGGGCACCTCATCCCTTTTCCTCATCTGGTTTTACTGTGGGGGAGCTCGGTCTGGTTGTCATCACCACTGCAGGATGGGATTCCAGCAGCTTTGACCATTTCCATCCCACTCCAGGATGGAATTCTAACACCTTTGAGCACCCCAATCCCACTCCAGGATGGAATTCCACAGCTTTGACCACTCCAAAATGGAATTCCAGTAGCTTTGTCCACCCCAATCCCACTCCAGGATGGGATTTCAGCAGCTTTGACCACTTCCATCCCATTTCAAGATGGGATTCCACAGCTTTGAGCACCCCAATCCCACTCCAGGGTGGGATCCCACAGCTTTGAGCACCCCAATCCCACTCCAGGGTGGGATCCCACAGCTTTGAGCACCCCAATCCCACTCCAGGGTGGGATCCCACAGCTTTGAGCACCCCAATCCCACTCCAGGGTGGGATCCCACAGCTTTGAGCACCCCAATCCCACTCCAGGGTGGGATCCCACAGCTTTGAGCACCCCAATCCCACTCCAGGGTGGGATCCCACAGCTTTGAGCACTCCCTGCTCCCAGCTCTGGCTCCTGCTGGCCGTGCCCACCCCGAGCAGCAGCCAGCCCGGCCCAGGGGAGCCCAGCCTGGCCCAGGGGAGCCCAGCCCGGCCAAAGCCGGGCTCAGCCGGTGTGCAGGACCCTCCCGAGGTGCTTTGGTCGGGTGCCAAGCCCGGATTTTCCTTCGGGGGGAGGGAAGCAGCCCCATTCCAGGGTGGGAGCAGCTGTGGCAGGCTGGGATGGGCGGCACATGGCGAGGGAGGGGAAGGGAGGGGAAGGGCTGGAGCCGCCTCCCCACCCCGCTGCGCACACCCCGGGCTCCGTGTGTGCCACACATGGTCGGGATTATCCGCCTGGATCTTCCTCCCGTGCCGCTCCTCCTCCTCTCCCGGAGCTCCGCGGGGCCGGGCGCGGTCCCTTTGCGTGACCAGCGCAGCTTTTCCCCGGCGCTTTTGGGAACAGGGGAGAGAGGGGCCTTGGGGCACCTCTGGGAACTCCTTTTCAGCCCCGATTGACTGAGTTTTCAGCCCCGATTGACTGAGTTTTCAGCCCCGATTAATTGAGTTTTCAGCCCTGATTAATTGAAGCCGTGCTCGGGAGGGGGGTGCAGAATTCCGTGGCGTTCGTCCCGCAGCTCCTCAGCCCTTGGGCTCCCCCGGAGCAGCGAGGGGACAGCAGAAAATCCCATTTTGCAGAGCTGCAATTCCTTCAGATGCGTGGGGATTTATCCCAGCTCCACATCCCCGCAGCTCTCAGGTGTCAGCTGGTGGCACGTCAGCATTTCTGTGTTTTCCCAGAGACTGATAAACCTTCCACAGCTTTGAGCACCCCAATCCCAGTCCAGGGTGGGATCCCACAGCTTTGAGCACCCCAATCCCACTCCAGGGTGGGATCCCACAGCTTTGAGCACCCCAATCCCACTGATAAACCAGAGACTGATAAACCTTCCCAGGGAACTTTCCGGGTTCCTTGGAGCAGGGAATTCCTCAGGTCAGGGCCCAGCTGTCACTGAGCTCCCAGCGCTGCTCCCTGAGCTCTCCCAGCTTTTTCATCCCAATTTTCACCCCAGGTCCCCTCGCTTTCTGTGTCAGTGAGTGTCACTATCCAGGCCCTGCTGCGCGTCCCTGCCTCCCCAGCTGTGCCAGATGTCACACCTCAAAACCACCCAAACTTGGCTGGGCTCGGGAGGAGCTGGCCCCGAGCATAAGCCGGGCTCAGGGAGGATTTATTGGCTGTAACAACGGGGGTCGTGCGTTCAGGGGGGACCCCCGGGCAGGGAGCGATGCTTCTCCCCCCCCCCCCAGCATCCCCATCCCTCTCTTCACGCCTTTGCCCATCCTCGGCAGCATCCCCGGAGGTTCCGGGCGCGAACATCCCCCGAGGGCCGGGCCGGGGGATGCCGGGCGTTCCTGCGAGCATCCCGGGCCCGCCGGCGGCGGGATTGGCTGCGGGGGCCAAACCTTTCCTTTTTAGGCTGCGCCGGGAGCCGGGGCTGCGCTGCCGCGGGCAGGGATGCGCGGGGATCCCGCGGGATGGGGCAGCCCCGGGCGGAGCCGGGCCCGGCCGAGGGATCGGGGCTGATCCGGGGGGCTGCTCCGGGGGCTGGGGATGCTGTGGGGAGCTGGGGATGCCCAGGGGGGCTGGGGATGCTGTGGGGAGCTGGGGATGCTCAGGGGGGCTGGGGATGCTCAGGGGGGCTGGGGCTGCTCAGGGGGGCTGGGGATGCTCAGGGGGGCTGGGGCTGCTCAGGGGGGCTGGGGGTGCTCTGGGTGGGCTGGGGATGCCCAGGGGGGCTGGGGATGCTGTGGGGAGCTGGGGATGCTGTGGGGAGCTGGGGATGCTCAGGGGGTTGGGGATGCTCAGGGGGGCTGGAGCTGCTCAGGGGGGCTGGGGATGCTCAGGGGGGTCTGCTATGGGGGGCTGGGGATGCCCAGGGGGGCTGTGGATGCCCAGGGGGGCTGCGGTGTCTGTGGCCTTCGGGGATGTGCCCCGGCTGCCTTGGTTTGGGGTCCTGCATTGCTCCCTCCCCACGGGGCTCTGCAGCTGCTGCCTCCATCAGCCCCTCTTCCCTGCCCCACTCGGCTGCTTTTGGGGGGAAATTCATTTTTAAGGAGTTTTTGTTTCCCAGCGTGTCACACGTGGCAGGCTCGGTGACCTCAGGTGTGGCGGGGACCCAGCCGGGCCAGGTGGGAGGTGGCAGCAGGACCCCGGGCTGGGGCGTGGGGGGACCCAGGGCCAGGGGACACATCCAGCCCGTGAGATGTTCCACAGGGAAAGGAACCTGGGGCTGTGGATGGACTGGCAGTGCTGGGGAAACAAAAAACCCTTAAAAATGAATTTCCTCCCCAAAACCAGCAGAGTGGGGGAGGGAAGAGGGGGTGACTGGCAGTGCTGGGGACACCGTCCTGCTCTGGGGGGTGACAGAGGGGACAGAGCCAGCCCTGGGGTGCTGGGGCAGTGCTGGGGACACACCGTGTCCCTGTCCTGCCCCATGGGGTGACAGAGGGGACAGAGCCAGCCCTGGGGTGCTGGGGCGGTGCTGGGGACACACCGTGTCCCTGTCCTGCTCTCAGGGTGACAGAGGGGACAGAGCCAGCCCTGGGGTGCTGGGGACACACCGTGTCCCTGTCCTGCTCTCAGGGTGACAGAGGGGACAGAGCCAGCCCTGGGGTGCTGGGGACACACCGTGTCCCTGTCCTGCCCCATGGGGTGACAGCCCAGGGCCCATTCCTTCCCTCTGGAGCCATGGGGGACACCAGGACCTTTGTGTCCCTCGCCTGTGCTGGCACCCTGCAGCTCCTCGTCACTGCTCCAGTGCTGGGATGTCCCTGCCCTGGGCACAGCTCGGGATCAGCCTGGGCCCGCCGTGCCTCAGTTTCCCTCCGGCGCCCCCGGCTCCGGGGGTGACTCCGGGGCATCTCCGCTGCCTGCCCCGGGCGCTCGGGCCCGTTGTCCTTAAAAAGGCAGCCGGGAGTGCGGAGCCCTGGCTGGCCTCTCCGGGGCCGGGGGCCGCGGGCTGGGGGTGGTCCCGGGTCCCCCGGGGGCTCCGAGCTCGTCCCCCTCCCAAACCAGGCTCGGCTTTTGAGCCCGGCTCGCCCTGAGCGCGGGGTCGGGATTCGGACCCGCGAGCCCAGGCCGAGGATTTGGGGCAAAAGCCCAAAAATGGGGGCGGAGAGAGAAAGCCACGGGGGAGGCAGCGCAGGAGCGGCGGGGCCGGGGCCGGGAGGAGCCGCGGGGCGGCTCAGCCGCGTCCCGCTGCCGGCTACGGTGTCCCCGGAGCCCCGGAGCCACCGGTGTCCTCCAGAGCCACCAGTGTCCCCCGGAGCCCCAAAGCCACCGGTGTCCCCCGGAGCCCCAAAGCCACTGGTGTCCCCCAGAGTCACCGGTGTTCCCGGAGCCCCAAAGCCACCGGTGTCCCCCGGAGCCCCAGAGCCACCGGTGTCCCCCAGAGTCACCGGTGTCCCCCAGAGCCCCAGAGCCACCGGTGTCCCCTGGAGCCACGGGTGTCCCCAGAGCCCCAGAGCCACCGGTGTCCCCCAAAGCCACCGGTGTCCCCTGGAGCCCCAGAGCCACCGGTGTCCCCGGAACCACTGGTGTCCCCAGAGCCCCAAAGCCACTGGTGTCCCCCAAAGCCACCGGTGTCCCCCAGGGCCCCAGACCTGCCGGTGTCCCCCAAAGCCACCGGTGTCCCCTGGAGCCCCAGAGCCACCGGTGTTCCCCAGAGCCACCGGTGTCCCTGGAGCCACTGGTGTCCCCCAGAGCCATCGGTGTCCCCCAGTGCCCCAGAGCCACCGGTGTCCCCAGAGCCACTGGTGTCCCCCAAAGGCACCGGTGTCTCCGGAGCCCCAAAGGCACCTGTGCCCCCCGGCCGGGCTTCCTCCGGGGCTGCCACCACCTCTCCCAGCCCAGCTCTTCCAAGGACTCGAGTCTCGCTTGGTTATGGGAGTGGAGCAGGAAGGGAACGGGCTCCCAGCGGAGCCGCTGCCTCCCCAGCGTCCCTGCCATACATTTTCCTACAACAATTAACCGTGCCGGGTCCTACCACCAGCCCAAGGTCAATTTAATGAAATAAAACACCTTATATGGCCATATGGCCAACACACCATCACTGAGCCTATTTAGGGTCTTTGTTTAGAGCGGATCCGCCTCTGAGGTTCCTGGGGCTCGCCGTATTTATAGCCAGGCACAGCGGGGCTCGGTCCCAGAGGAAAGGAGCTCTCCCTCCGTGGTGAGTACGGCCCTGCCAGCCCCGCTTCCCTTCTTCCCTGGAGGACGGCGGGCAGGAAAGGCACCCCGGGGCTTTTTTGGGTGCCCCGGCATTGATGGGGCGGCCCCAGCTGGGTTTGCCTGGCTCGGAGTGGGTGCCAGCCTCAGCACAACCCCACAGCTGGGGGGGCCTCGCTGGAGGTGACGAGAGCTGGGCTGAGGCCAAGGCAGGTTGTGCTCCTGCAGAAATCCCTGCGATTTGGGGTTTTTTTGTGGGTTTTTTTTGCTTTTTTTTGCTTTTTGGGCTCCTGCAAGGTTTTGCCTGTTTCCCTCTGGATTGGGGAGGTCATCCTCTGGCACAGGGGGCACCCCCTGGGAAGGGCAGGGGTTTTTTCCCCCGTTTTTGGGAGTGGATGCGAGGTCAGAGCAGCAAAAGGCTGCTGAGCCTGAAGCGGATGAGCGGGCATCTCCTGGCACCCCCTGCCCGCTTCTGGGGGGCACCGGCCGGGCACGGCAGCACCGGAGCTGCCCGGGGAGGCTTTGGCACCGATTGTGGCCAAGGAGGAGCTGCAGAAGGACGGAAGAGCGGCACCAGCGTGGGAAGGAGCATCACCCCCCTCCCGGCACCGCCACACCGGGCACGGCCCGCGGAGGATTTTATGGGGCTGCCCAACCCCGCGGACCCCAAACGCGGCAGCGGCGCGGGGCGAGCCCCGTCCTGGCCGCTCCGTAACGCCCGTCTCCCCCCGGGCAGCTTCTCCCCCAGGTGCCCCCAGCTCCGAGCGCCGCCGGCCCGCCATGTGCGACGAGGAAACCACGGCCCTGGTGTGCGACAACGGCTCCGGCCTCTGCAAGGCCGGCTTCGCCGGCGACGATGCCCCCCGCGCCGTCTTCCCCTCCATCGTGGGGCGGCCGCGGCACCAGGTGGGTACCGGGGCGGCCCCCGGCCCCGTCCGCTGGCCGGGGCGCCGCTGACCGGCCTCTCCCGCCGCGCCAGGGCGTCATGGTGGGCATGGGGCAGAAGGACAGCTACGTGGGCGACGAGGCGCAGAGCAAGAGGGGCATCCTCACGCTCAAGTACCCCATCGAGCACGGCATCATCACCAACTGGGATGACATGGAGAAGGTGAGGCCCGGGCGGGGCGCGAGCGGGGTCGGCCCTGCCCTCCCGTGGGGTGACACCCCGGCTCTGTGCCCGCCGTAGATCTGGCACCACTCCTTCTACAACGAGCTGCGCGTGGCCCCCGAGGAGCACCCGACGCTGCTCACCGAGGCGCCCCTCAACCCCAAGGCCAACCGGGAGAAGATGACCCAGGTAGGGCCCTGGAGAGGAGCCCTGGGTGGGGCTGGGCCCTCCAGAACCGCAGGAAGGGCTGGGGGATCTGGGGGATTTGGGGTTTTGTGGGGTGCGGGATAAGGGCAGAAACCCCAGTGGGAAGCTCCTGTGCCCGATGCCCCTGGGGGTCTCTGGCAGCACGTGGACCTGCAGGATTTGCCGCACCACGTGCTCCATGCACAGCCCCAGGTGGCTCTGTGTGATGTGGTGACCCACCTTTCCATCCATCCCTTGACCCACACGTTCCCCACTCTGTGCACAGCCCCACGTGGCTCTGTGCCCTGCCATGACCCGCGTTTCCACCTCTTGGCCCACCTTTCCCCACCTCTTCCCACCTTTCCCCACCTTTCCCCACCTCTTGGCCCACCTTTCCCCACCTTTCCCCACCTTTCCCCACCTCTTCCCACCTTTCCCCACCACCCCAGTGCTTCCCTCCCTGTCCCCTGTGCCCCACAACGCCACCATCCACCCGTCCCTCCGTGCCCCCACGCCTGCCCTGACCCCAGCAAGGCGCAGGGGTGGGGTGGGGCGTGCTGGAGACCCCCGTGCCCTCCCCTCACCCCCTGCCCCGTCCTCTCCCCTCCCAGATCATGTTCGAAACCTTCAACGTCCCCGCCATGTACGTCGCCATCCAAGCCGTGCTGTCCCTCTACGCCTCCGGCCGCACCACCGGTGAGTGGGGGACCGTGGGTGCCGGGGCCCGGCCTGGAGCGTCCCCCTCACCGTGCCCCCGTGCCAGGCATCGTGCTGGACTCGGGCGACGGCGTCACCCACAACGTGCCCATCTACGAGGGCTACGCCCTGCCCCACGCCATCATGCGCCTGGACCTGGCGGGCCGCGACCTCACCGACTACCTCATGAAGATCCTCACCGAGCGCGGCTACTCCTTCGTCACCACGGGTACGGGCGCGGGGCGGGCGCGGGGCGGGCGCGGGGCCGCCGGCCGAGCCTGAACCGCCGCCGCGTCCCGCAGCCGAGCGCGAGATCGTGCGCGACATCAAGGAGAAGCTGTGCTACGTGGCGCTGGACTTCGAGAATGAGATGGCCACGGCCGCCTCCTCCTCCTCGCTGGAGAAGAGCTACGAGCTGCCCGACGGGCAGGTCATCACCATCGGCAACGAGCGCTTCCGCTGCCCCGAGACCCTGTTCCAGCCCTCCTTCATCGGTGAGCCCGTGCCCGTACCCCCAGGCCCTCCTCCAGTGCCCCCAGACCCTCCTCCAGTGCCCACAGACCCTGTTCCAGTGCCCCCAGACCCTGTTCCAGTGTCCCTGGTGCCCCCAGACCTTGTTCCAGTGATCCCAACCCTCCTCCCGTGCCCCCAGACCTGTTCCAGTGCCCCCAGACCCTCCTCCAGTGCCCCCAGGCCCTCCTCCAGTGCCCCCAGACCCTGTTCCAGCCCTCCTTCATCGGTGAGCCCGTGCCTGTGCCCCCAGGCCCTCCTCCAGTGCCCCCAGACCCTCCTCCAGTGCCCCCAGACCCTGTTCCAGCCCTCCTTCATCGGTGAGCCCGTGCCCGTACCCCCAGGCCCTCCTCCAGTGCCCCCAGACCCTGTTCCAGCCCTCCTTCATCAGTGAGCCCGTGCCTGTGCCCCCAGACCTGTTCCAGTGCCCCCAGTGCCCCCAGACCCTCCTCCAGTGCCCCCAGACCCTGTTCCAGCCCTCCTTCATCGGTGAGCCCGTGCCTGTGCCCCCAGGCCCTCCTCCAGTGCCCCCAGACCTGTTCCAGTGCCCCCAGACCCTCCTCCCGTGCCCCCAGACCCTGTTCCAGCCCTCCTTCATCGGTGAGCCCGTGCCCGTGCCCCCAGGCCCTCCTCCAGTGCCCCCAGACCCTGTTCCAGCCCTCCTTCATCGGTAAGCCCGTGCCCCCAGACCCTGTTCCAGTGTCCCTGGTGCCCCCAGACCCTGTTCCAGTGCCCCCAGGCCCTCCTCCAGTGCCCCCAGACCCTGTTCCAGCCCTCCTTCATCGGTGAGCCCGTGCCCCCAGACCTGTTCCAGTGCCCCCAGGCCCTCCTCCCGTGCCCCCAGACCCTGTTCCAGCCCTCCTTCATCGGTGAGCCCGTGCCCGTGCCCCCAGGCCCTCCTCCAGTGCCCCCAGGCCCTCCTCCAGTGCCCCCAGACCCTGTTCCAGCCCTCCTTCATCGGTGAGCCCGTGCCTGTGCCCCCAGGCCCTCCTCCAGTGCCCCCAGACCCTCCTCCAGTGCCCCCAGACCCTGTTCCAGCCCTCCTTCATCGGTGAGCCCGTGCCCGTACCCCCAGGCCCTCCTCCAGTGCCCCCAGACCCTGTTCCAGCCCTCCTTCATCAGTGAGCCCGTGCCTGTGCCCCCAGACCTGTTCCAGTGCCCCCAGTGCCCCCAGACCCTCCTCCAGTGCCCCCAGACCCTGTTCCAGCCCTCCTTCATCGGTGAGCCCGTGCCCCCAGACCTGTTCCAGTGCCCCCAGACCCTGTTCCAGTGACCTGAGACCCTGTTCCAGTGACCCCAACCCTCCTCCAGTGCCCCCAGTGCCCACAGACCCTGTTCTGGTGCCCCCAGACCCTCCTCCAGTGCCCCCAGACCCTGTTCCAGTGTCCCCAGACCCTGTTCCAGTGTCCCTGGTGCCCCCAGACCTTGTTCCAGTGATCCCAACCCTCCTCCCGTGCCCCCAGACCTGTTCCAGTGCCCCCAGTGCCCCCAGACCCTCCTCCAGTGCCCCCAGACCCTGTTCCAGCCCTCCTTCATCGGTGAGCCCGTGCCCCCAGACCTGTTCCAGTGCCCCCAGACCCTGTTCCAGTGACCTGAGACCCTGTTCCAGTGACCCCAACCCTCCTCCAGTGCCCCCAGTACCCCCAGACCCTGTTCCGGTGCCCCCAGACCTGTTCCGGTGCCCCCAGTGCCCCCAGACCTTGTTCCAGTGCCCCCAGTGCCCCCAGACCCTCCTCCAGTGCCCCCAGACCCTGTTCCAGTGTCCCTGGTGCCCCCAGACCCTCCTCCAGGCCTCCTTCATGGCTGAGCCCACCCCAGTTCCCCCTGGCAGTGGTCGCCCCCTCCCCACCAGCAGACAAGCAGTAAAGCCCCTTTGGCCACCCCGCGGCTCCCGTGGGTGCCCGTGGGGCTGCTTTGGGGCTCCCCCCAAGTCCTCAGTGCCGCCAGCGCCGGGCCGGAGCCACGGCTGCCCCCGGGGGCTCTTTTGGGGGGCCCTGGGGGGGTGACGGCCCCGTCCCGCGGCAGGCATGGAGTCCGCCGGCATCCACGAGACCACCTACAACTCCATCATGAAGTGCGACATCGACATCCGCAAGGACCTGTACGCCAACAACGTCCTGTCGGGGGGCACCACCATGTACCCGGGCATCGCCGACCGCATGCAGAAGGAGATCACCGCGCTGGCGCCCAGCACCATGAAGATCAAAGTAGGCCCCGGCTGAGCCCCAGAGCCCTCCCGCCGTGGGGTGGCCGTGGGGTGGCCGTGGGGTGGCCGTGGGGTGACCGTGGGGTGGCCGTGGGGTGGCCGTGGGGTGACCATGGGGTGACTGTGGGGTGGCCGTGGGGTGGCCGTGGGGTGACTGTGGGGTGGCCGTGGGGTGACCATGGGGTGACCGTGGGGTGACCATGGGGTGGCCGTGGGGTGGCCGTGGGGTGACCGTGGGGTGGCCGTGGGGTGACCGTGGGGTGGCCGTGGGGTGGCCGTAGGGTGACCGTGGGGTGACCATGGGGTGACCGTGGGGTGGCCGTGGGGTGACCATGGAGTGACCATGGGGTGACTGTGGGGTCGCCTTGGGGTCGCCGTGGGGTGGCTGTGGGGTGGCCGTAGGGTGACCGTGGGGTGGCCGTGGGGTGGCCGTGGGGTGACCATGGAGTGACCATGGGGTGACCGTGGGGTGGCCGTGGGGTGGCCGTGGGGTCGCCATGGGGTGACCGTGGGGTGGCCGTGGGGTGGCCATGGGGTGGCCATGGGGTGGCCATGGGGTGGCCGTGGGGTGGCCATGGGGTGGCCATGGGGTGGCCATGGGGTGGCCGTGGGGTGACCATGGGGTTGCCATGGGGTGACCGTGGGGTCGCCATGGGGTGGCTGTGGGGTGGCCATGGGGTGACCGTGGGGTGACCATGGGGTCACCGTGGGGTGGCCGTGGGGTGACCGTGGGGTGACCATGGGGTGACCGTGGGGTGACCGTGGGGTGACCATGGGGTGACCGTGGGGTCGCCATGGGGTGACCCCGCGGCCGCTGTCTCCCCCGCAGATCATCGCCCCGCCGGAGCGCAAGTACTCGGTGTGGATCGGCGGCTCCATCCTGGCCTCGCTCTCCACCTTCCAGCAGATGTGGATCAGCAAACCCGAGTACGACGAGGCCGGGCCCTCCATCGTCCACCGAAAATGCTTCTAAGCCCCCTCCCCGCCCCGCGGGGCCCCCGTGCCCAGGCCGGGGTGCCCCGCTCCTCCCCGGGCCCCGCTGCTCCTCCCCACCGCCCACCGCGCATTAAAAAGCCTTTTCTCCAGCTCGGCGGCTTCCTGGGAGGGCTGGGGGCTCTGGGGGCTCTGGGGGGCTCTGGGGGACTTGGGGGGCTCTGGGGGGCTTGGGGGACTGGGGGGATGGGGGGCAGCCCTCACCTCACCTTGGTGCGCGTGTCCTGCTGATGGCCTTGATGTCCCCAACCCCATGGCAAAGCCCTGGACCCCCTCTTGGTGACCCCAACCCTGCAATGATGTCCTTAGCCCCATGTTGTGGACCCCAACCCTGTGCTGGGGACCCCAATATTGTTTTGGTGACCCCAACCCCGCAATGGTGCCCTGGACCCCAAAGTGGTGTTGGTGCCCCTGACCCTTTGCCGATGCCTCCCCGTGGTGTCCCCAGCCTCGTAGTGATGCCACCCTCAGGGGATGCCCCCAACCCCATTTCCATGCCCCTGACCCCGAGCTGGTGACCCCAGTCCCACTTCGGGGCCCCCAACCACAGGTCTGTGCCCTCGACCCACACCCTTGACCCCAATCCCCCGCTGGAGACCCCCATTTTCTATTGGTGACCCCAGTGTGGTTTTGGTGACCCCAGTGTGGTTTTGGTGACCCCAATTTTGTATTGGTGACCCCAGTGTGGTTTTGGTGACCCCAATGCCGTTTTGGTGACCCCAATGTGGCTTTGGTGACCCCAATGCAGTTTCGGCGACACCACCCCCCTGTTTATGTCCTTGGCCTCATGCTGGGGACCCCAACCTCCTGCTGGTGACCCCAATTTTGTATTGGTGACTCCAGTGTTGTTTTGGTGACCCCAGTGTGGTTTTGGTGACCCCAGTGTGGTTTTGGTGACCATAGTGTGCTTTTGGTGACCCCAATGCAGTTTTGGTGACCCCAATACGGTTTTGGTGACCCCAATGCAGTTTTGGTGACCCCAGTGTTGTTTTGGTGATCCCAGTGTTGTTTTGGTGACCCCAGTGTGGTTTTGGTGACCCCAGTGTTGTTTTGGTGACCCCAGTACGGTTTTGGTGACCCCAATGCAGTTTTGGTGACCCCAATGCAGTTTTGGTGACCCCAATACGGTTTTGGTGACCCCAGTGTTGTTTTGGTGACCCCAGTGTTGTTTTGGTGACCCCAATACGGTTTTGGTGACCCCAATGCAGTTTTGGTGACCCCAGTGTTGTTTTGGTGACCCCAGTGTGGTTTTGGTGACCCCAATGCGGTTTTGGTGACCCCAGTGTGGTTTTGGTGACCCCAATACGGTTTTGGTGACCCCAATGCAGTTTTGGTGACCCCAATGCAGTTTTGGTGACCCCAATGCAGTTTTGGTGACCCCAATACGGTTTTGGTGACCCCAATGCAGTTTTGGTGACCCCAGTGTTGTTTTGGTGACCCCAGTACGGTTTTGGTGACCCCAATACGGTTTTGGTGACCCCAGTGTTGTTTTGGTGACCCCAATGCAGTTTTGGTGACCCCAATGCAGTTTTGGTGACCCCAGTGTTGTTTTGGTGACCCCAGTACGGTTTTGGTGACCCCCTACCCCATTTTGGTGACCCCAATACGGTTTTGGTGACCCCCTACCCCATTTTGGTGCCCTTTAGCCCCTTTTTCTGCCCCACCCCCTCTCCTCTGCCCCCCCTCGCATTGCCCGGACGGGCTGCGGGCAGCGCCTCATTTGCATAAATTACCATACCGCCCCCCGCTCCCCCTCCCTCCCCGCCCCCGCTGTCCCCGCCCACTAGCGGTGACGTCACGGGGCGATGCGCGCGCTGCTCATTAGCATCTCATTAGCATGTGAGGCGGGAAGGCGGAAGCGGCGCCATGGGGGGGTGCGGGGCCCCCCTGCGCCTGGCCCTGGAGGGGAACATCGGTACCGGGACCGGGGGGTCCGGGGGGTCCGGGAGGGTCCGGGAGGTTCGGGAGGGTCCGGGGGATCCGGGGGGTTCGGGAGGGTCCGGGGGGTTCGGGAGGATCCGGGGGGTCCGGGGGGTTCGGCCGGTCCGGGGGGTTCGGGAGGATCCGGGGGGTTCGGGGGGTTCGGGTGGGTTCGGCCGGTCCGGGAGGGTCCGGGGAATTCGGGAGGGTCCGGGGGGTTCGGCCGGTCCGGGAGGGTCCGGGGGGTTCGGCCGGTCCGGGGGGTTCGGCCGGTCCGGGAGGGTTCGGGGGGTCCGGGAGGGTCCGGGGGGTCCGGGAGGGTCCGGGGGGTTCGGGGGGCGCGGGCTGCGGCGGTAACTCCCGGTGGTAATGGCTGTAATTACCCTAATTAGCGCCGCTGCGGGGGCACCCCGGGAGTGGGAACTGGGGGACCCAGGCTCATTTTGGGAGTGGGAACTGGGGGACCCAGGCTCATTTTGGGAGTGGGAACTGGGGGACCCAGGCTCATTTTGGGAGCGGGAACTGGGGGACCCAGGCTCATCCTGGAGCAGGAACTGGGGGACCCAGGCTCATTTTGGGAGTGGGAACTGGGGGACCCAGGCTCATTTTGGGAGTGGGAATTGGGGACCCAGGCTCATTTTGGGAGCGGGAATTGGGGGACCCAGGCTCATTTTGGGAGTGGGAATTGGGGACCCAGGCTCATCCTGGAGCAGGAATTGGGGGACCCAGGCTCATTTTGGGAGCGGGAATTGGGGGACCCAGGCTCATCCCGGAGCGGGAATTGGGGGACCCAGGCTCATTTTGGGAGCGGGAATTGGGGGACCCAGGCTCATTTTGGGAGCGGGAACTGGGGACCCAGGCTCATCCTTCAGCAGGAACTGGGGACCCAGGCTCATTTTGGGAGTGGGAATTGGGGGACCCAGGCTCACCCCACATCCCAGGGACAGAGTTTGAGGGACACCCAGGTTCACCCCACATTCCTTAGAGCCAGGACTGGGGCACCAGGCTCGCCCCCATGCCCAGGAGCAGAATTAGGGGGCACCAGGCTGACCCCCCGTGCCAGGCTGACCCCCGTGCCAGGCTGACCCCCGTGCCAGGCTCGCCCCCGTGCCAGGGTCACCCCCGTGCCAGGCTCGCCCCCGTGCCAGTCTGACCCCCGTGCCAGTCTGACCCCCGTGCCAGGCTCGCCCCCGTGCCAGGCTGACCCCCGTGCCCAGGAGCAGGGTTGGGGGGCACCAGGCTGACCCCCGTGCCAGGCTCGCCCCCGTGCCAGGCCCACCCCCGTGCCCGGCTGACCCCCGTGCCAGGCTGACCCCTGTGCCAGGCTGACCCCCGTGCCAGGCTCGCCCCCGTGCCAGGCTCACCCCCGTTCCAGGCTCACCCCTGTGCCAGGCTGACCCCCGTGCCAGGCTCGCCCCCGTGCCCGGCTGACCCCCGTGCCCGGCTGACCCTGCTGTCCCTGTCCGCAGCCGTGGGGAAATCCACCTTCCTGCAGCTGCTGGGCGCCGCCTTCCCGCGGTGGCACCTGGTGCCGGAGCCCGTGGCACAGTGGCGCCGGGTGCCGGTCGCTGGCACTGCCCAGGTAAGGATTTGGGCCACGGCCCGGCCGGTGCCACCTCGCCCCGAGTGTCCCCAGGGGTTCCCGGGGGCTGTGCCACCCCAAGTGTCCCCGCTCTGCCAACCTGCTGCCACCCCAAATGTCCCCACAAGTGTCTGTGCCACCCTATTTCCATCTGTCACCCCAAATGTTCCCGTGGGTTCCCGGGGGCTCTGCCACCCCAAGTGTCCCCGCTCTGCCAGCCTGCTGCCACCCCAAGTGTCCCCAGGGGTTCCCAGGGACCGTGCCACCTCACCCCAAATGTCCCCACAGCTTCCCAGGGGCTCTGCCACCCCAAATGTCCCCAGGGGTTCCCAGGGACTGTGCCACCTCACCCCAAATGTCCCCATGGGTTCCCAGGGGCTCTGCCACCCCAAATGTCCCCTGGTGCCACCCCAAATGTCCCCGCAGGTGCCCAGGAGCTGTGCCACCCTGCTGCCACCCCAAATGTCCCCATGGGTTCCCAGGGGCTCTGCCACCCCGAATGTCCCCTGGTGCCACCCCGATGTCCCGCAGGTGCCCGGGGGCTGTGCCAACCTGCTGCAGCTGATGTACCAGGAGCCTGCCCGCTGGTCCTACACCTTCCAGACCTTCTCGTGCCTCAGTCGCCTCCGGGCCGCGCTGGAGGCGCCGGGCGAGGCCGGGGGCACCCCTGGGAGCCCCGTCAGGGTCTTCGAGCGCTCCGTGTTCAGTGACAGGTGCCCAGAGGGGTGCCGTGGGTGCTGTGGGGTGCCAGGGTGCCATGGGGTGCTGTGGGTGCTGTGTTTCTGTAGGGTGCTATGGGTGCCATGGGTTTCTATGGGGTGTCATGGGGTGCTGTGGGTGCTATGGGGTGTTACGGGGTGCCATGGGGTGCTATGGGTGCCATGGATTTCTGTGGGGGGCCATGAGGTGCCATGGGTGCTGTGGGTGCCATGGGTTTCTATGGGGTGCCATGGGGTACTATGGGTGCTATGGGTGCCATGGGTTTCTATGGGGGGCCATGGGGTGCTGTGGGTGCCATGGGGTGCTGTGGGTGCCATGGGTTTCTATGGGGTGCCATGGGTGCTATGGGTGTCTATGGGGTGCCCTGTGGGTGCCATGGGGTGCTGTGGGTGCCATGGGTTTCTATGGGGGGCCATGGGGTGCTGTGGGTGCCATGGGTTTCTATGGGGTGCTATGGGGTGTCACGGGGTGCTGTGGGTGCCATGGGGTGCTATGGGGTGTCACGGGGTGCCATGGGGTACTATGGGTGCCCTGTGGGTGCCATGGGGTGCTGTGGGTGCCATGGGTTTCTATGGGGTGCTGTGGGTGCTATGGGTTTCTATGGGGGGCCATGAGGTGCCATGGGTGCTGTGGGTACCATGGGTTTCTATGGGGTGCCATGGGTGCTATGGGTGCCATGGGTTTCTATGGGGTGCTATGGGTTTCTATGGGGTGCCATGGGGTGTCACGGGGTGCTGTGGGTGCCATGGGGTGCCAGGGTGGGCAGTCTGGTCCCGGTGGTGCCCAGGGGTGTTTGAGGGCAGGAATGGCATTTTGGGGTCATTTTTTGGCATTTTGGGATCATTATTTGGCATTTTGGGGTCATTTTTTGGCACTTTGGGGTCATTATTTGGCATTTTGGGGTCATTTTTTGGCATTTTGGGGTCATTATTTGGCACTTTGGGGTCATTATTTGGCATTTTGGGGTCATTTTTTGGCATTTTGGGGTCATTATTTGGCACTTTGGGGTCATTTTTTGGCATTTTGGGGTCATTTTTTGGCATTTTGGGGTCATTATTTGGCATTTTGGGATCATTTTTTGGCATTTTGGGATCATTTTTTGGCATTTTGGGGTCTTTTGGCATTTTGGGGTCATTTGGGGGCTGCCCCGGGTGCCCTGTGGGTGATGCCAGGCTGGGTGGGCACGATTTTATAGATACGTTTTATATATGCATTTAATAGATACATTTTACAAATAGGTATGTTTAATATATACATCTTATAGATACATTACATAGATATAATATACATTTTTTAATATATTATATATATGCATTTAATGTATACTTTCTGTATGTACATTTTCTCTATTTTTAATATATACCTTTAATGTATACATATGTATACATTTGATATATTATGTAATATATGTACTTTATATGTATTTTCTATAAAATGCATTTTACACACACCCAGGAGGAGCACCTGCAGCTCCTCATTTTTATATATATTTTATATATTATATATATTTTTGAACAGAAAAACTATTTTATGCGCACCTGCAGCTCCCCATTTTTATACATATTTTATATATTATACAGTATATTTTTTTTTAACAGAAAACCTATGTCATACGTACGCAGGAGGAGCACCTACAGCTCCTCAGTTTATATATATTTTATATATAATACAGTATATTTTTTAATAGAAAATCTATTTTATGCACACCTGCAGCTCCCCATTTTTATATATATTTTATATATTATATTATATATTATACAGTATATATTTTTAATAGAAAACCTATGTTATGCACACCTGCAGCTCCTCATTTTATATATATTTTATACGTTATATTATATATATTTTTAACAGAAAGCCGATTTCTCGTGCACCTGCAGCTCCTCATTTTATATATATTTTATACATTATAATATATATATTTTTTAACAGAAAACCTATGTTATGCGCACCTGCAGCTCCTCATTTGATATATATTTTATACATTATATTATATATATTTTTAACAGCACACGGATTCCAGCGCACCTGCAGCTCCTCATTTGATATCTATTTTATATTTTATACAATATATATTTTTAGCAGCACGCCGATTCCACGCACCTGCAGCTCCTCATTTGATATCTATTTTATACATTATATAATATATATTTTTAACAGCACACGGATTCCACACGCACCTGCAGCTCCTCATTTGATATCTATTTTATACATTGTACAATATATATGTTTAAGAGCACGCCGATTCCACGCACCTGCAGCTCCCCGTTTATATATCTATTTTATACATTATATTATATATATTTTTAAGAGCACGCCGATTCCACGCACCTGCAGCTCCTCATTTTATATCTATTTTATATATTATACAATATATATTTTTAAGAGCACGCTGATTCCACGCACCTGCAGCTCCTCATTTATATATCTATTTTATAGATTATTTATATATATTTTTAACAGCACACGGATTCCACACACACCTGTAGCTCCTCATTTGATATCTATTTTATATTTTATACAATATATATGTTTAACAGCACACGGATTCCACGCACCTGCAGCTCCTCATTTGATATCTGTTTTATAGATTATATTATATATATTTTTAGCAGCACGCCGATTCCACGCACCTGCAGCTCCCCGTTTATATATCTATTTTATACATTATACAATATATATGTTTAAGAGCACGCTGATTCCACGCACCTGCAGCTCCTCATTTGATATCTATTTTATATATTATACAATATATATGTTTAAGAGCACGCCGATTCCTCGCACCTGCCGCTGCCCGTTTATATATCTATTTTATACATTGTACAATATATATGTTTAAGAGCACGCCGATTCCTCGCGCGTGCCGCTCCCCGTTTATATATCTATTTTATACATTGTACAATATATATGTTTAGCAGCACGCCGATTCCGCGCACCTGCCGCTCCCCGTTTATATATCTATTTTATACATTGTACAATATATATGTTTAGCAGCACGCCGATTCCTCGCACCTGCCGCTGCCCGTTTATATATCTATTTTATACATTATACAATATATATTTTTAAGAGCACGCCGATTCCGCGCACCTGCCGCTCCCCGTTTATATATCTATTTTATATTTTATACAATATATATGTTTAGCAGCACGCCGATTCCTCGCACCTGCCGCTCCTCATTTGATATCTATTTTATATTTTATACAATATATATGTTTAGCAGCACGCCGATTCCTCGCACGTGCCGCTCCCCGTTTATATATCTATTTTATACATTGTACAATATATATGTTTAGCAGCACGCCGATTCCACGCACCTGCAGCTCCTCATTTGATATCTATTTTATATTTTATATTATATATATTTTTAAGAGCACGCCGATTCCTCGCACCTGCCGCTCCCCGTTTATATATCTATTTTATACATTATACAATATATATGTTTAGCAGCACGCCGATTCCTCGCACGTGCCGCTGCCCGTTTATATATCTATTTTATACATTGTACAATATATATGTTTAGCAGCACGCCGATTCCTCGCACCTGCCGCTGCCCGTTTATATATCTATTTTATATTTTATACAATATATATTTTTAGCAGCACGCCGATTCCTCGCACCTGCCGCTCCCCGTTTATATATCTATTTTATATTTTATATTATATATATGTTTAGCAGCACGCCGATTCCTCGCGCGTGCCGCTCCCCGTTTATATATCTATTTTATACATTATACAATATATATGTTTAGCAGCACGCCGATTCCTTGCGCGTGCCGCTCCCCGTTTATATATCTATTTTATATTTTATACAATATATATTTTTAGCAGCACGCCGATTCCTCGCACGTGCCGCTGCCCGTTTATATATCTATTTTATATTTTATACAATATATATGTTTAAGAGCACGCCGATTCCGCGCACCTGCAGCTCCTCATTTGATATCTATTTTATACATTGTACAATATATATTTTTAGCAGCATGCCGATTCCTCGCATGTGCCGCTCCCCGTTTATATATCTATTTTATAGATTATATTATATATATGTTTAGCAGCACGCCGATTCCTCGCACCTGCTGCTCCCCGTTTATATATCTATTTTATATTTTATACAATATATATGTTTAGCAGCACGCCGATTCCTCGCACCTGCCGCTCCCCGTTTATATATCTATTTTATAGATTATATTATATATATTTTTAAGAGCACGCCGATTCCTCGCGCGTGCCGCTCCCCGTTTATATATCTATTTTATACATTATACAATATATATGTTTAGCAGCACGCCGATTCCTCGCACGTGCCGCTGCCCGTTTATATATCTATTTTATATTTTATACAATATATATGTTTAGCAGCACGCCGATTCCTCGCACGTGCCGCTCCCCGTTTATATATCTATTTTATATTTTATACAATATATATGTTTAGCAGCACGCCGATTCCTCGCACCTGCCGCTCCCCGTTTATATATCTATTTTATACATTATACAATATATATGTTTAGCAGCACGCCGATTCCTCGCGCGTGCCGCTCCCCGTTTATATATCTATTTTATAGATTATATTATATATATTTTTAAGAGCACGCCGATTCCTCGCACCTGCCGCTCCCCGTTTATATATCTATTTTATATTTTATACAATATATATGTTTAGCAGCACGCCGATTCCTCGCGCGTGCCGCTGCCCGTTTCCCCGTGTGCCCTCTGACACGAGCCCGTTTTCCGTCCGTGCCAGGTACGTGTTTGCCCGGCAGCTCTTCGCGGCCGGGCACCTGCGGCCGCTGGAGTGGGCGCTGTACCAGCAGAGCCACGACGCGCTGCTGGCACACCTGGGGCACCGCGCCGCCCCCCACGCCTTCCTCTACCTGCGCGCCGCGCCCCAGGTGGGCACCGGGACTGGGACTGGGAACGGGACTGGGACTGGCACCGGGACCGGGACCGGGACTGGGACTGGGACTGGGAACGGGACTGGGACTGGGACTGGGACTGGGACTGGGACCGGGACTGGGACTGGGACTGCGACTGGGACTGGGACTGGGACTGGGACCGGGACCGGGACCGGGACTGGGACTGGGACCGGGACCGGGACTGGGACTGGGACCGGGACTGGCACCGGCACCGGGACTGGCACCGGCACCGGGACTGGGACTGGGACCGGGACCGGGACTGGGACTGGGACCGGGACCGGGACCGGGACTGGGACTGGGACTGGCACCGGCACCGGGACTGGCACCGGCACCGGGACCGGGACTGGGACTGGGACCGGGACCGGGACCGGGACTGGGACTGGGACCGGCACCGGCACCGGGACCGGGACCGGGACCGGGACTGGGACTGGCACCGGCACCGGGACTGGCACCGGCACCGGGACTGGGACTGGGACCGGGACTGGGACTGGGACTGGGACCGGGAACGGGACTGGGACTGGGACTGGGACTGGGACTGGGACTGGGACCGGGACCGGGACTGGGACTGGGACTGGCACCGGGACTGGGACTGGGACTGGGACCGGGACTGGGACTGGGACCGGGACCGGGACTGGGACTGGGACCGGGACTGGGACTGGCACCGGCACCGGGACTGGGACCGGCACCGGGACCGGGACTGGGACTGGGACCGGCACCGGGACTGGGACTGGGACCGGGACTGGGACTGGGACTGGGACTGGGACCGGGACCGGGACCGGGACTGGGACCGGCACCACGACCGGCACCGGGACTGGGACTGGGACTGGCACTGGGACCGGGACTGGGATTGGGACCGGCACCGGCACCGGCACCGGGGCTGCACCCAGCCCGGCACCCGGGGGTGCACTGGGGTGGGTTTGGGGTGATTTAGGGTGAGTTTTGGGTGATTTGGGGTGGGTTTGGGTGATTTAGGGTGGGTTTGGGGTGGGTTTAGGGTGATTTAGGGTGGGTTTGGGTGATTTGGGGTGATTTAGGCTGGGTTTAGGGTGATTTTGGGTGGGTTTGGGGTGGGTTTAGGGTGATTTGGGGTGGGTTTGGGTGATTTTAGGTGGGTTTGGGTGGGTTTAGGGTGATTTGGGATGATTTAGGCTGGGTTTAGGGTGATTTAGGGTGGGTTTGGGGTGATTTTAGGTGGGTTTGGGGTGGGTTTAGGATGATTTAGGGTGGGTTTGGGTGGGTTTAGGGTGATTTAGGCTGGGTTTAGGGTGATTTGGGGTGGCTTTGGGGTGATTTGGGGTGGGTTTGGGGTGGTTTAGGCTGAGTTTAGGATGATTTAGGGTGGGTTTAGGGTGATTTTGGGTGGGTTTGGGGCGGGTTTGGGGTGGGTTTAGGCTGGGTTTAGGGTGATTTAAGGTGGGTTTGGGGTGATTTAGGGTGGATTTAGAGTGATTTAGGGTGGGTTTAGGGTGATTTTCAGTAGATTTAGGGTGGTTTAGGCTGGGTTTTGGGTGATTTGGGGTGGGTTTAGGGTGATTTGGGGTGGGTTTATGGTGATTTAGGGTGGATTTTAGACGAGTTTTAGCATTTTTATATATTTTTATTTATAAATACATATTTATATATTCCATTAATAAATTTAAATACATTAAAATCTATATTATATACAATATATATGTATAAATTACATATATCACATCTATAAATATCTCTTTTTATATCTATTAGATATACAATTCTCTTATAATCTTTGCAGATACACAAATACATTTATCATTTACATTTACGTTTATATTTACATTGACATCTATTTTATTCCTGTTTACCCCTTTACCAAACATTCTCCAAAGCCGGAATTTCTGTTCCAGACGTGCCTGGAGCGGCTGCGGCGGCGGGCGAGGAGTGAGGAGAGCGGGGTCCAGCTGGGCTACCTGCAGCAGCTCCACGGCCAGCACGACCTCTGGCTGCTGGCCAGGGCCACCGAGTGAGTCCCAAAGGGTGCCCAGCTCAGGAGTGACCCCAAACCCTGGGTTTTGGGGTGTTTTGGGGTTTTTTTGGGGTTTTTTGGGGGGTTTCACCCCTTGCAGGAGAGCGGGGTCCAGCTGGGCTACCTGCAGCAGCTCCATGGCCAGCACGACCTCTGGCTGCTGGCCAGGGCCACCGAGTGAGTCCCAAAGGGTGCCCAGCTCAGGGCTGACCCCAAACCCTGGGTTTTGGGGTGTTTTGGGGTGTTTTGGGGTTTTTTGGGGTTTTTTGGGGGGTTTCACCCCTTGCAGGAGAGCGGGGTCCAGCTGGGCTACCTGCAGCAGCTCCATGGCCAGCACGACCTCTGGCTGCTGGCCAGGGCCACCGAGTGAGTCCCAAAGGGTGCCCAGCTCAGGAGTGACCCCAAACCCTGGGTTTTGGGGTATTTTTGGGGTATTTTGGGGTTTTTTTGGGGTTTCACTCCTTGCAGGAGAGCGGGGTCCAGCTGGGCTACCTGCAGCAGCTGCATGGCCAGCACGACCTCTGGCTGCTGGCCAGGGCCACCGAGTGAGTCCCAAAGGGTGCCCAGCTCAGGAGTGACCCCAAACCCTGGGTTTTGGGGTGTTTTTGGGGTATTTTTTGGGTTTTTGGTCGCAGGATCAGCTTCGCGGCAGTGCGGCGCGCGCCCGTCCTGCTGCTGGACGCCGAGCCGGACTTCGAGCACGACGCGGCGCGGCAGAGCCAGCTCCTGGCACAGGTGGGTGGCACACCTGGCACAGGTGGTGGCACAGCTGGCACAGCTGGGTGGTACAGCTGGTGGTGGCACAGCCCCGGTGGCTTCCTGGTGCCACCAGAGCCAGGCGTGGTGGCTCCGAGGGGGTTAAACCTCACCTGTGCCAGGGCCGTGCTGGTGCCAGCCTTGCACGGTCCTGGTGCCACCTCAGTCCACTCCTGCACCGTCCCAGTTCCATCCCAGTGCCCTCCCTGCCCCATCCCACCCCACGCCGGTGCCATCGCGGTGCCACCCCTCAGCCCGGCTGTCCTTGCAGGTGGAGGCCTTTGTGACATCCCTGAGTGCCCGTCCTGTGCAAGGGGCAGCGTCCGCATGAGCACCCCGAGGAGCGGGGACAGCACCCCGAGGAGAGGGGACAGCACCCCGAGGAGAGGGGACAGCACCCCGAGGACAAGGGACACCATCCCAAGGACAAGGGACATGACCCCGAGGAGGAGGGACACGATCCTGGATCCTGAGGAGAGGGGACACGACCCCAGGGACAGGGGACACCATCCCAAGGACAAGGGACACACGATCCCAAGGACAGGGGACACAGGGACACCATCCCGAGGACAAGAGACATGATCCTAAGGACAAGGGACACGATCCCAAGGACAAGGGGACACCATCCCGAGGACAAGGGGACACCATCCCGAGGACAAGGGACATGATCCTAAAGACAAGGGACACGATCCCAAGGACAAGGGGACACCATCTTAAGGACAAGGGACATGATCCTAAAGACAAGGGACACACAAACCCAAGGACAGGGGACACAGGGACACCATCCCGAGGACAAGGGGACACCATCCCAAGGACAAGGGACATGATCCTAAGGACAAGGGACACACGAACCCAAGGACAGGGACACCATCCCAAGGACAGGGGACACGTCCTGGTCCCCGCTGTCCCTCACCCCTGTCCTGGCCAGGCTGGATCCTGGGAGCCCTGGGGGGTTTTGGGGTCGGGGGCTCCCCGTGCCCGGTCCTTGCTGTGACCCCTGCCTGGATTTTCTGCGGAGTTCCCGTGGAAAATCCCGGTGGAAAATCCCCCCAAGCCCCATCTTTGTAATTTTGTATTTCGTTTTCTTCCCCTTAATTTAAGATGGAATCACTGAGGAGCTGCTCTGTGTTTTGGGGTGACCCTAAGGGAACACAGGGGGACACGGGGGGATGTTGTTCCCCCAGTTTTGGGGTCTTGTGATGGGGGTTTGGGGGAAAACCAAGGGGATTTGGCACCTCACAGGGGGGTGGAGAACGGTGCTCGGCTTGGTGTGAGACCCCACAAAACACAGAGGAGTGGGATGGGGGCGGTGATTTGGGATTTGGGGGCTGTGGGGTGGGATATGGGGGAACTGGGGTAGGGTAGGGGGGATTTGGGGGCTGTGGGGTGGGATATGGGGCAGGGAGTGGGGGGATTTTTGGGACGGTGGAGCAGGGTATGGGCGGGGTGGGAGCGGGGCTGCCTCCCGTTGGGATTTCCCCCGGCCACCCTCCAACAGCACGGAGCGAGACCCCCGACCCCACAAAACCAGCAGCCCCGGCTCGCCGCTGGCGGCCCCACAAACCCAACGGGGTCGCGCAGCCCCCACCCCACAACAACCCTACAGAAACAGCCCGGCCCAGCCCCGCGCTCAGCCACCCCACAACCACAAAACCCCACAAAATCCCACCCCCCTTTCTCCCCGACACCCCCAGGGAACCCCCGGGGTTCTCCCCCTCCCCATCATCCCCAAACCCCGGGATTGTCCCCCTCCCTGTCACCCCCAAATCCTCAGAACCCCCGGGGTTCTCCCCCTCCCCATCATCCCCAAACCCCGGGATTTTCCCCCTCCCTGTCACCCCCAAACCCTCGGAATCCCCGGGGTCTCTCCCTCCCCGTCACCCCCAAACCCCGGGGTTCTCCCCCTCCCCATCACCCCCAAACCCTCCGGGGTTGTCTCCCATCCCCATCACCCCCAAACCCCCGGGTCTCCCCCTCCCCGTCACCCCCAAACCCCCGGGGTCTCCCCCTCGCCGTCCCCCCTCGGCCCCGGAGCCCCCCGTGCTCCCGGCGGGTCCACCCGGGCCGCGGAACATCCCGATCCCCCCGGGGTGCAGAACATCCCGAGCCCCTCCGGGGTGCAGAACATCCCGAGCCCGTCGGGGTGCGGAACATCCCGATCCCCCCGGGGTGCGGAACACCCCGAGCCCCCCGGGGTGCGGGACATCCCGATCCCCCCGGGGTGCGGAACACCCCGATCCCCCCGGGGTGCGGGACATCCCGATCCCCTCGGGGTGCGGGACATCCCGATCCCCTCAGGGTGCGGAACATCCCGAGCCCCTCGGGGTGCGGGACATCCCGATCCCCTCGGGGTGCGGGACATCCCGATCCCCCCGGGGTGCGGGACATCCCGAGCCCCTCAGGGTGCGGAACATCCCGATCCCCCCGGGGTGCAGAACATCCCGATCCCCCCGGGGTGCAGAACATCCCGAGCCCCTCGGGGTGCAGAACACCCCGAGCCCCTCGGGGTGCAGAACATCCCGATCCCCCCGGGGTGCAGAACATCCCGATCCCCCCGGGGTGCGGAACATCCCGAGCCCCCCGGGGTGGGGGACATCCCGATCCCCTCGGGGTGCAGAACATCCCGATCCCCTCGGGGTGCAGAACATCCCGATCCCCCCGGGGTGCGGGACACCCCGATCCCCTCGGGGTGCAGAACATCCCGAGCCCCCCGGGGTGGGGGACACCCCGATCCCCTCGGGGTGCAGAACATCCCGAGCCCCCCGGGGTGGGGGACATCCCGAGCCCCTCGGGGTCCCCCCGGGGTCCCGCCGCCGGCAGCGCGCTCAGCCCCGCCGACCCCCGCTGGCCAAGAGGGGGGCGAACCCCTATTTTTATGATTTGTGGGTTTTTTTTGCCGGTAAATGCGGTTTTTTCTGTCCAAATTCGGGAGATTTGGGGAAGGTGGAAAGTTGCCGGTGCGCGGTTGAAGTCGGGAAGTTTTGCGGAGCCGGAGGTGGAGGAAAAAGTGGGGGGGGGAGAAAAAAAGAGAGAAAAGGAAAACGGGGTTGGAAGAAACAAGGGGTGGGATTAAAAGCGGCGAGGCAGCACCCCGGTTTTTGGGGGGGGGTATGGGGCGGGGTGTTAAACTCGGGGTGATCCCGAGATCTGACGGAGATGCTGGAGAGGCTCCGCAGGGAGGTGAGCGACCCCCGGCTGCCCCAGAGCCCGTCCCCCCCTCTCATCCCCCCGGCTTTTTTTGGGGTGATTTGTGACCACTCGGAGGGTTGGCGGTGGGCAGGGAAAGCCCCTCCTTGGGCGCTGGTTGGGTTTGGTTTTTTAAGGGTATTTCCGTGGGAAGTGGGACTTTTTGCTGCCTTAAAGGGCACTTTGATGCCTTAAATCCCCTCAAAAAAACAACATTTCAGCTCCTCCCTGGGGCTCCCCCAAAGCAGCGCCGCGGGACGGGTGGAACACAACGCACCTTTAATCCGAATTCCTTGGAATTTCTCTCCAAAGGCCGCACGGAGCCCAGCCGGGCGCCCCCCAAAAAAGAAAGGGGGTGCCAGGGGAGGGGAAGGCAGAGCCGTGCCCGGGGGGAGCATCTCGGAGCTAACCAGTTGCGGCGTTTCCTTCACCCCAAAAAATCCCAGCGCCTTCCGTCGGCGCTTCTGGTCTGACGGGCCGGGGGGTTGTACCCGGGATTTCACATTTCGTGCCCACGCAAAAAGGGGGGAGCTGCTCCGGCTTGGGGGTCTCCAGCGTGGGAGGGACAAACGCTGATTTTTGCTGCTTTTCCCCCTTAAAAATAACCCCCAAATTTGGTGCTGCTTTTATTTTATTTTATTTTATTTTATTTTATTTTATTTTATTTTATTTTATTTTATTTTACTTTACTTTACTTTACTTTACTTTACTTTACTTTATTTTATTTTATTTTATCTTATTTTATTTTATTTTATTTTATTTTATTTTATTTTATTTTATTTTATTTTATTTTATTTTATTTTATTTTATTTTATTTTATTTTATTTTATTTTATTTTATTGTGTGTGAGCGCCTCCGAGGTGGATCCGGGGGTTTTTCCCTCGGGAAAGCCGTGGGAGGGTGGGATGGGGTGGCGAGCACCTTGGCACGGGTGGCGAGCACCTTGGCACGGGTGGCGAGCACCTTGGCACGGGTGGCGAGCACCTTGGCACGGGTGGCTCGGCGAGGCAGGGGAAGGACTTTGAGGACTTTGCCCTTGGCAAAACACCGAAAAGCGGCGCTGGGGGTTTGTCCGCGGCGCTTTTCCAGGCAGGACACGGGGTAAAAAATGTGGATTTTTTCGGGATGTTAGCGGGAGCAGCGCTGGCTTCCCCCGGTGCCCCCGGGCCGGCCGTGCCGCAGTTCCCACGGCCCCGGCGTCTCTCCCGGGGTGCTTTGGCAGCCCCTTCCCAGCACCAGTTCCACCAGTTCCAGTTCCACCAGTTCCAGTTCCACCAGTTCCTCCGGCTCGGCCAGGCCTGGCTGGAGCTGCTGCCGTCCCCCTGGGGCTGCTTTTTTCCTGATTTTCTGTCTTTTTCCCCCGAATTTCTGCCTTTTTTCCTGATTTTCTGTCTTTTTCCCCCGAATTTCTGCCTTTTTCCCTGATTTTCTGCCTTTCCCCCCTCGGTTCTCCCCATCCGTGAGGGTTTGCGGCAGGAGGAAGAGGAGGAGGAAGGTCAAGGTCGGGCTCTCAGACCCTCTCCTGCCTTCCCGGGCGGCTCTGGGTGTCCTTCCCACTCATTTGCATAATTAATGAACGTCTTGGGAAGCCGCTCATTAGCCCCAACCTGTCCCCTTCAGCTTTGGGGAACAAATCCTAAATAAACCCTAAATAAACCCCACATGAAAACCCCCTCCCACAGGAATGGGCCCCAAAACCGCTTTGGGGTGGTGGGAATGGGACGAGGCACACTCGAGGTATCCCTGAGGCATTCCCAGGTTTTTAAAATCATTTTTTATAAATTTTTATCATTTTTTATCATTTTTTGTTGAAACCTCCTTCGTTTTTGTCGAAACCTCCCCTTGATGGGAAGGGCCCTAAAGAGTTCTGTGACAGGAATGAGATTCAGATGAGATTTTTGGGGGTTCGGGTTTTTGTTTGTTTATCCAATCCTGAACTCAGGTTTATCCAAGCCTGGACTTGGGTTTACCCAAGCCTGGATTCGGGTTTATCCAAGCCTGGGCTCAGATTTATCCAAGCCTGGATTCGGGTTTATCCAAGCCTGGATTCGGGTTTATCCAAGCCTGGATTCGGGTTTATCCAAGCCTGGATTCGGGTTTATCCAAACCTGGACTTGGGTTTATCCAAGCCTGGACTCAGATTTATCCAAGCCTGGACTCAGATTTATCCAAGCCTGGATTCGGGTTTATCCAAGCCTGGATTCGGGTTTATCCAAGCCTGGGCTCAGATTTATCCAAGCCTGGATTCGGGTTTATCCAAGCCTGGACTCAGATTTATCCAAGCCTGGATTCGGGTTTATCCAAGCCTGGATTCGGGTTTATCCAGCTCTGGACACAGATTTATCCAAGCCTGGACTCAGATTTATCCAAGCCTGGGCTCAGGTTTATCCAAGCCTGGACTCGGGTTTATCCAAGCCTGGATTCGGGTTTATCCAAGCCTGGGCTCAGGTTTATCCAAGCCTAGACTCGGGTTTATCTAGCCCTGCACTCAGGTTTATCCAAGCCTGGACTCAGATTTATCCAAGCCTGGGCTCAGGTTTATCCGGCTCTGGCTCTTGGGGTGGCATGGCTGTGTCCGTGTCCCCGTAGTGTGCCACCTGCACCCCCTCATGTTCCCCTCATGTCCCCATATCCCCCTCATGTCCCCCCGTGTCTCCTTCATGTCCCCCCTCATGTCCTCACATCCCCCCGCCGTGTCCCCCTCATTGTCCCCACATTCCCCTCATATCCCCCTCATGTCCCCCCGTGTCCCCCTCATGTGTCCCTCATCTCCTCCTTGTGTCGCCCCTCATGTCCCCTTCATGTCTCCCTCGTATCCCCCTCATGTCCCCCGTGTCCCCCCCGTGTCCTCCTCATGTTCCCCTCATGTCCCCACGTTCCCCGTGTCCCCCTCATGTCCTCCCGTGTCCCCACGTTCCCCGTGTCCCACTCATGTCCCCCGTGTCCCCCTCATGTCCCCCGTGTCCCCCTCATGTCCCCATGTTCCCCACGTCCCCCTTATGTCCCCTGTGTCCCCTCATGTCCCCCGTGTCCCCCTCATGTTCCCCTCATGTCCCCGTGTCCCCCTCATGTCCTGCTCCATGTCCCACTCATGTCTCCCCGTGTCCCCCTCATCTCCTTGTGTCCCCCCTCATGTCCCCTTCATGTCTCCCTCGTGTCCCCCCCATATTCCCCCCATGTCCCCACGTCCCCCGTGTCCCCCTCATGTCCCCACGTCCCCCGTGTCCCCCTCATGTCCCCCGTGTCCCCCTCATGTCCCCTCATGTCCCCCTCATGTCCCCCGTGTCCCCCTCATGTCCCCACGTCCCCACGTCCCCCTCATGTCCCCCGTGTCCCCTCATGTCCCCCGTGTCCCCAGGTCCCCCCGTGTCCCCCCCCGCGCCCCCCTCATGGCTCGCTCCTGCGCAGCGCAGGGAGCGGGCGGGCGGTGCCACTGCGTGGGGAAAGGGGGGGGGGCTGCGCGTGGGGTGGGGGGGGAAAAGAGGAGGAGGAGGAGGAGGAAGAAGGAGGAGGAGGAAGGAGGAGGAGGAAGGAGGGAAGAAGAGGAGGAGGAGGAGGAGGAGGAGGAGGAGGAGAGGGCCAGCAGGGATGCGGCGCTCGTCCCCCCCCGCGGCTGCGGCGGGGCGGCGGTGAGGGAGCGCGGAGGAGAGGCAGACAAGATGGCTTCCTCCTGAGGGCCGGCGCCGTGCGGGGCCGGCGGGGGCTGCGGGGCGGCGCGGGGGCACGGCGAGGTAAGCGCACCCCTTCCCCCTGCACAACGCTCCCCCTGCACCCCCCGAACGCCCCAAAAACAAAAATCCCAGTCCTTGCCCGGCCTCGCGGGGCGGTGCGGGGGAGGTTAAAGCCCCCCCCCCCCCCGGTGCCGGCGGCCCCGCGGGGCCGTGAGGACAAAGCGGCGGGGCCTGGGGAGGGCCCCGCGCCCCCGCCTCCGTTTTGGGGCTGTTTTCCTTCTTTTATCCCTTTTCTTTCCCTCCAGCATCGCTTCGTGGTGGGGGTGGGGGGTGGGGGGCAAGGGGGGGGCAGTGGATAGGGGTGGGAGGGCGATAAGCCTGAATGCGCGCCCCCCCTCCCCAGTATCGCCATTCGCCCCGTGTGCTTTTCCGCCTTTATTAACCATTATTTATATGAACCGTCCCCGAAATGTGCTGAGCTCAGAGGCGCGGCGGCGGGGTGATGCGAACAAGGGCGGCGAGGCTCCCCGCCGTGACGTCACGGTGACGTCACGGTGACGTCACGCGGCCGCTGTCATCGCCCCGGTGACGCAATCCGGGGTCCGGAGCGGAGCCCCCATCCCCGCCCGCCGGGCTCGGTCCCCGCCGCGCCGCTTCGGCAGCGCTGGCACCCCGCATGGATGCTCCAAGGGACATCGCCGAGGTCGCGGGGGAGAGCGTGGCCAAAAAACCACCAGAACCCGAGCTGGGAGCCGGCGGTGAGCGCCCTTTTGGCAGCACGTGTTTTCGGGATGCTTCGGATGCGCCCGCCAACGCCGGAGCTGCCTCCGGAGCGGCGGATGCTGTGCACAAAAAAAAACCCCAAAAAAACCGCAAAAATCAGAAATGCGGTGGCAGGTGCCGGGGCGGTGGGTTCGGCCGGGATGTGCTGAGCCCCGAGGTTGCATCATGCTGGGAAGGGCTGGGCAGAGTCCTCCAGGTTGTTATGGTGGCCCCATAAAGGAGCCCCGAGGTTGGCCTTTGGCACCTCGTTGGCTGTGACGAGGTTTGTTTTGCGGGTTTGTTTTGCGGATTGCCCGACATGGAGTCTTTCCCGCAGGTAATTGAGGGGGAAGGTGGCTGCGGTGGCGTCTGGGGAAGGTAAAACCTGTGTGTGCCCCCAGCATTTTGACCTTTCCTTTGAGGGGCTTTGCTGGCCCAGCTGGGAACGGGGATGGCAGAGGTGGCACGATGGCTCTGGGACACATGGTTGTGCTTTGGTCTGTGTCCCAGAAAGCTCTTGCTGGGGTGTCCCTGGTGCTGGCACACCAGGAGTGACCTGTCCCTGTGGCACTGGGGTCCCCAGTCGCTGTCCCCATGGCACCAGGGTGCTTGGTCCTGGTTCTGCATGTGCTGCAGTCACCAATTCTTGTCCCCAAGGCATCAGGATGCCCAGTTTCCTTCCTGCATGTGCTGCAGTCCCCAGTTCTTGTCCTCATGGGTGCCCTGTCTGCCTGTGCTGGGGTGCCTGGTCCCTGTCCTCGTGCCTTTGGGACATTCCTGCATGTTCCAGTGTTCCCAGTCTCCGTTCCCACAGTGTCCTCGCTGGGATCCTGCTCCCCATCCTTTGGGGTCCCTTGTCCCCTTTCCCATGCCGTCGGGGTCCCTTGTCCCCATTCCCGTTCCCCTGGGGTCCCTTCCCGCTGTGACATCGGGTTCCTCGGTGCCACACGTGCCAGCTGTCCCTGTCCCTGTGGCTCCACGTGTGCTCGGGTGTCCTCTCAGGGGGATGTCCTGAAGGAGCCAGCACCAAACCCGCTGTCCCCGTCCCCTGGCTGTCCCCACTGCGGGTGGGGGTGCTGGGACGAGGGCGATGCCCCCCAGTCCCTCCTGGGGACACCCCTGCTCCCTCCCGTGCCAGCGCTTTAATCTCGTGCTTTGAGCTCGGTGGAGAAGGGTGCCAGACCGTTTCTGAGGATGAAAGAGCTTTTTTCATTTATCCCCCGCTCCCCGGGCCGGCATCCAAGGGGAGATGAAATGAAACGGGAAGAGGCTGGAGGTGAAACAGCTGCGATGGGCCCCGGCCCCGCTCCACATCTGCCCGCCACGCCGCTGCCAGCCCCGCAAACCCGGCTCAGCCCCGGTTTTCCCCTCTGTCCCGGGGCCAAAATCCCCTTTTCCTGGGCTGGGATTTGCAGGCAGGGCTGTCGGAGGGAGCTGTGTCGCGGGGACAATGCAGCGTGTTTGTTTGCTACAGCTAAAATGGCAGTTCTTAAGGGGAAAAAAAGAGCGAGAGAGAAGTGCTTCTGCACATCCAGTCGCTGCATCTTTTGATTAAATGAGATTTTGCTGTCGAAGGGGGGAGCTGGGGACCACGAGCTCCTGAGCCTGCAGTTCCCATCGCAGCCAAACGAGGGGAAAAAAAAATTCCGAACCACCCCGAGCTCTGAAAATGCTGTTAAAAAAAAAAAAAAAAGGATTGGAGCAAGTAGTAAATGCTGCAGTTGTCAGTGTGGAGGTTGTGGGGTGGCTGGAGGGTTTGTCACCGCAGGGTTGGTGGCACTGTCTGCTCTGTTTCTCAGGCTGGTTGGAAAGGTTGGAGGAGCAACCCAGGAGCTGGGATGGAGCCGGGAATGTGGGGCAGGATGAGTGAGGGGCTCCAGAGGTGGGGCAGGACGAGTGGGGGGCTCCCGAGGTGGGGCAGGACGAGTGGGGGGCTCCTGAGGTGGGGCAGGACGAGTGAGGGGCTCCAGAGGTGGGGCAGGATGAGTGAGGGGCTCCTGAGGTGGGGCAGGATGAGTGGGGGGCTCCTGAGGTGGGGCAGGATGAGTGGGGGGCTCCCGAGGTGGGGCAGGACGAGTGAGGGGCTCCCGAGGTGGGGCAGGACGAGTGGGGGGCTCCCGAGGTGGGGCAGGACGAGTGAGGGGCTCCAGAGGTGGGGCAGGATGAGTGAGGGGCTCCTGAGGTGGGGCAGGATGAGTGGGGGGCTCCCGAGGTGGGGCAGGACGAGTGAGGGGCTCCTGAGGTGGGGCAGGACGAGTGGGGGGCTCCCGAGGTGGGACAGGATGAGTGAGGGGCTCCCGAGGTGGGGCAGGACGAGTGGGGGGCTCCCGAGGTGGGGCAGGACGAGTGAGGGGCTCCCGAGGTGGGGCAGGATGAGTGGGGGGCTCCCGAGGTGGGGCAGGATGAGTGGGGGGCTCCCGAGGTGGGGCAGGATGAGTGGGGGGCTCCCGAGGTGGGGCAGGATGAGTGGGGGGCTCCAGCCACCCTGAGGTGCTGGGGTTGCAATTAAAGCCTCTGCACTTAAGGCTGTTGCATTGGAGCCGCTGCGGTTAAAGCTCAGGCGCCTAAACCCGTGCCAATTAAAGCCCCGGCGCTTAATTAACGCCATGGCTGCACCAGCCCTGGTGGCAGTGCCAGACGTCTCCATGACCTCCCTGGTTGGGATGGGTGGTGTTGGAGTGCACTGGGATCATACTGGGAGCACTGGGAACAGCCTGTGCCTGCTGGAGGGCACTGGGAGGGCACTGGGAGCATCCTCCCTGTCCTCTGGATTGCGCTGGGATCATGCTGGGATCACAGTGGGATTCACTGGGATCACACTGGGATTTCCCCACCTCCCTGCAGATCTCGCTGGGATCACACTGGGATTCCATTAGGATCATGCTGGGATCACAGTGGAATCACATTTGGATCCCATTAGGATCACGTTGGGATCACACTGGGATCACATTGGGATCCCATTAGGATCACGTTGGGATCCCATCAGGATCACACTGGGATCCCATTAGGATCATGCTGGGATCACATTGGGATCCCATTAGGATCACGCTGGGATCTCCCCGCCTCCCTGAAGATCACACTGGGATCACATTGGGATCCCATTCGGGTCACACTGGAATCATGCTGGGATCACACTGGGATCCCATTAGGATCATGCTGGGATCATGCTGGGATCACAGTGGGATCACATTGGGATCCCATTAGGATCATGTTGGGATCCCATTAGGGTCACACTGGGATCATGCTGGGATCACAGTGGGATCCCATTAGGATCATGCTGGGATCCCATCAGGATCATACTGGGATCCCATTGGGATCCCATTAGGGTCACACTGGGATCAGGCTGGAATCACCCTGGGATCTCCCTGGGATCCCATCAGGATCGCCCTGGGATCACGCCGCGATCAGCCTGGCATCTCCCTGCGGCTCGCGTGGCGCTGCCGGCGCGGCGCGGCGCACGCTGCCTGCCCGCACATGGCTTTTTTTAGGTTTACAAACACCGCGGCCCCGTGCACGCGCCGCTTCCCCCGCTCCTTCCTTCCTTCCTTCCCCGTGAGTCACCGGCACCGGGCCGGGCAGCCGGAGGCGGCGTCGGCGCTTTCCCCGTGGTGCTGCTGACCCCAGCGAGGAGGGAAAAAGTAAAAAAAAGGCAAAACCAAATTTCATTTTTCTGTTCTTTCACCATTCGGTGCTTTCCCCGTGGTGCCGCTGACCCCAGTGAAGAGGGAAGAAGGAAAAAAAGGCAAAAGCAGATTGCATCTTTCTGTTCTTTCACCGTTTCCTCTCTTGGCGAGCAAGGTGGGGAGGATGCGGTGGTGGTGACCGTGGCTGCCAGCCCGGCTCGTGGGTGGTCTGTGGCGAGGTGTTTTTGGAGAGGACCACGGCGTGGGAAGGGTTGAAACGTCGCTGCCTCCCCCGGCGTCCTCACCCTTTGTCGTGTTTCCGTAGCGCTGGATTCCAGGCGATGCCGACCGCTGTGGTTTTGGGGGCGGCTGGTGGGACCCCAGAATGTTGGCGGAGGTGCTGGCAAAAGGCTGCTGGGGGCTGGCAGTGCCAGCGAGCGAGCGTGGGGATGCCAAACCCCCGCGCTGAGCGCATGGGCTGAGGTGGCCCCGGTGACTCAGCACAGCCGGTGCTGACTCAGCGGCCGCAGCCCCCGGGGAGGCAGCGGGACAGCTTGGAATTTTGGGTCGGAAAAGGCACTTCTTCGCGCAGCGTGCTGCAGTTTGCTGATGCCGTGCTGCCAACACATCGTCCTCCCCGGGCACCTTCCTCCAGCTTCGGGAAAGGGATTTCATCCCGAGGGGGTCGCGTCTCCCACCTGCCACGAGATGCTTTTCCCCACGGGGAGCGGGTCGTGGCGGCCAAACCGGCTGCGGGTTCGGCAGGGGAGGCGCTTTCCCCGCTCCCGGGCGGGGCAGGGCCCGGCTCCCACTCGTCTCCCGGCTCCTGCCCGCCGGCCTCGTGCCAGCGACGTGCCCGTGCTTGCGGGGCGGGAGGGCGGCGGCGCACACGGTTCTCCTCCTCCTCCTCCGCCGAAGGCCGCGCTGTGCACGCCGTGAGGAGCCCCACGTCCCGGGGAGGGGGGGCCCGGCAGCATCTCCCAGGTATGACGGGATGGGGATGAGCTGGAGGGGAGCTGAGCGCCCGTGGGTGCTGGCTGGCACATCCCTGCCTTGCACCTGGGCACCAGGAGGGTGCAGGGGCTCCTGCTCTGTTCAGAGCCTTGGAAACCGGGGTGCAGTTTGGTCAGTGCGTGGCTGTGGAAAACCTTTCCTCCGAATCCAGCTTTTCCCCCTTGTCTGTGGTGGGAAATGGCCCCACTGCGGGCTCTGGAGTGGCTGGGAGGGGACGGAGCCTGGTCCTGTGGGGAATGTTGGCACTGGGGGCTGTGAAACGGGGCTGGAGTGGGATGGGAAGTGCAGCAGGGCTGCGTGGCAGGTGAGGAAAGGCCCCAGGCCCTTCCCACACAGCTCGTGTGCTTCCACTTCCTTCCCATCTGGGTCCTCGTCCTTCCCTGCCCCTGTCGCCTTCCTCCTTGCCCTGTTCCCATTCTTCCCTTGTTTCCCTTCCTCCCCATCCCCATCTTCCTTTTCTATGCCCCCTTCCCCTCCTTGCCCATCCCCTGTCTCTCACTCCTTCTTCTCCATCCTTCCCTTTTTCACCTTTCTCCCCATTTCTCTTCATTCCCTTCTCCTTCCCTATCCTCTTCTTCCCCATCCCCTCCTTTCCTTCTCCTTTACCTTGCTTTTCATCTCCGTCCCAGTCATCTCCTTTCTCTTTGCTATAATCTCCTTCCCCGTATTCTCCTTCCACTTGACTTCTCCTTTCTCTACCTCCTCCCTTCCTCTTTTTCTGCTTCCCCTTTCCTTTCTCCCCTTCCTCTTCCCTCCTCTCCCTCCCTGCTTTCCCTTCCCCAGGGACAGAGCAGGCACGGTGATTCAGCCTTGCCAAGCCGGCCCCGGTGCCAATCTGGGAGCCGGCACGAGGGGAGCCAGCTGTGTTTAAGGAAAAAACTGCTTTGAGAAACAAAAATAGTCCCGTGGGGGTGATTCTTTTCCCCCCTCTCCTTTTTTTCCCTTTCAAGAGCTCGGCTCCCGGCCGGGGCCGGCAGCTGTGCCGTGCCAAGCCTTTCCCCGTGCCAACTGGCGGCTCCCGGTGCTGGGAACACACGGCGTGGCCTGGCCGCGGCATTCGGCTTCCCAAAAACTGCTCTGCTGGGAGCAGCTGCTGGGGCAGTGCTGAGCGTGGCCGAGTGTCCCTGCTTGGTGTCCCTGCTCCTTGTCCCTGCTCCATGTCCCTGCTCTGGGTGTCCTACTCCATGTTTCTGCTCCGAGTGTCCCTGCTTGGTGTCCCTGCTCCATGTCCCTGCTCTGGGTGTCCTACTCCATGTTTCTGCTCCGAGTGTCCCTGCTTGGTGTCCCTGCTCCTTGTCCCTGCTCCATGTCCCTGCTCTGGGTGTCCTACTCCATGTTTCTGCTCCGAGTGTCCCTGCTTGGTGTCCCTGCTCCTTGTCCCTGCTCCTTGTCCCTGCTCTGGGTGTCCTACTCCATGTTTCTGCTCCGAGTGTCCCTGCTTGGTGTCCCTGCTCCATGTCCCTGCTCCGAGTATCCTACTCCATGTCCCTGCTCCGTGTCTATTCTCCAAATGTCCCTGCTCGGAGTGTCCTGTTCCATGTTTCTGCTCCGTGTCCCTGCTCCTTGTCCCTTCTCCGTGTCCCTGCTCCGAGTATCCTACTCCATGTCCCTGCTCCGTGCCTATTCTCCAAATGTCCCTGCTCGGAGTGTCCTGTTCCATGTTTCTGCTCCGAGTGTCCCTGCTCCGTGATCCTGCTCCGTGTCCCCGCTCCATGTCCCTGCTCCTTGTCCCTGCTCCGTGTCCCCGCTCCATGTCCCTGCTCCCTGTCTATTCTCCACATGTCCCTGCTCTGTCCTGTTCCATGTTTCTGCTCCGAGTGTCCCTGCTCCATGTCCCTGCTCCATGTCCCTGCTCCGTGTCCCCGCTCCATGTCCCTGCTCCATGTCTATTCTCCACATGTCCCTGCTCCGAGTGTCCTGCCCCTTGTCCCTGCTCCTTGTCCCTGCTCCAAGTCCCTGCCCCGAGCTTCTCCACATCTCCCTTTTTCGAATGTCCCTGCCCCAAGTGTCCTAACCCCAAGCGCCTTCACTCCAAACATTCCATCCCCAAGCCTTCACCCAGCATTCCTGCTCCGAACATCCCCTTGCTGAGCATTCCTGATCCCGAAAATCCTCACCCCCAGCACCCCAACCCCGAGCATCCCACTCCTGAGTATTCCCACCTTGAGCCTCCTTTCCTCAGCCACCCTGACCCCAAACATCTCCCCTCAAGCATCCCTTCCAAAAGGGAAAACACCTCCTGGAGGAAACGAGGCAGTTGGAGCTGGGAACAAATCTTTTTTTCCCACCTCTAAAAGAATTCTCCATCTCCCTCGGAAGCTCCCAGTTCTGGTGGGACAGGGAGTGGGACTGTACCACAATCAGCAGCTCATCAAACCCCAAAGGAGGAGGAAAAGGGGGTGCAGTGGTTGCTGGGGTGGAAGGGGCTGTGGCCACGGGGGTCCCCAAAAGTGCTCCTGGCACTGGAGCAGAGCAGAGCCAGATTCCCGTGGCGTAGATCAGCTCAGCTCCCTCGGCGCCGCCGCTACTCCGGCTTTCCTCCGGGCTAAATGAGGGCAGGAGCGAGCGGCTCAGCCCCGGCGCGGGGTCAGCCGGGGCCACGGGGACAGCACGGGGACAGCACGGGGACAGCACGGGAGGCGGGAGAGGCGGTGGGACCGCGGTGGGTGCCCCGGGGGAGCCGGGGGTTCACCGCTCTGACTCCACACTCGGCATTCCCACATTTCCCTGATTTCCCTTGTCAGGGGCGTCGTGTTGGATTTAGGTCATCTGCTCCAGTGCGGCCTGCCTCCTGCTTCTCCTTTGCCTTAATCTTCCCATATTCTCCTTCCACTTCCTTCTTCCCCTTCCTCTTTCCCTTCTTCCCCTCCCTCTTTCCTTTCTCCCCTCGCTCTTCCCGTCCTTTCCGCGGCCGTGGCGTGGACTGGGGCTGGGAAGGGTTTCCCATCTCCTGGGGCCTGGCGCTGCTCCCCAGGAGCGTGCTGTGATCCCAGCAGCGTTCCCATCCCTGGCACGGCCCCTCGCTTGCTCTTGTCGCGCCTCCAGCTCAGGGCTTCCCCCGGCGGTGCCCCCAAAGCCACCATCCCAAGGGAGGATCCCCGGGGCTGGTGCCAGAGGAGGAAAACCACAATCCGACAGCCGGGGCTGGCCGGGCTCCACCGGAGCGGGGCCGGCAGCCAAAGCTCCCTCTTGGCCGGCCCGTGCCGCCGGCTGGCAGCGGCTCCCGCTGACCTCCGCGCCTCCCGGCCGTGCCCTCGCCACAGCCCTGCCACACAGAGCCCCCAGAGCCACCCCGGGGCCCCCAGAGCCACCTCGGTGCCCCCAGAGCCACCCCGGGGCCCCCAGAGCCACCCTGGTGTCCCCAGAGCCACCCCGGTGCCCCCAGAGCCACCCCGGTGCCCCCAGAGCCACCCCGGTGCCCCCAGAGGCACCCCGGTGCCCCCAGAGCCACCCCGGTGTCCCCAGAGCCACCCTGGTACCCCCAGAGCCACCCCGGGGCCCCCACAGCCACCCCGGTGTCCCCAGAGCCACCCTGGTGTCCCCACAGCCACCCCGGTGCCCTCACAGCCACCCTGGTGTCCCCAGAGCCACCCTGGTGTCCCCAGAGCCACCCCAGTGTCCCCACAGCCACCCCGGTGCCCCCAGAGCCACCCCGGTGCCCCCAGAGCCACCCCGGTGCCCTCACAGCCACCCCAGTGTCCCCAGAGCCACCCCGGTGCCCTCATAGCCACCCTGGTGCCCCCACAGCCACCCTGGTGTCCCCACAGCCACCCTGGTGCCCCCAGAGCCACCCTGGTACCCCCACAGCCACCCCGGTGCCCCCAGAGCTACCCCGGTTGCTGGATAGATGGACTGCTGGCCCTAGAGGATTGTTGGGTGTGTAGGTCCCATGCTTGGATACACAGGACTTGGATATTTAGGATTGCTGAGTGTTCAGGGTTGCTGGCCATGTGGGATTGTGGAATATATAAGGTGCTGAATGTATAGAGGACTTGGATATTTAGGATTTCTGGGTGTTGAGGGTTGCTGGCCATGTGGGATTATGGAATATTTCAAGTGCTGAATGTTTAAGCTTGCTGGATATG